>NW_026542599.1:57965335-58380335 GCF_028750875.1 Macrosteles quadrilineatus | reverse complement strand
TAAATAACATTCAGCAGTTTATTTCTCGGTTGTTGAGTTCCGGCGAGGTTATCAAATATGACTAAAAACTTCCTTATTTAAAGGGCTTTACAATGGTGTATAATAGTTTTTACAGAATTTCAAATTTCCTAATGTAATTCGATCATTATTGTGAAAAAAACATGGTAGGGCAAAGAAAATCTATTGTGAAGAATAATACATTTAAGTGCAGGCAACAAATAATTTGTATTTCTTTCTCGCATGCAACGCTTTGTTTATAACTACCCAGCTAAGAAAAGAAACATAGTAGTAAAATGTGTTTGTGATAAAGTTACGGTTATCGTATAATTTTCATATAAGATTTAAATTATCTCCCGGAATTTCTACTTTGTTGAATGGATTTAGTCAATAGATTCAGGTATTTTACTGATAACAATACTTTATCCAAGCGATAAGAAAACAAAGCGAACCAGTAGTCATATTTTAAAACGATCTATCAGTCACATGTGGACAGTGATCGGTCAACTATGTCTTTTTCGATTCGGGAGTATGTTGAAATGCATTTTATTTATGGTTTGTGTAACGGTAATGCGTCGGCTGCTCAGAGAGAGTACCAGAATCGGTATCCTGATCGCACCACCCCCAGTACTCAGGTGTTTACTAGAGTGCATCAACGTTTGCTGGAAACAGGATCGGTTGAGAAGAAGAAGAAAGAAGTAGGACCTGTGCATGATGTTGCAGCTGAAGAGGGTGTAATTCAGAGAGTTATGGATAATCCTACTACTAGTGTTAGGCAGCTTGCCCTTGAAACTAGTATGTCCCGGTGGAAAGTACATAAAGTGTTGAAGGACAATAACTTCCATCCGTATCATTTTACAAAGGTCCAAGGATTGGAGCCTCGTGACTTCGAATCCAGAAAGGAGTTCTGCCGCTGGCTTCTTCAACGTGATTTTGTTGAATATCACTTCCTTAAAAAAATACTATGGACTGACGAATCCCGTTTTACCAGAGAAGGTGTGATAAATATTTACAATATGCATCTTTGGAATAATGAAAATCCAAAATCCTCCAGAGAAGCTTCTTTTCAAAAAAGGTTTGGGATCAACGTGTGGGCAGGTGTGATTGGAGATCGGTTAATTGGTCCTCATATCTTCGAAGGAAATCTGAACGGTGATTTATATCTAGATTTTCTTCAGCACTCTCTACCTCAGTTGTTGGATGAAATTGATCCTCAACAAAGAGCTGAAATCATATTTCAGCAGGATGGTGCTCCACCACATTTTACTGAAAGCGTTCGGTTGTGGCTATCCCAAAACTACCCGACATGGATTGGACGTGGAGGAAGTGTGACATGGCCTCCTCGATCTCCAGACTTGAGCCCGTTAGATTTTTTTGTTTGGGGTTACATGAAAAGTCTAGTTTACTCAACTGTTGTAAACTCTGAAGTTGAGTTACGGGAGAGAATCTTTGAGGCTGCTGGGAAAGTAAGGGAAAAATTGACGTATGAGGTCACAGTTGGCGCAATCCGCAAAAGAGCTAGGGCCTGCTTGCGGGAAAACGGTGGGCACTTTACACTCAAACTGTGATTTGTGCTTCGGACAAAGTGTGTCATTGATTTGTTTAATGGGTTAACTATCATTTCATATTTAAATTGTAGTGTGTATTATGTTTTTTACTAATGTGTTGTGTTTTTTAATTACAAATTTTCCAAAGTCTTCAAAAAAACTCTTTAGTTTGATGGAAGTGTAGTCTGGTCAATCATAAATTATACATACCCTCATCATCAGTGGTCAGCTCATAAAATAGTAAGTAAAATTTTATTATTTTTTACAATATCTGTTTTGGCTTGGCCGTGATTTTTCACAATAGTGCGTAAAATTCACCATGGATTTGACAGTAGGTAAATGTTGTTATACACCATTGTAAAGCCCTTTAAATAAGGAAGTTTTTAGTCATATTTGATAACCTCGCCGGAACTCAACAACCGAGAAATAAACTGCTGAATGTTATTTACATTTTCGTCGATATAAAAATAATTTGTTTAACGAAGAATTTTAAATAGAATATTTTTACGTACCCCAACGATTATGTGTTATATTTATTTAAAATTTTGTGAGGATTCTGAAAATGACATTGAAACTGACAGTAAGTGCATTTTTAACAGAGTAAAATAACCTTTTTCATAACAACTACAATAATTTTTGAAAAATCTTAATTTATTTGTTATTCTCTAACTGTTGAAGTTGGGAACCTCAAATTTGCGACATTCTGTCACCATTACCGTGTAGTTTAATGCAAAATTTTATTTAACACTTATCACCGGACACCCTGTATAAATAGATTTATATATATATGTGTCCGTGAACACGATAACTTGAGTAATTTTTATCCGATTTTGATGAAATTTGGTTTGAAGGTGTAATGCGGGATAAACTTGAATGAGTTCGCGATCCAGCATGATCGGACCATGGGAACAGGGTTGTATGGGGGGTTTTATGGGGTAAAAATTGGTTTTTCTCACTTTTGACCCTCAAAACACAAAATTTCCCAATTTTTCTCTAATCCTTCTTAAAGAGCTTAAAAAAACAAACAATTCAGTATGTCAAAGTGTTTTTGTACGGTTATTGGTTACGGAGAAAACTAAAAAAATTGTAAATTTAAAATTCCCATGTTATTCTTATGGAGAATATTGTAACATGTTGTAGTTTGCTTGATTATGGATATCTTTTGATCAAACTTGGCAAATATATTCATTTTCTACTAAGCAATAATTATTTTACTTAAAACACACACTTTATTAGTTTCCTTGTAGCAGCAAACCTAGGTACTCGTTAAACCTAATGTTATTTAAATAGATCGATTGAAAATCAATTCAGCCAAATGGAAATTCGCTTAGACGGCAGGTTTGCTGCGGCGGGGGTATTTTACTATCCAACAATACAACTATTGTCAGTAGGCCTACTATCCATAGTCAATGGTTGTTTTTAAAGCACCAGGTCGCTATTACTCTAATACTACTTCTGACGAAACAGCAGAATTTTACCCCAGTCAGCTGGGACTGCGAACTGAATTCTAGCGTTTGCGTCATGTGTATTTCACGATCGCACTGTTGCTCACTATTCTTTAATGAAGCTTTCAAATACAATTTTAACTTTGTCTAAAATAAATTGTTATACGAGACATAATTTTTTATCTTGCCCATGAAATATTTAGGATTATATTTTAACATGGGTCAATATAACCTGCCTAGAAATATAGCAGTGTATGTTTACCAACTCTGGATGCCTTTAACTGGCATTGATCCTGAATACCACAAAAAGGGAATTTAAATTGGTCTTTGGATGTTAGAAATTATATCTCATCCAAATATTCATTATTTTCTCCCTTACTTTTCGATACTTACACAATTTACGTGATATAAAGATTCTGTAGTTCAGTAAGTATGCCTTAATTAGAAGCTGGCTTGGCTAGAGACTATGTTTAATTCAAGGTGATATTAAATGTTTAGTAGAGAGTCGGTTCATTCGGCAAAAACCAGTGAATGACAGCAACATACATTGTCGATGACTATTTCAACTTTGAATTCATCATGAAATATCTACTACCCTCCATAGTCAAAGGTAATATTTAATTCATAGTAAAAGCCTCCTTTCAATGCGGAATGTTATTCTCGTAATAACTGACCCTAGTCCCCAACCAACTGGGACTTATGATGGACATATAATTTTAATATAGTGTAAAAGCACATTCTTGTTGCTCTAGAGTATTAATATTTTCCCCCGTAAATGCACAGTTTTACTCATGTCTATTCTGGGCTGATGATGTTCCTGACATTAAATCAATTACGCAAACGTTACATGATTGACGTTAACAAAATAACCAATAACCTATCAAACTTTCCATAATAAGTCCTTTACAGGTGGGTATTATATATCAAAATCTTCATAGAACGAGATAAATATTAGTTTAAATGCATGGTAAATTATGCGGCGGATTAGGTTATTATTTAATTTATTAAGTACAATAAGAGGTTGTTTCCCTGTAACATACTTTTACGAGCTGTCCAGCCAAATCAACTTTCACGATTAAGGTGCCATTTAAAATATCATGATCTAGTGCACCTGCGAGTGGTAACTAAAAAGGTAACTTACTTTAAGGCTCCGCCTTCATTACTTCACAATTCATACATATAATTCATTTTCAAAGTCCATTTTCAAATATCCAGTTCCAACTCTCTTTTTAACGCCAAATAATTAACAATTATACAAGTAGGTTAATGCGAATTATATTTTAATAGCTGTTCCTTCACTTGAATACTTAAAGTTTAAGTTGATATTGAATAACTGGGTTAGAGTAATACCAAGGTTCGTTCATCAACTCTAATGGAAGTAATAACTGCGTGACTTGTGGTGGAAATTGTTCAACACATCGAAAGTTCTCCTTACCTTTAAGACCTATTTTTTCTTCCTACAAAGATAAACCTAAACAGCTACAAATTTTACTTTGAAACTCTTTATTTTTGGAACAGGTACAAAGAAGCCTTTCACTCAAGTCCACATTTGGTCTCTACGTATACGCAAGTAAACAACAAGCTATACAGTGAAGTAGAGAAGTTGAGATAAAGATCATACATGGCAGAACATTTAGATAAAGAACAAGCACGAGGAACGGAGACATTGTACACTAGGTCGCAACAATGCTATGACCCTGGAGAAATGTTATGTTTAAAGTCAGAGACACAAACAATGCCACAAAGAAACACAGTTTAGATATGGCTATCATTGGACTTCGAAAACACTTAGAAAATAATGATTCAATAAACATAGTGTATAATAAAGTTGATGATATATACCTTAAGTGCAAGTTTTATTGATTTTGATTATTTCCTCAGGCTTATTGTGTGGTTATAACTGAACCAGAGCCATCTAACTGTAATGCAAATGTAAATAGCCATGATCAATTTCCACAATGATTTTCATTTTTTTGTTTTTAATAGTTTTTGTATATTACTAAATATAAATAAACCATGTTATGTTAACTATATTTACCGAAACTAGTTAATGTAACTTCATACTTAATTTTAAATAATGAATTGTAAAATTATTTACCAAATTTATTTTGAAAATTAAGTGAGATTATAAACTCACTGTAACTGAACTTATTATTTGCATTGAACACTGTACTGTGTAAAAAAGATCACACGATAATTTGTTTAATCAAACTAAGCCCATAAGATTGATTGATTTAACATATGAGGTTGTTATTACTATTACATTACCACCTTTATCTGGGAAATCAGATTTAAATATTCAATGGAATTTCGATGATTATTTACGTGTACAGGTTAAACGTCCCTTTAAAACTCTAAAACTTTCTCTTTTAACAGACGTAAGTGTAAAATATGAACTTGAGAATTTTACCTTTTTTGAACTGATAATACAACTTATTGTAGGTTACGGTAACTTTCAAGTCACTTAAACTAGGTATCCCTGCAGAAAAACCTAAGAGAAAAATATAATTAGGCCGTTTTAATTATGAGAGAACCTATTTGACTATTTCCTTTTTGGATCAAAACATTTTCAAAGATTGTTCGTGTCCGTAGAAAGTCGAAAAAGTTAGTTCCGTCGTGTACGCGTGCAGCCTGCGTTGGTTTGTACATTAGGATGATTTATATTATAATATTATATCCTCCTAGTTTGTCCCGCGATTACGTGCGATAAGTGGCCAGCCTACTATTTATTGTTGTCTGTGGTATAATGTGAACTTTACGTGTCGATTTGTTGATAAAGCCTTCTGTCGGATCTATGGACTAATTTGATGTCGATTTTAAAATGGGTCTTATGACCCGAAACTAGTAAACCTACACTACTATTAAAATACTGAAGACAGAAAAAGGTACGTAACCTATTATATTATACGGACTAGTGATCAGTACTACCCATCGATATATAACTACCAAATCCAACATAATCTTTTCAAAAATGTTCTGGTGATATTTCTGAACACTATAGGCTCTTATTGTCTCTTTAAACAACACAGATCGTAGAATTACCTCTGACACTATCATAGCATTAATTTGAACCCCTAACGTTCCTTTCGTATCACACAAACTATGATCGATGTTGACGATCGCAAAAAGAATCCGAGACCCAGATAGGAGCTGGCCGTTGGGCAACTGCAGTTGCACCTGCGATTAAACCAGTTTTGACCCAGATCTGAGTGTTGCAGTCGATCTTGGTCCGTACACGGGTAATCTCCGATTATAAACAACATTGCGGCTTGTGAGGTCATAGACAAGTAAAATCTTAGACAAAATGGCTAATGTGATCTAAAGAACTGTGAACTGTGTGTAAAGTAGTATCTAGTAGTGTAAAGTAGTAACTGTGTAGTAGTAGTATCTAAAGAACTGTGTGTTGAATTAATTTAGAGGTTTTGTCCTCTATTGTTTTTGTAGTGGTACAATCTTGTTATTATTTGATAGCGTAAAAATATTAATCACACAACACATTGTAGCAGGGTAGCTGAGTGGTTATAACGATTACCTAGTAATCAGGTTTCCAGTTTGATCCAATGTTAAAGCAAGGTAACGTTTTGTCAGTTTGGAACTGGCCCTAACTGTCCTCCTTCACTGGGCTTCTCATAAATGATCTTCACAGAAGAACCAGCTGATATTCGTCGGTATCAAAGCTTTCCCTTAACTCATCCATTAGTTATTCTTGCATTATAATATACAAATTCTGGTATGTCGGTGTCGACCATTATAATGTAATGCCAGAACTTCGAGCAACTTCATGAAACTTCTAAAAAATGATGTATTCGATTTTATCTTTATTTTTATTACGTACAAGGAAACTATTACTCATATTTTTAACAAATTCTGAGACCTATTTAGCCCAGTAACTTAAGTTAAAAATCAAGGCCAACAAAGACATGAAAGATGTAAAGCTGATTTTTTGCATGGTGATAGTGTATGATAGGAAGGGTGTTTTCTGAAAGTTCCCCGAATTTCCCCCCCTTGCTTCCCCTTAAAACCCCCCCTCCCCCCAAACACCAGGTTGAAAGTGTAGTGTTTTACTAAATCACCTATATCTTTTGATGTAAACGGGCTATCAACATAATTGTTTTTTCTTTGAACTCCCCGTTAAATTTACTTTAATAAAATAACCTTACAGGTAGCATTATTTTTATTGGGTGGGCTTATATCTGTGATATAACAAAAAATATTATTTTTTTAACATGAAATTGTAGATTAGGTCAGACCCTGGTTTTTTCAATTCCATGGGAAAAAAGAGTTAACAAGATAATTATAGACATAGCTGATTCGACAAAACAGCTGATTTGTGACGTAATGTTTTGGTCTGACAAGAGGTAAACATTGTCGCAACTGCGGTTCACCTTCCCGCCAAAACACGGCCATTGCGCGCCAAAAACACTGACCTAGTGGTCCGAATGTGTCACCTCTACCCTGCGGTGAATTCCGCAGTTTTAATTGAAATCTGATTGACGGTGTTGAAGCCCTTGTCCTATGGGCTTCCAGGATCTGTTTTGGTAGATTCTTTGAACGATTACACAAGACGGTGGGCTTCAATATTCTTTATAAATGCAAATTTGCCACTACCGGTTTGGCCCGGTTAGAGCGTGGTCTTCTGACATATGATAAACCTCACCAATTATAAATGGTATTTTGGTTCTCAGGTAAGACCCAGACTTACAGTAGATGTTTGGAGCCGACCTTAAGTGTGGGTCCACGTATTTAAAAACAAGACAATGATAGGCCTCTCTAGCTGGAAACTTCGGTCCCTTAAAGCTCTTACAATTCAAGTAGTACCTAACTTTGGTTTTATGAACTGATCCTGTATATTAAGTGCCCAAGTATCTTATTTCTGTTACCCCATTATATTTTACCATACCATTGTAAATTTTCAAATTGAACTTAAGTTAGTTAAAGTAGTGTATAGTGGAAATCAACAGCTATACATGCAGCCAATTAAGTTTTTATGAACGTAGAACTATTGCCCATCTTTACTGTATTTAATTTAAAATTGTATTTCTTACAGTAGGCCTACAAAGCTTTTAACATTATAAAAATGACAGTAGGTTTTGGGTTATTTGTTCCAGGGGTAAGGGGAACAATTCACTTTGAAGACATAATTTGATGGAACCCTAAGTCATATCACACCTGACACCTTAACAGAATGTATTAAAGAAATAAACTAAAAACGGGGATTCAGTAATGCTAAATTTTGGGTAAATTTCAAAAAAGGTTATATTAACTTTTAATACCAAATCCAAAAAGAATTAGGGATTAATTAAATAAATGTTATAAATAAATAAATGTATGGTTTGTATTATGTTTAATGGCTAGTTTACTAAAAGTTATAATTTATGTTGTCATCCTGCCTTTTTATTGTTTTAAAACCTTTAATATTCTGAATCATCCAGAATTTAAACTCTAAAAAGTTAATTATGAATTATTTATACATCAATAATTCATGCAACTCTGTAAAATATCCTGTATAAGGACGAATATGACAATTATAATTGTCATGTAATGCCGAGTGTAAACATATTATCTTTTCTTATTTGTCAACTCATTTGGTATAATAATCAGCATTATTGTGGTACTAGCAGAGTACCCGTCCTTCGTACGGGGTTGGCGTATAAGTATACAAAATGCTTAATGCAGTTATACTTGGCTTTGCGTTTGCAATGGGAGAGGACACGGTTTAAGAAAATTTGGTTCTTTTAATTTACGGTATGCTGTAGTATAGCAAATCTATCATAGCCTTAATTTTCTACCACTGCACCTAAACAATAGAAAAAAGTAAAGTTCTCATTCTATATCACAGCTTTTTGTTGCTAGTTGGTTGTTGTCATAAATACAAAAATATTAATAGTGCTGTACCCTGTTGGTAAACCTTTTAATTTTTAATGCTATTTAACATCATAGAACCAACTTCTGTTATTTTGAAACAGCTGACAAAATTATTTAATTCCTTTTAAATATGAATACTCATAAGGTTAACATGGGGAACTTCAGAGCCACTGGGGCGGAGCCAGAAAGGATTTTTGAGATAAGAATATTTCTATATGTTAATCGGGAATGTGAGCTATCATCATGCCAAATTTCAGCCAAATCCAACCAGTAGTTAATGTGTGATTGAACTTCAAACAAACAAACAAACAAACAAACACACAAACTTTCACATTTATAATATTAGTAAGATTACAAATTATGGTTAATATACAGGGTGGTAAAAAAGTCCCTGGACAGTTAAATATTTTAAAAAATAATGCAGATAGAGCTACAATACTTGGTACAAAGTTACAGGGCATAAAACTCTATTTTAACACATATTCAGTGATCCAATAACTCTTCAGGGGGACGGCCCACAAGGAGTCGGAAGAAAATCTTAAATGGAAGCATAGGTCAATATGCACATCAAATTAAAGGTATTTTTTAGTAAAATACAATGCCGCAAACCGCACTTCAAAAGGTTGATCCTGCGCAAAATGGCAGATGTTGCTTTGTACCAAGTATTGTAGCTCTATCTGCATTATTTTTTAAAATATTTAACTGTCCAGGGACTTTTTTACCACCCTGTATATGTAACCACAGAGTTAGAGCAGATTTTAAAATGAATCCTAACAAAAAAAAAAATATATATATATATATCTCGCCATAAACGCACTATATGGTTCTCAGGCATCAAATGTATAACTATCTTCAGATTTTACAATATCATGTTTAGTCAGCTTGCAGTTTTCATTTCAATGCTAAAATGCATTAGTGGTTCGTATTCTAGGAAGGAATTTGCCTCAAATTAGACATAGATCTGTTCATTATTGCGTTCTACAATGTGTTCTTTTCAACAACTTGGTTTAGTTTTATATCCAACCAAAGAATGATCAACCACTGATGAAGCGCAGTAATTATGAGTTTCACAGCTTACCACCGTGCATGTAATTGTAAGCAAGTTATGTAACTTACGGGCGTTGGCCACCACACCCATAGAAAACAGCTGACTGCGATTATTTCATACTTTGTTCGCTGCACGTCAGCTGTTTTGCCCAATCAGCTGATTTACACCAGCCTCGTGCCGCTAGCCAAGAAATCGACAAACAATGGTAGTAAAACAATGAATGCAATGTAGGTTGTCCACAAAAGCGGACTTGGGAAATCCCCATGATATATTAAAAGAGGGGTCTTTTTAAACATCGATTACAATTTTAAATACTGATATTAGACATAAGTCAAACGTAAGTGTAGAAAATTGTATACTTCGTAAGTTAAAAAAAAACCTACGTATAAGTTCTACTACCTTATCTCTAGAATCATAGGTTTAGACAGGTAAATGTTCTATATGTGTAGGTACTTTATATGTTTTAATGGTTTTACCCATTAAGATGGGGACACATTTGGCAATTTTTTGTACCAAAGATAAGCGAAGAACAAGTGTAGAATTGGAAGAGAGAGGTCTACACATGTAGAATGGAAGGAGAAATATCTTTGGATAGCATTATCAATTGTGATAATTATCTCATAGACGTTTTACCAAAACATGTACACCCGTTTGTAGAATTTCTTTTAATCCATCAAATAACATCACCTATATTTGTATGTTACCTTTTATCTATGCATCACAAAACAAAACCTAATTTGGGTCCATCCGATCAAATTGAAAAGTTGTCTATTAGATATTGTTTTAAAAGTCCCCTGAAGTTTAATATCTCATTCCCGAAACGAAAAAGCCATAGGTTTTCTGCCCCCTGACTATCAAAGCCACCATGTATACTGTATACACTTGAGAATTATTCTAGTAAATGGTCTTTATAGAAATAGTATAATAGCAAAATATGTTTACGTACAATGCTTATATTATTTCTCAATTCATATTGATGCTTCACTTTCGTATCCCTTCCACTCATAGTTGCCAAAGAGGAGGAGATCCTATCAAAGATCTGTTGATATTGGCATCAATAATGGAATGATAAGGGTGATTTCAAGGTCAGGGTGGCTTGTGAAAGATTTCGATAGGTTGTTCTGCCCCCCCCCCCCCCCATGAGAAAGGTCCAGTGCTGTCCAGCCAAGGACGTTGTCCAGCCGTGCTTTGTTTAGCCCTCTAAATGGTTACCTTGCATCTATTTGTATATAAGTGTATTACATGTAAGAATGGGAATTTTATTTTTTAGATCTATACATATCCAATGCAGTTATTTTGAAAATTTGATTTTTTTTTTTTTTTTTTTATTGTTGAGGATTTTTTTGACATCCCAACTCGTGCTAACTCCATATTTTTAGCCCAGTACCTCGGTAAATATTGAACAGTGCATCTGCCATTGTTGTTAAAACAATGAAAGTAATGAATAATGAATAATAATAAAGGTAGATGGTGAGGGTCAATGACAAAATAATGTCCTGATAACTCCGCTCAATTTTGTGGACGCGTTTAAAAACACCAATTTGAATTTATTTTTTGTGTGTGTCCGTTAGCACGATAGATAAATCGCGTAAAAATAATCCAATTTAGATGGAATTTGTTACAAAAGTCTAAGCCTACGGTAATGTTAACGAGATCGAAAACCATGATGCCCGAGCATGACCGGACTATGAAAACGGAGTTTTATTGGTAGGGAGGAGTTGCTGGTATCCAATTGTACTGCTTAAGTAATAGCTTACAGTAATAGCTTTGTATAGTAGTATTATTGCAACCTCTGAAAAGTTTATATTTTATTGGATTATCTATGTTAGTCAGAGAACAGTTTATGGAAGCTATCTGAGCGTGGTGATCTGAGAGGGCTGTCATAAGAACTTTGCATTTTGGTTGTGAGCTTATTCGCTACGAACGAAGTTTTAGACAGATAAATATATATAAATCACCAACAACTAATATTTAACATGTGGTATTGCCGCTGGCTTTCGGCATAAAAATCCGTTCAATTAAATGGAGACTTCTGATTTTCAATATCTCAATATAAAAAAACCCTAGTCGTTCCAAGTATTTTACTTCTTATTAAAAACATAGTTAATCGTCAAATTTTTTTCTAAATTAGAAATTATGATATTCAAAACATATTTCATTTGGTTACTACCAATATTAGGTTATCATTTTATTACATTAACATTATACTTATACTTTGTGGATTGATTCGACTCGAGCATTATATGTAAATATCTCTCTAACGGTTGTGTACCAAACATATCAACCGTCATTTCAAATTGATTGCTCTTATTAGGTGATTGGAGAGCAGCTGGCGACTGATGTATAATTGCAAGTAACGTTTCATACCACAGTCGACTTGTTTATTGCATGTAACATACAGTTTACTACGAGTGTTTGTCATTATGAGGGGACAAATCAACAATCTCCTGTTATGTAAGTGTGCGTAAGTTAGTTAAGTTTAAGACAATCAAAGAAAAGTAATTGTTAATTTAAATAAATCATTATAATAATTACAGTCATAGAATGTTATCTCTTGGTGCTGAGATTTCAAATAATTGAATAATTTGTATCCAATGGCAAATTTGTAATAAAGAACGAAATATATTGACTTTATGTAATTTTAAGATTTAAAACCTTTGTTATTACAAGCTTTGCCTAACTGTTGTAGTTTATGTCATTTTGTGTGTTAATTAACTAAATTATGATAGTTAAGTCATATTAACCATTGTTTTAGCATTGACTTTTTGTTCAAACGTATTAATGGTGAAGAACAACTCCCTAGGAACACTAAGTTTGAAAGAGAATTTCATGAATAATATAAAGCTACGAAAAGTAAGGTAAGACATTAAGATTAAACTTATATATTTACAGGGTGGAACAAAGTTAGTGTAAACAAATTTCATGTGTTAAACTACTAAGTATCACTGACAAAATGACACCAATTCAGTTGTCAATACCCTCACTGGTATAACAGACAAATTAAGATTTTTTCAAATATTTGTATTTTTTAATTAAAGTGGCCATAATAGTACAAACCATTTTTTTAAAATTTCAAATGTATTGTTATTTTCAGAATCAATATTCAATTTCCAATAGTAATAGTACAAAGCCTGAGATGAAAAGTCTGTATGAGCTCTTATTCTGCAATGAGAGATTAAATTTGAGATTGTTTCGAAAAATTCAATAACTTGTACTTAAGGTTTTCTACGCTAAACTGGACTGAGTAGAATTTCAAATATTACAAAAAACTTCTTCAGTTAATAACCTTTACAATGATGTATAACAACCTTCTGTTTCTTTGATTTGTTATTCCCAAATTTAAGAGTTTCTCTTGAAAAACACAAAACTGCTCAAATTGAATTATCTCTTAAAACATGTACATTTGCTTAGATTGGGATCTTTATAAGAATATTAAGGAATTTATAGTGCTGTCTTAAATGTATAAATAAATGCACCCCTGCATTATAAAGGTGCATTATAAATGCACAATATTATAAAGGTGAAAGTTTGTGTGTTTGTTTGTATGTTTGTTTGTGTGTTTGAAGTTCAATCACGCATTAACTACAGGACGGGTTGGGCTGAAATTTGGCATGATGATAGTTCGCATTCCCGATTAAATTATAAGCCTATTCTTATCTCAAAAATCCGTTCAGGCTCCGCCCCAGTGGGTCAGTAGTTTCCCATGTTAACCTTATGATATTTAAAAGGAATTAAAGAAATTTTTCAGCTGTTTCAACTATTTTAGTTGGTTCTATGACATGCAATAGCATTAAAAAGTTATAAGGTTTACCAACGGGGTGAAGCACTATTTTTTTTTCAACATAGCCACACAAAAAAGCCAAGTAGACGTCTTTATTTCATATTTATTAATATTGTTAGACTTATTTATATAATAAGGTCTGGCGACCTGGCAGGCCAAAAACAAGCAGAAAACATAGAGCAAAACAGCAAAATATCATTCATTATTATCATACAAGTTGTGTTTTTTGCATTAAATCAATTTTGCACATAGTGTAAATATACCATAGAACTAACACGTAAACAATATTATATTTTTCTCAATAACGAAAAAAATTTACCCTAGGTCTAATTAAAAATTTATCACAAAATTAGGATCATAAGGTTGTTAATCCTAAAAATTTCTTTTTAAGCTTGATTTTGAATGCAGCTTTTTGCCATATTATATAAGCAAATACATGTTATTTCAAAGGGATATAAGTTTTGGCCATTCCGTGTTTTTCAAGAGAAACTCGAAATATCAAAGAAACAGTAGGTTTTTATACATCACCTTAAAGGTTATTAACTGAAAAAGTCCAGTTAAGTACAGAAAAACGTCTATACATCACCTGTTTGGAAACCTAAATTGGTGTCATTTTGTCACCAAAACTAACCAGTTTAACACATAAATTGTTTAACACTAATTTCGTTCCACATTGTGTATGTACTGTAATCCTACTAATATTATAAGTTGGAAAGTTTGGATGTATGTATGTATGTACATAGATAAAACATAGGTTAGTCTATGGTATGTATGTATGGATGGATGGATGGATGTTAATGACAAGTAAACGCGAAAAATACTGGTCAGATTGGATTTAAATTTGGTGTGATGATAGCTTACATTCCCGATTAACATATGGACCTTCTTTCGGGCTCCGCCCCAGTGGCTTTGGAGTTCCCCATGTTAACCTTATGAGTATTCATATTTAAAAGGAATAAAATAACTTTGTCAGCTGTTTCAAAAACTTGTTTCAAACTTCTTGATCGTCATCGTACGTGTAATTAATTTACCTGAAAGCACAAAAGATAAGTCAATAAACACTTATAATAGTATTCGCCTATTACTAGTAGGTCTGATGATGAATGGAGTGTCGATCACCACTTACCATCTTTTATATGTATTTACCGTATTGTGAGTAAACAGTATAAGTGTAAATTTATTATTATAAGGTTATTTGACGTATCTTCTGTGCTTTCAGCTGTTTCAACTACACAAGCTGGCTCTATGATATTAAATAGCACTAGTTGCTCTGCCCGTGCTTCGCTACGGGGTGAGAATGCAAAACAAATATTCGGTTTTACTTTAAAGATACTATAATATACTATGAGAAACAGTTACAACATACTTACCAGGAACATATAGGCAAAGGCTCAATCCTGCTTATTGATTATTTAAATAATTAAGATCTCTTAGTATTACAGTACTATCATTTTATATAGTGTATAGCATTTAAAATAGGCTATATGCAAAAGTATTATTCATTGTCCACATGGCACCAAGAAACAAATTCTCATTGTAAACAAATTAAATTAAATAGCAGAACAGCATTTCAGACAACAGCTGGAGTTTCATAACAATGTTTGTTTCCCATGTTAATCTTATGGAGAAATACGAAACTTTAAAGGGCCCCAGGGCCTCACTCTCTAATTATTTCCCTAAAAAGAAAGTTTCCTGCACAACTTCACTTTACGCTCTTTCCAATGACACCAAAAACATGTCAATCGGTTCAGTAGTTTCGGAGGAGTAATTGTCACAAAAATCCTGCTTGCGTATTAAATAAGTACGAGAGCACGCCCCGTGGTCGAAAAATCGACCAAAAGTATGTATTGTACAAACTTCTCTATTTTCATCCCACACTGTAAATAAAATATGTGATTGGAATGTCTTCCATTTGTTTTGATTTTCTGTTTATATTGTGTTGTTATTTTGTCATCACCATAGCAACCCATAAGACCCATGTTAATTTTTTAAAATTTCAAATTCATTTTTTGTGCTTATTTTTGAGCCTATTTTAATTTATAAAGGGATTCTGCACACCTACAGGAAAATAGCTTTCTAACGGTATGCGTAGATTTTCCCTACGATACACACGAGCTGAGAAAAAAGGTTTTAAAGAAACATGCTTGCCTATTAATATATAGATAGATAGATTAAAAAGTTATAAGGTTTACCAAAAGGGTGCAGCACTATTAATTTTTTTTTATTTAATTTTTTTATGCTTATACGCCAACCCGTACGAAGGACGGATACTCTGCTGAATAAGCGTCCTTTGTAAGCAGTTGACGTATAAGTGTAGCGTGCTTATTGAAGTTATACTTGTGCTTTGAGTTTGCTAGGCGGAAGAGTAAAATTTGGTTCTTTACAATATGTAATACGTTCATATGAAGTGACAAACTCACACACACCAGTAAATATTAACAGCTGTTTTATTTAAAAATATTGTAAGAATATCCATCTAGTCATAATGTAAACAAATGAGGGAAGGGAACACTAAAGGCCTCCGGTTCAGAGCCTCAAGAGAATTTACATTTTCTTTCTGTCTTCTTCTTTGTCAATATAGTTATAATTAAGTTTGATTGACTGTTTGCTGTTCATCGTTTGAATACAATCTGACATTTCAGAGAATTTTTTGTAACTTTTCTATAAAATGTAGGCATATGTGTGATAACTTAAAACAGGTGGTTTTCCAACAATTACCAATTAATAACCACCAATCATCTATCCAATTATTATATTTTTTGAGTGGTTTTAAAGCAATGCTCAATTCTTTCCTAGAAACGATTGGATGCCCGAGGGGTCGGGAGCTGCTGCTGGTGGCGTACTACCGCGGTTCCTTGGGAGTCCTGACGACGCTCTAAGGGCATTTGAACAAGAAATACCTCACTGGTACGAATACGATGAAGAGCCGCTGGCTTCCGCTGATACGCTTCTGACCGACGATGTTGGCATAGTCAATGGTGTTGGTTACAGAAAGGATAAGGAGTCAATCTTCCTTATACACGCAAGCGCGTCCAGCGCCTACCACACGAGCGTAAGGAACATTGTAACCGGTGAGTGTTAAGTACGGTAACTTCAATACCTAGGTTGTATTTTCTTTTAACTATGCTGCTTTTAATTGTAAAACGAATTAATAAATTAATATAGTTCATGAAGTCCCAAGGAGAGCTTTCGTCGACTTCAGTATATTGATGAAGACAAAGATAGCTTCCATTTACCTATTAGGGTTTTTGTTCAAATATGTTATATTAAAGTAGGTGCAGTGACTCAATTAATACCTATCCAGTAATGAAATTTGTTACAAACTGTGCCTTAACACCGTTCGAATACCAAAATAATTGCACTATGAGAACGGAGATGCCACATCATATCATGGACTGGTGTTAAAATCCATATATAAATTCCAAAGTACCCATGAACCTTTGAGAAAAAAAGTCACACCCCATAAACCATATACTTAAAATGTTCGTCATGACGAGAAACCTTGCGCAAAACTATCCATTATTTCATAAACTGCCCGTGATTCCTTTCTAAAGGACACTTTACAAATACTTAATGTTAAAAATGCCTCAGCTGTACTTATTTGTTTGTTATTCTTTAAATGTATTACCTTATAAAAATCAGGTGTAATTTTTTGTTTGTATTACTGTATTCTGTTTGGTTTACTTCAGCAACTTAACCAGTCAATAGTTTTTATTAATACTTTTGAAGTCAAACGGGGTGAAGCCCGTGGGTAACAGCTAGTCAGAATAATGTTATAATATAACATCATTGGTGTAAGCATCAATTTTGACCTGCTCTCACTGGAAGACCACAAGGTAGTCTAGCAATAGCCGTGTCATACCACGAATAAAGAATAAGGAAATGTTTGTACTGATGATATTCCCTGAGCAAAACTCGATCCCGAGGTACTTTACTTTGAAAAAGGGTAGTAAGTATAATTGAATTTCTCATTTAAATACAATCAATCGCTTACAATTATTAAATAAAAAAACTTTTAGATTTTCGATGTTAATAGTATTTTTTGTCAACAGCACTGGCCCTGAGAAGGTTAATAGAGAATGAGTACAACGTGTTTCTTTTTGACATGCCAAAGGTTATGAACTTTATGGTGGGATCTGCTTTCAAATCGGTATTTATACCTGGAATTAACACTGAGGTAAATGGTTCTTCTAATACAAATGTTAAAATACATAAAGTCAAAAATGTGGTTGCCTCGTTTGCTTAAGAACGAAGTGCCTGTACAGTTTAGTAAATAGTAAAGCAGCGTATAGACTGGGACAGTAGAGACGGCAAGTTGCTGGCTGCAAGTACTTGCCAGTTAAACTTACTGCATACTTTCCTTGTGTATAGGGGTACTTTCCTTTCCAGCGGCAAGTATTTACTGGCGGTAAGAAAACTCAAACTTGTTTGATTTTACTGGCCTGGCCGTGGCAAGTAGTGGGTCACGTGGGCCACTGGCGGCCAGAACTTTCATATCAAAACGTGTACTTGCCATGCACTTGCCACCAGTAGAGCACAAAGGCAAGTGAAATCAGAGTTTATCAGTTGATCGTGTGAAGTGACAGTGTGTTTGTTAAAAATGTCAGACAAGAGCCCTGCTTAGAAGGAAAAAATCATTAAATGGAGCTGTGATGACATCACTAAGTTTTTAGAGATTTTTCAAAATTACGAACTATTGTGGAACATAAGTCATATCAACGTGCTCAACACAAATTAAATTCAACTATCGACACCATTCATTCGTGACCTCAAACCAGACTGACTGCAAGCTCTTTCATTATCACTTGCCGATAGTACTCACCCGGTGTATAGGAAAACACGGCAAGTGACGTGATGGACAGTACTTGCAGCCAGCAACTTGCCGTCTCTACTGGAGACAGTAGAGACGGAGACGTATATTCGCTGCTTTCATTGCATGCACGCTCGCGCCAGTAAAGTAGTTGCGCAAGCACACGCGAGGGTGCAGGAGTAAACACATAGAGTAGTTCAGAAATACAGTACAATGAAACAAATTGAAACGTGCGCAGAGTGATCATACTACGCGACAACTTACGCGAGAATGCTTCCTCTCGAATCACTACATTCTTGCCACCAAAATGTACTTGTTTTTGAAGCGAGTACGGATGTACGTAGTGTGTAGGTTTTATCTCCGGTTTCTGTTCTCTTATTAAATGGATGATCATTTAATTGTGTTTTAATCAATTTTGCTCGATCTCTCCTACATGCCAAGCACTGTCACCCCGTCTGTACTGCGAACTACATGTACGGGACTTTAATGTTGCTATAAGTTTTTCTTCTGAAGAAATACACCCTTTAAATTTAGAATTTTAAGATAAAAGTTGTGGTATTTTCATACAGTTTTTTCCTCACTCTAGACCACTAGCTAAAAGTGGTTAAAACTATTTTTAGGACTTACAGAAAGCTAATTTCTATCAAATTACAATAGTAATTGTAAGCTATTTGTGTCATATTATAGTTTTATTTGAGTGGAATTTCTACCCACCTTTCACTTGTTATGATTGTTGATGGTTCTAAATCGAACTGAAAATATCAATTAAGATAAATAACTTATTTAATCTAAAGTAAATCTTTACTTTTAATTTGTTTTAATATCATGAAACGTAATTGATACTCTAGCACTTCTATTAGCGAATTTCCCTATAGGGAAGTAGCTATTACCGTAGGTGGCACGGTAAGACCTAGACCCGGGACCGATTTACTTTTTCATTTTGATGTCCCCAGAGGCCAAAAACACCATTCGTTCAAATTTTTATATATGTATATATATATATATATACAGGGTGTTGAAAATGTCTGGAACCAACATTATATCTGGTGAGTGGTTAAAGAAAAACAACTGATATTTTGTATACAGATATACTATGGTTTTACCTATCTTTTGGTGCCTTATGAAATTTTTTAACACATATAGGGAACGTCCCGTAGAGGATGCAGTAAAAAGTTTTAATGGAAGCCTATGGTAAATGATACATCAATTTAAAGGCCAATTTTTTCTGAGTAAGGAGCCACAAGTTTCATCTCAAAAGGACCACCCTAGCAAAAATGGTGACTGTTTGAAATTTAAAAACCCACTTATAGGGAACGTCCTGTGGAGGATACAGTAAAAAGTTTTAATGGAAGCCTATGGTAAATGATACATCATTTTAAAGGCCATTTTTTTCTGAGTAAGGAGCCACAAGTTTCATCTCAAAAGGACCACCCTAGCAAAAATGGCGACTGTTTGAAATTTAAAATTCAATTATTTTCAAAACCTTCAAACAGTCACCATTTTCGCTAGGGTGGTCCTTTTGAGATGAAACTTGTGGCTCCTTACTCAGAAAAAAATGGCCTTTAAAATGATGTATCATTTACCATAGGCTTCCATTAAAACTTTTTACTGCATCCTCCACAGGACGTTCCCTATAAGTGGTAAAAAACGTCATAAGGCCCCAAAGGATAGGTAAAACCATAGTATATCCGTACACAAAATATCAGTTGTATTTCTTTAACCACTCACCAGATATAATGCTGGTTCCAGACATTTTCAACACCCTGTACATATAGACTTATATACAGGATGTCCATAAAAAACGTTTCAGGACTTTGGGAAATGAATCCCCATACTAAAAGGAAGAAAAAAGTTTATGGGAAGGTATGTCCGAAAATGCATATTAACCCAGATATCCGCCATTTTGTTTTTTATACAAAAATATTTTTAACTGTGAAGTTTTTTATCCGATGATTATGAAATTTAGTAAACATGTTAACATAAACAATACCTATAATAGAAAAAATAACAAAGTTGATCCGATTGTAAATTTCAAAATGGCGGCCGTTTAATTTTTTCTAACTTAAATAACTTAAAAACGGCTAATTCTATGAAAAAATGTCAAGAATACTTTTTTTTTGATTTTTTAATTTCCTATCAAACGATACCAAGATCAAAAAGATCGGACAAAAGATAACTGAAATATAACGTTTTTTGTGTAAAAATAAGGCAAAGTTAGTAGAGGAACCCTTAATTTTTGCCTTATTTTTACACAAAAAAGTTATATTTCAGTTATCTTTTGTCCGATCTTTTTGATCTTGGTATCGTTTGATAGGAAATTAAAAATGCAAAAAAAAAGTATTCAATTATCTTTTCATAGAATTAGCCGTTTTTGAGTTATTTAAGTTATAAAAGTTCAAACGGCCGCCATTTTGAAATTTACAATCGGAACAACTTTAAAATTTTTTCTATTATAGGTCTTGTGTATGTTAACATGTTTACCAAATTTCATAATCATCGGATAAAAAACTTCACAGATAAAAATATGTTTGTATAAAAAACAAAATGGCGGATATCTGGGTTAATATGCATTTTCGGACATACCTTCCCATAAACTTTTTTCTTCCTTTTAGTATGGGGATTCATTTCCCAAAGTCCTGAAACGTTTTTTATGGACACCCTGTATATATATACGTCCGTGAACGCGATAACTTGAGTAATTTTTGTCCGATTTTGATGAAATTTGGTTTAAAGGTGTAAAGCGGGATAAACTTGAATGAGTTCGCGAACCAGCACGATCGGACCATGGGAACGGGGCTTTACGGGGGGTTTTAAGGGGTAAAAATTGATTTTTCTCACTTTTGACCCTCAAATCACAAAATTTCCCGATTTCTCTTTAAACCTTTTTAAAGAGCTTAAAAAAAACAAATAATTTAGTATATAAAAGTATTTTTTCCTACAGTTACCTAACAATGTACATGTTCTCTCACTGATTTGAGACAGCAAAGTGGCCAATTCACTCATCAGTGAGACAATGTTAACATTGTCTCACTCTAATTACTTTGTCTCACTCCAGATTTGCAACGTGAAGGCACGAACTAGTGAGCGCGTAACATGCAGTCAACGTCGTATGCGCGCGAAATACGTTGGCAGCACTGGCTGTAAATCAGCTGGTCAGCTGTTTTACTGTTGTATTTGCCACTTCACATTAAATGTTATATTAAAAGTTCACTTCTGTGTAAAAATAGGTTATGTTTCTTTACAAATTATGGTAACTAATTATGGTTTTATGGTAACTGTAGGAAAAGTATAATGTGCAACTCGAGTTCAAAGTACAATTGCCTCACTCGAGAAACAATTCCTCACTCGCCTACGGCTCGTGAGTAAGGATTTCTCTCGAGTGAGTCAATTGCTCACTTTTCTCACTAGTTGCACAAATAACTATTGTTCGATTATTAGTAACGGAGAAAATTAAACAAATTGTAAATTTAAAATTCCCATGTTATTCTTATGGAGAATATTGTCAAATGTTGTAGTTTGCTTGTTTATGGATAAATTTTGATCAAACTTGGCAAATTTATTTATTTTGTACTAAGCTATCAATATTTTACTCAAAAACACACTTTATTAGTTTCCTTGTAGCAGCAAACCTAGGTACTCGTTAAACCTAATGTTATTAAAATATATTTAACTGAAAATCAATTCAGACAAATGGAAATTCGCTTAGTCGGTAGGTTTGCTGCGGCGGGGGTATTTTTAAAACAAAACACATTTTATGATATAATAATGTTATAGCTTAGCAGTGTTCAAGTTTATGTTTATACTTACGATTACATATGTTTTCAGTTACAGGAGTTGAGTCAACTTCTGGGTGACTCTTTTATCTCATGGATTCGGAAGGGACTGATAAATGCCAATCAGATACATATTGTGGGTTTTTGCTTTTCAGCTCAACTCTCAGGAAATATAGGTCGATATGTATCTGCTATGAATGGTGGAAATAAAATAAAATCCATAACAGGTAAGAAATGCCCCGCTGCAGCAAATCTGCAGACTAGGATTTGTGTTAGTCCGACTGGACTTCAACTCAAATATTTCCCTAAACAAGTCATATTTACCCTCCCAATGAGATATCAGACCGAGCCTTGATTGGATGTGAGGGTTGATAGTTTAAATAATATCATAAATAGACACATTTTCTATAAATACCCCCGCCGCAGCAAACCTGCCGACTAAGCGAATTTCCATTTGTCTGAATTGATTTTCAGTTAAATATATTTTAATAACATTAGGTTTAACGAGTACCTAGGTTTGCTGCTACAAGGAAACTAATAAAGTGTGTTTTTGAGTAAAATATTGATAGCTTAGTACAAAATAAATAAATTTGCCAAGTTTGATCAAAATATATCCATAAACAAGCAAACTACAACATATTTGACAATATTTTCCATAAGAATAACATGGGAATTTTAAATTTACAATTTTTTTAATTTTCTCCGTTACTAACAATCGAACAAAAATACTTTTATATACTAAATTATTTGTTTTTTAAGCTCTTTAATAAGGTCTAAAGAGAAATCGGGAAATTTTGTGTTTTGAGGGTCAAAAGTGAGAAAAACCAATTTTTACCCCATAAAACCGCGCGTAAAGCCCCGTTCCCATGGTCCGATCGTGCTGGTTCGCGAACTCATTCAAGTTTATCCCGCTTTACACCTTTAAACAAAATTTCATCAAAATTGGACAAAAATTACTCAAGTTATCGCGTTCACGGACGTATATATATATATAAATATATATATATATATATATAAATTTGAACGAATGGTGTTTTTGGCCTCTGGGGACATCAAAATGAAAAAGTAAATCGGTCCCGGGTCTAGGTCTTACCGTGCCACCCACGGTAATAGCTACTTCCCTATAGGGAAATTCGCTAAAAATCTAAAAAAACCATTTTATTACAAACCATGATCATTTAGTCGCTGAAACAATAACAACTCTAGAGGTTAACTGTAAGAAAGGGCCATGTGGTCCTTATGTTCGCCTCAATAAAAAGTATTTTCATTTATTTTCATTTCAACTCTCTAATGTTAAAATATGCAAAAACAAAATTGAGATAAACATAAATGATCTTACTTTAGTTTAGCATTTTCTCCCTTCCAGTCTTTGAACGCTGTTGTTTTTTCACGCTCACCAATAGCAGTAGATGAAAAATATAAAATACCATATTCGTTTCAAAATGGCTCTCGTTAATTTTCATCATGTAACCTAATGTCTTTATTTCATTTTGAGCTAATACTTCTAGAGAAACAGAGATTCTGTTTTTTCATTGGGGCTTGGCATTTTAGTTTTGGTGAAATTCAAAACTTAATTAGGCCCTACATCATTGTAGTTTTTTGGACAAAGATTAATATCAAGCGCTAAATTTATTTAGAGGATAAATCAATTTAAGAGTATTTACTAAAATAGGCACCTTTTGCAGCTTTAGATCCATTCTCACTTGGACTATCCGGGTTTTTCAACAAACCCATCTCCAAGGACGACGCACAGTTAGTGCACATATACCACACCAACTCAATGGCGTTTGGAACATTCCACCGCAGAGGCACAGCTGATTTCATCTTCAACAACGGTTGGACACAGCCTGGATGTTACTTTAGTAAGTATATGTGTTATAGCTCTCAGGTTGTATTTTATTTATACATGGTGGGGCAGGGAAGTATTCCTAATTTTAAAGGTACATTAAAAGACAACCAAAAATTATAGAACCATACTTTATATTGTGAAAAAGGTTACATCTGGGAGTTTATTTTAATATAACTTTACTTGGTTTTAAACAGCAAATACTGCAAATGGTGTCCCTAATCGTAAATACACTTCTGTATTCTGGTTAAACCAGCTTTATTCACTCAGTGTGACCACGCCACATCAGACTAAGACTATTACAGTGTATTTTGTCCATTTAAATTTCCAGTGAATAGTTATGCACATTTTCAGTTAAACGGATAACTCACTAAAAATTCTTTGAGCAAAAGCATGATAAACCTCAAAAAATGGACAATAGCAACACTAGAGGAACATAACATTGTTTTCCATATCGCCTTCTACTCAACATAAACAAATTTAGTATAGTAGTTTCTCTTGTGTAAATATACAAAATTGATCATTTAATTCTTTTCTCCAGCACTACATGAAAGCTGCAGCCATTGGAAGGCATTGAAATATTTCTGGAACGTAATCCTATATCCTGACCTGTGGGTCGCAAGGTCATGTCCGAGCTGGTTACGTTTCAAGTTCTGCCTTTGCAATTCCAGAGCAACCGTCCCAATCACGTTTCCGCCTATGGAAGGGTGAGCAAAACAGATGCATATTTAGAATACAAGTAGAAACTGATCATCATGAGTTCAAGGAATAAAAAGTACAATATCCTTGCTTTGGGGGATAGCGAGCTGGTCTAGTGGTTAGAGCGCGGGACTCCGGTTCCTGGGGTCCCGGGTTCAAATCCCGCCAAATCACCAATAGATTTTCTCTAAGTGATAATGCCGTAACCCCTAGGTCGAGCCTGAAGTAGTGTGAAAAACGATTCAGTGCCTAGCGTCCATGGATGAAAAAAATATCCCTGCTTTGTAATGGGGGGAGCAGGCGAAAGAGAATAAAGCTGTTCTTAAGATCTCCTGTATAAAATATACCAATTTTTGTTACACAATAATTTTGAACACAAAAAGTTTTTTTAGGATCTCTCTATATTTCAATTAGGAAAGGATTTCAAATTCTCCAGGCAACCAAGTTTAGTGTATAAGTGAAACCGATGCGGGTTGAAACATAATTATGATTTGTTTTATTGAAAGATATCTTTATTTAAACGTGTTTTTACGTGTAGATCCACTTAGTTTCGAAACCCTAGTTAAGAAGTTCATTGAGCGGAGCTAGTGAAGCTCATTTACTATACGTATGCTTTTATTTTACAAAATACTCCTCCTGAAATGATGCAGCGATCCTCACGTAATTTTGCTTAGTCATTGTAATCAACTATGGGAAAGTATGGATCTGAAGTGGTACAAGTCGGACTCCAGGGATTGTCCATAAGTGATTTTTTTGGGAATTTAACAAGTGCCTAAACTCCCTTTATGTGATTGTATCGTGGACAAGACGGTTTTGACAGATAACAGTAAAATCTTTAAAAAAATAGTTTTAACATGTGTTTATTAGCAAAAACTTAATCAAGTACATTACGGATTACAATACCCCTGCCGCAGCAAACCTGCCGTCTAAGCGAATTTCCATTTGGCTGAATTGGTTTTTTAATTGATCTATTTAAATAACATTAGGTTTAACGAGTACCTAGGTTTGCTGCTACAAGGAAACTAATAGAGTAGTGTGTTTTTAGTAAAATATTGATAGCTCACTATAAAATAAATAAATTTGCCAAGTTTGATCAAAATATATCCATAAACAAGCAAACTACAACATTTTACAATATTCTCCATAAGAATAACATGGGAATTTTAAATTTACCATTTTTTTAGTTTTCTCCGTAACCAATAACCGTACACAAACACTTTGATATACTGAATTGTTTGTTTTTTTAAGCTCTTTAAGGAGGTTTGGAGAAAAATTGGGAAATTTTGTATTTTGAGGGTCAAAAGTGAGAAAACCCAATTTTTACCCCATAAAACCCCCCATAAAACCCTGTTCCCATGGTCCGATCATGCTGGATCGCGAACTCGTTCAAGTTTATCCCGCCTTACACCTTCAAACCAAATTTCATCAAAATCGGATAAAAATTACTCAAGTTATCGTGTTCACGGACATATATATATATATATATATATATACATATATAAAAATTTGAACGAATGGTGTTTTTGGCCTCTGGGGACATCAAAATGAAAAAGTAAATCGGTCCCGGGCCTAAGTCTTACCAAGAGAACTACGGTAATAGCTACTTCCCTATAGGGAAATTCGCTAAAAAAAAAAGAAAAAACAATTGGATTAATACCGTCGAGCACAATATACTACTTGATGAATATACAATTAGGTGTATCAAGCATTGACATAAGATACTGCAAATTGATGTATGTGAACCAGATATAGCATTGACTTTTGATACTTCAAGTAGAATTTCTAATGGCGTAAATCATGTACACCATTGACTTTGGATACTGCTAGTAGACGTCCTATTTAGTTAACCAGATGTGGATTTGTATTTGGATACAGCAAGTTGACATCTTATGTACATGATTCAGATTTAACCTGGACTTTAGATACTGTATGTAGTAATTCCATTTATGTGATTCCTTGGTAATTGGGGACAATCAACCGGGTGTTATATTACTCAATATTAATGAATCAGACGCTTGCTCCTCTCAATATTCCAAGTAGACAACTGCATTCTACACCAGTTTCATAAATTCTAAACAAATTTTCTACAAAACTCTTAGAACTTTTCTCTTACTAAACATAACACTCCTACAAAATCACTTACACACATCCGAAATGTAAAAAAAACACCATTACATTTGAGGCATCAACCAAGCGTTGTTCGTTTAATTAGTTAAAAGAAATCTACCTGTGGGGATGATATTTCGGTAAATCCACACACCATAACAGTATTCATTTTGATGTGCTATATGAATATGATTGTATATTTTATTTGGCTATTGGCCATCACTGTAATATGTAATACATGTATTAATTGGCCAGCTATGTTTAATGCATTGACGTTCAGCAAAAAATATCATATTTCTTTCGAATATACTCTTGTTAAAAACTATGACAGATCCTAATCGTACTATCTCAACTTTCTTCTTGTAAACTTACTTATCATGTTTTCCTCTAAAATGTAACCCCATAACCTACACTTCTTTTTCTAATTTAATATTAAATTTAGTTAAAACTACTGTGTTGCAGAGCAAGAGGATCACATTATTTGAACACGTTGGCTCATAAACCCTATGGTGCTGGTCCTCAAGCAGCCAATTGCTACATGAGAAAAAAGGAAAAGGCTATGCCTTAAACAATCAAAGCTGTTAAGCATTAAAGGGTTATACATTTATTTAAGTACTAGCTCTGTACCTGTGCTTCGCAACGGAAAGATGTACCATACCGCCTAATCCAAACACTTGTTAAGTAGATCGAATTTATATAAAAAAAGAACCGCATTTTTTTTTTAAGGTATGACCTACACTGTAACTGTTGTACCTACTGTTTACATTAAAATATATCAATGGCATAGATAAACCTACCACATAGTTGTGCAAAATATTTTAGTTTTATTGTTTGGATCAGCTGTCTGACATTGTAAAATAAGCATTTAGCAGTTATGAATGTTTACATTGAAATATCAACGCAAAGGTAAACAAATATTGTGAATTTTCTCATGCTTCAATGGAGACCAATCAATATTTACTTTTGAAAACCTCATGTCAAAACTTTAGCATGACATAAAGTTCGGGCGTAGCCCGAGAGGAACTCAGGGAAATGAATATTCCTATGACATTCCTAGTTATATGGACAATCTTTGTGCTTAATTTGAGCTGTATCGGTTTAGTATTTTAGTCATGGCAGCCGCCCAGACAAACAGACCCCACCTTAATTGTTTAATAGTATAGATTATATTAACAGTAAATATAGATTCCCCATATTTTGTAGTATAATGAAATATAAATCTTTAAGTACTCTGTTCATGTGTCACAAAATCATGTCTTTAAGCTATTACATTGGAAAATATACTAAAATATAGCTAACAAACTTTTTATTGTCATATTATTTTATTACATTTGTCCTCAAACTGTACCTCACAGTATGTTTTTTCCTTTACATTTTTATTATTCATTTATACATTTTCCTTAAGAATGAAGACACAAATCAAATCGCATATTTCACCTGACCTACTCATGGATCTTTTGATCACGTCACCTTATATTAAATTATCCTAGTTTTCAGTACAATACATATAATTTCTACTTCCCGAGGTCTGTTTATAATGCCCGTATCCTTTACAGCATATTCTATGCCACATCCGGGACCCAATTTTCGCTGGGTTCGCAAGGCTGTTGAAGGTGATATAAAAGGTTAACCTTCATCTGCTCTGCTGCGCTAAGGCACGATCTAGATGGACGATAAAGTCTAAACGAGAAGAACACACGACAAATCTGGGCATGAGAAAATGTTGCCGGAACTTACGACGATTGAGCTGGGTGGATATAATGGTAACCTAATAAGAAGGTTGGAGGTTCGATCCTTAGAAAATCATTGGAGGTTTTTTAGGTCCTGACTAAATAACCAGCTGATCTTAGTAACACATCTTTTATCTCATTAACTCAGTTTTACTTTTTTTGCCTGGAAACACACTCGGGTGTGTCGGTATAATTTAAATATTATAACATAATCAAATTCCGCATGAATAATTATGGCTGGAACCTAAAATAATTGATTATCTGTTTTTGTCTAGACATCCTGCTATATAGTTCATGTCGTGCAATTCTACCAAAAGGAAATCATCTTTTATCTACACAAATACTTTACACTTAGTAAAATGTCTATTCTAGAACGGTATAGGGTTTTAAAACTAGCAGGGTTTCTGCTCTTAGTACGGGGTTTGAATTGATATACTAAGGTAGGTTTATATCAAATCCATTCGAACCAGCTCTAGCAATAAAATGATATATTATATTTAGAGGGTTATAAAAAATACGTTTCTTACGAAACCATTTTTTCCTTACTCATTTTACGATACATTTGATTTAGTTAGCATCTAATACCAACGTAGATTATAATTAGGTGTTTATCCTTGAATGTTGTCACCGGAGACAGTGGAAGTCTCACACGTAACTCGGGAGCCCGGAGTGTCATCCTTCACCTAAATGACTTCCCATTGGTCACACAAGACTGCGATCTTGAGAAATATTAAGGATAACACAACCCTGCGTGGCATTTCGGAAGATTTTCATCATCCAGTTGGAGTGGTTTTAGTGTTCTGCTCGCCTGGTAATCATAATCTTTGATTCATCAGTCATCGATTTGAATACTCTACAAGATATCCCTGAAAGTAAAACTATACATATGTCTGTAGAAATAATTCTGACTTTAACAGCTCTTCATAGCAATTAGAATTACTTAAGTTATACATGAAATAAAACTATTATTTCACACTCATTCCACATTACAGATTACTCTGTAACCCCAAAGGAAAATTCTGGGAATCAAATATAAATTTTGTACCACGTTTACCCTCTTGTTATGGACACAAATTCAATTACTTCAAGTATTGTTTGCATTTTAAAACATTTAGATCTTCACAGAGTGGCAATGGTACTTGCTTATAGACATGAGAAAGTCTTAGATGTATTTAATCTAACAACCTTAACTTTAGAAACCCCAAAAACCCATCCACCCTCCAATAGTTTCCTTTCAGGGTATTTTATATGGTAATTTCAGCTCTCCAACTTGGAATTACGAAAACATTCAAAAGCAAATCGCAGGACCGTCCAAGGCCAGATGCGAAAAGTCATATTTCTTGCAGAAGATTAATATGTTTGTCTGCAAATGCCACCTCCTTGGCCCACTCGTATCACCCAGGTTACATATTGTTTATCTCTTAACACCAGCATGGAGAGAATCACGATCTTCACGCTCGGACGATTGTGGTACAAAGTTCAATGTTTCCAGTTAACAGGTAATTGCGTATGTTGTTGTAATACTGGAATATACAGTAATTGCTAGTATAATAATGCACGAATGCAATTATTTCTCTTACAAATTTAGCGTAGCACTTAATCATTATTTTTATTATTCATGGTGTTTTACAAAAAGTAATTGCTTCCAATAATGTTAATTAATTTGAAATGTCTTTCTTGATCAAGATTTTATCAGAGCATGGCTGGGAGTTTTCAGGACAATTTTCGTCAAATAATGTCGAATACGAATAATGCTAGTAAAACAATTTAAAACAACTCCGACGCAGCAATCATGCAGATTTGCCGAATTTGTTTGATTTGATTACTACTTAAATATTTCCATAAACAAGTCATATTTAATTCTTTGATAATATAATAGATAAAGAGCTAAGTATGCAATACACATTACACAGTAGCCGGTGCGGGACGTGCTATACACTATACAGGTAGGTCACGGCCGGTCAGCAGAGCCTTGACCACAGCATTATCGCCCATTTTTAGAAACCACCTGACATTCTTCTGGTAATCACCGGCTTTGGCCAATGTCAAAAACAGCTGATCGCGTGATGGGGGCGTGGCGTGCAGTACTGTAATGACGTCATGATGGTCCTGGATGTCGTGCTGGGCAGTTCTAGGCCAGCTGGGACTAATGACCAATTTTTTAGAGGGCCATGTAACCTAGAGAAGATATAACGAGTACCTTCTGCTTGAAATCGTGCATAATTTTGGGAGGACTGAACAAAATTATGATAATTTTTATATTCTTAAAAAATATATACCGTAAGGGATGTTATACCTACATAAAATAATACACCATTACATTGGGGTAGCGGATTTTGATCCCCCTGGAATTTTACCCCCTGGGCAAACGTGACGTCACAAACCAGGGGGTAAAATTCCGGTGGTAAAAACTAATTATATGAACGAATATAATGCAAACGTTTTATTGACATACGAATAATAAACTCTGGTACATCATAACGGAAACAAAACAAAACATTGTAGTAACCAGCCAACAGCTGTTGCAAATTACTAAAATAAATAATACTAGAGAACCCGTGCGGCTCAATGAGCCGCATAGTGTGAAATATAGCTACGTTGAAAACGTTATTCTTAAATTCAAGTAATCCTAGTTACATCTTAGAGTTGTTTAAAAACTTGTTAGAAACTAATTTTAAATATCTCTATTTGCGTCGTAAAAGGTTCAAATTCCATTTTGTAGCCCCTGAACTGCTTAGTATAAACTAAATTAAAACATACCTCGTCTTGCAGTTCAAATAAATAGTGTCTTTTTCAATCCACTACATGTTTCGCCATGTTGGCATTTTCAAGTGGGTAAACAGAAACATTGAGACTTGAAACATTATAATATCCGAATTGGACTCGTCAAGTTGTAGAAATTTACATTGAAACACAAAACTGTACATACATTTGACACGTACGAACGAAACATTATCATGTAGGCCTACAACACTTATTGTAACCCGATCACGGCACTGACTGAGACAGAACTGGCAGGAAAACTAAGAAGTCTCAGCTCCTCTGTTATCAGAGGTACAAAGGTCAACTTGCTTGTGTCCAGAGCTATGGGAGATGATTGTATTAAATATTGCATGAGAATTGAAATTTAATTTTTCATTTAAAATATTTTGCTTTGTTTCTTCTTTATTGTAGCTACTGTATATTTCAAATTGTTCCAGAGAATCTAGCTTATTCCCTTTGTTGCAAATGTGTAAAATTTGTAAGCTGTTTTCTATTTTGTCTACAGAATGATTAGTATCTATAAGGTGTTGGGCAAACGTTGATTTTTGTTTATTAGTTTTGGGGTCGGGGTAGTGTTCCTTGAAGCGCTGAGTAAAAGTTCTGCCAGTCTGTCCAATATAAAAATTAGGGCATTCCATGCAATTTATTTTATATACCCCTGATTTTTCAAATTCGTTCTTATCACTTGTATTACGGGATAGTGCCTGTTTGGTTTTATTTGTTGTTCTGAAGGTCAGGTGGAGTCCGTGTTTTTTCAGCACTTTGTGGAGTCCATTCTGGGCTGTTTGACTGTATTCAATGCAAATGAATTTCTTTTCCGATTTTCCAGTAACATTCAGTTTTTTGTTTTGTGTGTTATTATTGAATTTTGAAACTAGTTTGTCGATCATACTCGGCTTATAACCGTTGGAGACTGCAATCTGTTTGATAATATTTAGTTCTCTATTGTAATCTGTGGTTTGAAAGAGGAAAATTAAGCATTCTGTTTACTAGGCTATTGTATGCAGCAAGTTTGTGAGAGACGGGATGATAAGACGTTGCATGTATCGTTTGGTTTGAGGAGGTGGGTTTCCTGTAAACGCTGTAACACAACTTACTGTCCTTTTTTTCAATTGTCATGTCTAAGAAATTTATTTTGTTGGCCCGTATCCTTCTTCTGTTTCTATTGTGAATTGAAGCTTGGGAGCAATGCTATTAAGATAATTGAGGAGTAGATTTAACTGTCTAGAGCTGCCATTGAATAACATTATTGTGTCATCAACGTAACGGTTATAAAGTATGATTTTGTTCCTGAATTTATTTAAATCTGAGAATATGAATTCATTTTCAATGTGATTTAAGTATATATCAGAAAGAATCGCAGATAATGGTGAGCCCATGGAAAGGCCATCGGGTTGACTGTAAAATTTTTCATTGAAGGTAAAGTAATTTTGTTTCAAGACTTCTTTAAGTAGACTTAATATCTCGTTGGCAGATTCAATTAATAGGGTCGGGTTGTTATACAAATGGGTTTTTACTATTTCCAGTACGTCATTTATAGGCACATTTGTGTATAGGTTGACCACATCAAATGAGGCAAGTGTGTGGTGCATCTGTATATTTATATTTTTATTTTTATCTATGAATTCATATGAGTTTTTCAAACTGTAGTTATGGGCCAAGGTGATGTTTTCTCGGAGTAGTTTGTCAAGCTTTTTTGCAATTTTATATGTTGGTGCTGGAGTAAAGTCCACTAATGGCCTGATAGGTGTGCCTTCTTTGTGTACTTTTGGCAAACCCCTAAAAATTGGTGCAGATGGGTTCATTACCTTTAAATATTTTATTTCTTCTTGAGTGAAAATAGTTTTTGAATCATTTATTAGCTTTTTAATTCTTCTCCGATATGTTTTTGTAGGGTCTTTGTTAATTTTTAAAATGTTATTTTTGTCAAAAAACTCATTTACTTTTTCAAAATATGATTTCTTGTGTAATATTACGGTGGTGTTTCCCTTATCTGCTTTGCATAGGATAGCTTCGTGGCTAGTTAGTTTTTCTTTGATAGTTTGTAAGAGTCTGGTCTCTTCATTGTGTGTGCGGGAAAGGTTAGTGCTATTAAATGATAAATCATTGGTGAGGGTTTTCTTCAATTTTTTAGACATGTTAAGGCGTGTGAAATTTCTATCATCCTCATCTGGGATAGCTTTAATTGCACATTCAGCATTTATCAATTCATTGAAAAGAGCTTTTTTACCTCTTCTTGGCAGATTATAATTTAAACCTTTTTCTAGTAAGCTGATTTCCTTTTTGTCAAAAACTATGTTGGTGTTGTTGATAACTCTTGGAAAAAATTCAAAATCAAATAATATGGCAGTTTCTTTGGAGTGCTTATCACTCACTAAACGGGAAAGTTATCACTCACCAAACAGGCACTATCCCGTAATACAAGTGATAAGAACGAATTTGAAAAATCAGGGGTATATAAAATAAATTGCATGGAATGCCCTAATTTTTATATTGGACAGACTGGCAGAACTTTTACTCAGCGCTTCAAGGAACACTACCCCGACCCCAAAACTAATAAACAAAAATCAACGTTTGCCCAACACCTTATAGATACTAATCATTCTGTAGACAAAATAGAAAACAGCTTACAAATTTTACACATTTGCAAACAAAGGGAATAAGCTAGATTCTCTGGAACAATTTGAAATATACAGTAGCTACAATAAAGAAGAAACAAAGCAAAATATTTTAAATGAAAAATTAAATTTCAATTCTCATGCAATATTTAATACAATCATCTCCCATAGCTCTGGACACAAGCAAGTTGACCTTTGTACCTCTGATAACAGAGGAGCTGAGACTTCTTAGTTTTCCTGCCAGTTCTGTCTCAGTCAGTGCCGTGATCGGGTTACAATAAGTGTTGTAGGCCTACATGATAATGTTTCGTTCGTACGTGTCAAATGTATGTACAGTTTTGTGTTTCAATGTAAATTTCTACAACTTGACGAGTCCAATTCGGATATTATAATGTTTCAAGTCTCAATGTTTCTGTTTACCCACTTGAAAATGCCAACATGGCGAAACATGTAGTGGATTGAAAAAGACACTATTTATTTGAACTGCAAGACGAGGTATGTTTTAATTTAGTAAAAGGTTCACCTGCATTATTTCTGCTCTCAGTTTTAATTGATAACTTCTAATGAATACTAAGCCATCTGCTTCAATTCGAGTTAACATGTTACAACAAAGTTTTTCCAGCATTGAAAATTGAAGAAAACTGTTGCCTTACTGATAGCCTGTGTTAAGTAATTTAAGTTTGGGTCATTTTATTTATTTTATTTGAGACTTCCCTCTAATCAAACAAATTTTCTCCGTAGAGAATCCTAAAAAGTTGGGTGATATCAACAAACCCACAAACTCTGGGTTACCAACTGGACAGTCATAATCTGCTTTGAATAGGCTAAAGCAGCAACACCATTGAAAGTTGGTTAACATATTTTAACGTGTTGTCTTTCAGTCACAGTGATATGCCTTCGTCAGAACGTTCTCACGTTGTTCAGTTGAGTTTCTCTTAATACATGTCCCAAAGTTTTGAAAGTATGGATTCATTTGTCTAAATAGGTTGGTTAACTCTTGTAGCTACAAAATTTGGATATATATTTTCATTTTCTCTTTTTGAAAAGCGTATATTATTTGCCTCTCTTCAATCATAAAAATAAACTTGACCATAACTACTCGGTCGTTAAATACATAATCACTAATTCCTTCACTTATGTTTGGTCTAATATTGCCACTAAAACTTTCAATAGCAAATGAGTTTTTGAAACTTCTTATTTTTGACTTGAAATGTCTGGATTGTGTTGGCAAATTAAGTCCAAAAACTTTGTATAAGTTTGTCCGAGATACAGGCAACATAACCTAGAAGTAAACAATCCGTTTGCGTTTTTCTCAATTGAAGTAGACCGAGTAATACAAAAGTTTACAATAGAAACATAAGGTCCGCAAAGATTTTGTATAATCTTACTACCTACTTGAACTTATCAGTCAAGGCATTAATATAGTTTGTACTAAATGTTTTGAAATATCTCGATCTGTCAGTGTCAGAAGTAAACATTTCATGCATGCATTCATTTGATCTGTGATTAGGCAAGTTTACTTTACCACCGTGAAAACACTATGCGCTTCGTATATTTTTTCACTTCCAAAGTAAGTCGCATAGCATAACTGTCAAATATTATTCATCTCACCAAGGGAATTTGTATCTTGATGGGTATCTGTTAGACCAGGCTTCTCTTTTTCTACTCTCCTCATACGCATTTAAGATATCTTATTATTGATTGTCTCCTCCTCCTGTTTTCAACATTTCTTCTTTGAACTTGAGACATTTTCGGTTTTTCCAACAAAACTGATTAACTGTTATTTACTCCCAGAAAGCTAATGAGTTTCTTTTTATAAACAGCTGTTTTTTTGTTTTTAAATTTGTTCTGTGTATTTCTTATGGGGAAAACCTGACCTTTGAGAGGGTCTCACGCCCTTAAACGTAGGAATTTTAAAAATGTAAAACCTTATTGCAAAACTACATATTGAGACAAATCTTTTGACACCTTAAACGTTGAAATTGGTCCACAAATAAGGGAGGAGTTGCGTTAACAAAAAACGGCTTCTTACATATTACGTATCTATATATCTAATTCCGTAAGCCCAAAATTTTACAATGAAATTGTGAGCGAACTGGAGGCCGTAGAAGGCTGGGAGAGGTCTCATTTTAAAGGTCTGGGCATGAAATTTTGGGGAAAAATATTCGTTTTTCTTAATTATGCACCAAAAGGTTATTACAGAATAAAATAATTCACATTTAAATAGCATGGGAATCTAGGTCATGTCTGCTTTGTTTACTTTAAAACACGTGGTTTAACTTTATTTAAAGCATATGCTAATATGTAATATGTACTATAATGTATACAGGGTGTTTCAGTAAAGCGTAGTGGGCTATACAGATTCAGATTCTACATGCAAAAATTAGTAGAAAATGTAGAATAATTTTTTTTGTATTTCGGCTTAGTTTAGCCGTAATCCACCATTTTGTATTTTTTTTATAATTATTAACTCAAAATCCCTTGGAGACATTTTTATGAAACTTGGTATAAACTTTAAGTCTACAGGTATAAACATTGTCTGAAAATATCTTTGATTAGGCTCATCAAATTTCCAAAATGGCGGTCATTTAAAATTTTGTTTCAACGGCTGGTTTTCATGGAATTTAACTTTAAAAAATTTTAATGGCCGCCATTTTGGAATTGGATGAGCCTGATCAAATATATTTTTGGATAACGTTTATACCTGTACACTTATAGTTTATTCCAAGTTTTATAAAAATATCTCCAAGGGCTTTTGAGATATTAATTATTTTCAAAAAAATAAAAAATGGCGGATTACGGCTAAATTAAGCCGAAATCGGAAAAAAGTTATTCTACATTTTCGACTTATTTTTGCATGTAGAATCTGAATCTGCATAGCCCGTTACCCTTTACTGAAACACCCTGTATACTACTATAAAGCTGAAATAGACTTTTTCCCAATTTTATGCGTTTGGATTAGTTAATGGAGTACGATTGGTTGTGTTATAGGTATGTCTGAAAAAAGTGTAAAGTTAGAAGTAATTACTGGAGTAGGCAAAGAGGACATATTTTTCATGCCAAAAATTAAACTAATAACATATCCTAATATGCCTTTTTAGTTTACAAGGACTCAATTCCCATCGCGATTACCTTTCGCTATTACTATAAATAAAGCGCAAGGCCAAACCTTCACAAAAGTTGGCATTTATTTGAAAAACCAGTGTTTACCCATGGTAAACTTTATTTTGCTTTTAGCCTGGTAAAGCGGCCAGATGATGTTAAAATAGTACTAGAACCAAATAAAGAACAAGGAATCGACCAAAATGGATACTATATAACAAATGTTGTTTTCAGAGAGATTTTGTTATAGAATGAGCATTTCAAAATTTGGAGGATGACATTATCTCTATGTGTTTTATCTAATACAAACTTCCTCTTTTATAAATATAGATTCAAAGAAATGTAGGCCTATATATATTTAATTAATAGTCATGAAGATTATTATTAAAAAATGTTCCTTAGTTGTATTATGATTAGAAAGTTTATATTATAAATAAACACACCACATGAACAGTTCTTTGGATTTTTTTTAACAGAGCAGATATCAAAATGAATTATTCAGGTATGTAATAATTACTATTACCTATACATATTATAAAATACAAAAATGTTGAACGATAATTCAAGGTAGGGTAACCCGTGTGACTTATAATTTGTACAAAATAATTACTAGAATATATAGGCCTATATAGGGGCTATTGCCCCTACAAGCCACTAATCTTATTCTAAAATAGTTGTTAATATTAAAACTGTAGTAGCAGTTACCCAGCGTGCTGCACTTAACTACTATTAATTTAAATGATAATCTTTTTATTATGATAAATAACAACAATAGGGATACCAATTGACAATAACTTAATCAATATATATAATTCCGTAAGTCAAATTTTTGTAAAGAAATTGTGAGTGACTGGATGGCCGTAGAAGGATGGGAGGGGTCTTATTTTAAAGGTCTTGACGTGAATTTTGAGGGAAAACTATTCATTTTTCTTAATTATGCGCCAAAAGGGTGTAACAGAATAAAATAATTTACATTTAAATAGCATGGGAATCTAATTTTATGTATTTTTATTTAGTGTAAACACAGCTGTGATTATATAAATTTAAAAAAAGTTATAACTACACCTGAATGTGCATATGTTATTATTTTGTTATTGTAAAATTGTTTGTGAAGCAGTAAACAACACAAAGTGAAAATTAGATCAAATCTTTTGAACTCTAAACAATTTGATACTTGTAAGCTTAATACTTTACAATGGATTGTTTTTTTGCACAGTAATGTATAATGTCGAAAGACTACCACGCAGAGTTATTGTTCCTCGAAATGAAAACAACAGGCACCAGATTTGGCACAATATTAATGGAAGAAGAATAAATGAGCATCGGATGAACATGAATTTATTCCTGTGTATAGATTACCACTTTTAAATGAGATTGCATTACACAGGGTAGGACCAAAGAACGATTTGATTTGGTAAAATTTTGGCGCAAGGACGAACTTTCACAAAAGTGGGCATTTATTTAAAAAAAACCCAGTGTTTACCCATGGTCAACTATATGTTGCTTTTAGAAAAGTGAAGAGGCCAGATTATGTTAAAATAGTACTAGAACCATATAAAGACCAAGTAATCGACCGAAATGGATACTACAAAAAACAAATTGTTTCAGAGAGATTTTGTCGTAGAATTAGCAGTTTACAATTTCGATGATGACATTATCTCTATGTGTTTTTCTAAGATAATTTGTCTATATTTAAAGAAATCTATATAGATTTAATTAATAGTCTTAAAGATTGTTTATTGGAAAATGTTCCATAGTTGTAAATTATCATTAGAAAGTTTATATTATAAACACACCGCATGTCCTTTGGAATTTTTATTTTAAATAGAGCAGACATCAAAATGCATTATGCAGGTATGTAATAACTATTACTAGAGGTCGTCCAAAATATTTAATGTACAGACTTCTTTATTTTCATTCCACACTTTGAATAGAACATGTGATTGGAGTTTCTTCCATTTGTTTTGATTTTCTGTTTATATTTCGTTGTTATTTCGTCACCAGCATGGCAACTCATAATATCCATGTTAAATTTTTCAAAATTTTAAATTCATTTTTTGTGCTTATTTTTGAGCCTATTTTAATTTATAAAGGGATTCTGCACACCTACAGGAAAATAGCTTTCTAACAGTATGCGTAGATTTTCCCTACGATGCACACGAGCTGAGAAAAATGGTTTTAAAGAAACATGCTTGCCTATTAATACAGGGTGTTTTTTTAAAAACTTGCATCTTAATTTATGTAAAAACCGCAATAGATAGAAATATGCAGTTTTTGGGAATCATCTATTGACGTAGGGGGACCAATTGTTTTGAATTCAACGTTACATTCACATTCCCCCCCTTTCCCCCCCTGCCCCCAACTTAATTTTTTTTAATAGCAAGGTACCCCTTGTGACATATCAAATAAAAGAGCATGAAAAAAGAAAATTTTTGATGAAAAAAAATTGAAAATCGGTTCATAAATTTGTGAGATATTTCCCCCCTCACCCCCCCGGAACTTAATTTTTTTTAATAGCAAAGTACCCCTTGTGACATATCAAATGAAAGAGCATGAAAAAAGAAAAATTTTGGCGAAATTTATTTTTCATTTGATATGTCACAAGGGCGGGTACCTTGTTATTAAAAAACAAGTTATGGGTAGGGGAAAAGGGGGGTGATTATCTCACAAATTCATGAGCCGATTTTAATTTTTTTTTCACCAAAAATTTTCTTTTTTCATGCTCTTTCATTTGATATGTCACAAGAGGTAATTTGCTATTAAAAAAAAATTAAGTTCCGGGGGGGTGAGGGGGGGAATATCTCACAAATTTATGAACCGATTTTCAATTTTTTTTCATCAAACATTTTCTTTTTTTATGCTCTTTTATTTGATATGTCACAAGGGGTACCTTGCTATTTAAAAAAAATAAGTTGGTGGCAGGGGGGGAAAGGGGGGGAATGTGAATGTAACGTTGAATTCAAAACAATTGGTCCCCCTACGTCAATAGATGATTCCCGCAAACTGCATATTTCTATCTATTGCGGTTTTTACATAAATAAAGATGCAAGTTTTTAAAAAAAACACCCTATAGATAGATACATATCATAATTTAAAAAAAAATGTTAAATGATAATTCAAGGTAGGGTAATCCATGAGACTAATAATTTGTACAAAATAATTACCATAATATAGGGGCTATTGCCCCTACAAGCCACTAGTTATATATATAGATACTCTGCGAAGAAGCTGAAACCACAATAGGCCCCTAGGAGACTAGTAGTTCAGGAAGCTTTTGACCAGATCGAGTTGTATAGGTCTTGGAAAAAGATGTGGGGTTTGAAGGTTTAAGCAGGTTTATTGTTGATTGACATTATTTGGGTAACACAAACGCTTCACCACATACATTAGACAAACTGGAAATTACTCCACTTATGAAAGGTTCTTTTAGCTGTGTTCTTCATAAGTGAAAAACTAGTTACAGATACAATTAACTGTGATCTACACCATTGGGTTTTTTTAATTATTATTTTATTTTTCTATACAGATTTATTGTCAGTGTTTTACGAAATGAGAACATAGTTGGACGAGCCTTTCATTAAGTGTACTGCAATCAGTTGCAATTTCTATTTTAATTTTCGTACTACGAAAATGTATGAATCATATCCCTGGGAATTTAAAGATGCATAAGCTTTATAAGCTATCTGGATTTATGATATTCCTTTTGATTAACTTTCAGCTCAATCAGTTCAGTAGGTATACTAGCTTTAGAAGATTGGAAAAGAAACAACGTTGTCCTTGACTAGTTGTCTTTTAATAAATTTTCCTGGCCAGTAAGAACGCTGCTCAGGTAACTTTATTCTAAACTCGCCCTTCATTCGTGTTCGACTTAAAATACACACCAAAGCATGTAAAATATAGTTGATAGAAGATGCACTCCCGCTATTCAGACAGACATCAGGGAGAAATCCGTTTAAGTTGCCTACAGAATTCTCATGGAATTCCGAAGCATCTTCTTATCTTTCATGTAAATATTTGCTTCCGGACGAAAGTGTTACCTAACTACTGGACACCCGACTCAAGTCAAGGTCATGACCTTCCAAACCTCCCAATCCCGGGAAGTTCGCGGGTCGTTTAGGGAAAGCGGGAATTTTCTCCCGACCTTGCAGAAGCTGTTGGCGCGGGCTGTGGCGTAAGACTATCAGGGATAGCTAGATTACATAGATAAATATGTAATGGTCGTGTCCACCTATCTAGCAATAAGTAATTTATACCTATTGAATGTTGTGGGCCGTGAACCCTAGGCGAGATTCTACTACGATGTTTATGTGTGTCCTTTTTAGGTGCCAGTGTAAACATCTTGCATGTTTTTTGTCTCTAATAGTGCGATGCGATTCCATGTACATATTGAAGACAGGTTTGCTTACATTGTATATCACGTTAGTGTTTATATATTTAATGATATGAGACAACAGGACAGTTTAAATAGTAACTTCAAGTGTTGTCGTCCATAATTTGTTAAATTAGAAAAATTAATTTTAAATCCAACCAGTTTCTCAAGTTTTTACTTCCAAAAATTGAAAAGGGTAGCTTGTTTTCCAATCCATTAATTCTAGTAAAATGCTAGTGAAAAGTTACAATTAAATGGTCCCATTCCAGCAAAAACTAAAAGGAAGTAATTAATTAGTAAGTAAATTAATTTCAATTATGCAAAATCGTAAAAACAGTTACAAATCAACTATTAAACAATTAAGAACGTGAATTCTGGTAATTGATGACGGATATAATAAAATTAAAAGAAAAATTGCCAGTTTAGCTAGCAATTTAAGTACTTAGAAACTATTCTTTAGATAAGTACAAAAGTTTAAACACTATTTATTATATAGCCAACTGAAACACAAAATGTCAGTTAAAGTGAGAATAAATATGTACAACTGCTACTCAACTAGAACCTCAGTCCAAAACTTCCAGAATGAGTCAGGTTTTAAGACACCTGTTCGACCGGAAATGACAGTCCAGTCGTTTCGGAAGTGACATTCAGTTTCCGGATAAGGTTAGCCAACTTGACGAAACCAGTGAATGAACCAGTTACGCAAGAGTTCAAGATCTCCGGTGTGGCAGTGGGAGATTTTTTAATTTGGTTTAATTTATCACTCGATTGTACTCCAGGCTATTCACTTAACAAGTGTCTTGTAATGTTAAACACCTACTAATGACGTAAGACGAAATCCTCTCAATGCAATTGACTAAGCTCTATCTTTGAGCGAAGTTTAAGCTTGGTGTAATGATTCCACTAATCTTCACGCAAGAGAAAATAATTGAGATTAGTTTCTAATTGGATCCCGTACGGAAACAATTCTGTACCAAGATGCGATTTGTCATTGGGCGAAAAATTGATAATGCAAACCAACATAGCGTTGACAATAGAACAAAAACACGTAGATTGTATAAGCCATTGCATTGCAAAAAAAAATGATTTGCGAAGGGAAATACTGTAATTCAAAACTAGATAGAGTATTGTCAAATTGTGTTATGAGTCCAACCAAATTGTGGCCAACTTCTCTGTTGTAGGTACCATTACTAAACAAAATATGTTATGAACTCCTTAAATAATTTATGTAGAAAAGAATGAGTTGAAATTTAGGAGAGATCCAATGTGGCGATTTCCAACCCAAAGCTAGGACTTCTTATTTCACCAAGTTAAGTACTTGCCAACATTCTAGCAAAGCCACTGTTCAAACCATGGTCTTGTTACCAACGTCGTCGATATATCCGCAGACCTTAGAAACCTCAGTGCAACGTCCCTGGACCAGGACTAGTAACAAAAGAGTCGTGGTAACACAGCTGATCGTTTGTCTTGTCTGTTGATCTTCCATGTTCTCTGCAAGGTTTTACATTGTTGACCTTCTCCAGTACATGGAATGGAGTCCAAGCTACTGAATGTGGTAATCTGTCGGGTGGTACAGTTTTGAATCATTTTTGTTAATTACAAACAACCGATATCAAAATGTTCTAATCTCAGTCAATTTCAATACTTTGGAAAGTGCTTAATCACTTTATAAAAAAATCAGTCTATGTAGTGAAAGACTGGCATACAAGTCAGTGAAACTGAATTTCAAAATGAGTAATCGAAGAAGTCTTTGGCTTTTAAGTTATTCTCGTGTTGCAGTAAAAAAATAAAGTTGACACTCCACTTCCATTAGTACGCCAGCAACATTACTGACGTCCCTGAAAGTGCTATTTAATAACTCTCATATCTTTAATATACGTTGAAACTAATGCACGTTACGTCGACAAAATACAAACAATATCAGGTAAAAATATTGCCAAAAGTCTTTCTTTTTTAACCAACAAGTTTGTATAGATACTCCATAAAGTTTATTTTAACACTCCTTCAAGTTTTTCTCGATAATCGAGATACAAGAAGTAGTCGATTCTATAGAAAGAATCTAATAAGTTAATGTTGATATTGTATGCAAGTTTCAGAATCTTTTCAAAAAAAGGACAGCCACAATTAATTTTCCCCCAATTTTCCCCCAATACGAATATAGGTAAAGTAAATAAGGTTACATTAGCTTATTAAGATAGGTTAGGTAACATTCTTTTAGGTTAGGTTATGTTGGGCTCGGTTGTTAGTTTGGGCATATCATTACTTTTGGTTCATACATATCATCTACAGGAGTTTTTGCCCGTTTGATGGGAAAGGCACATGATAGATTATGTTGGCTTTGTTGTCTTACGAAACGTAACATATTGGAATGTAAGTATATCAATGGATCAATTCCACTTCATTGCATGTAAATACACAGACTATTTCACTTCTGAGAGTAACGAATCTCCTGCGGTGTCCGATATTCCTTCGTTTACATTGATACTTCTACAGGTTTGTCTTCAATTTATGTCACCTAGTTTATGTTGGACTCACAACATACCCAAGGCCCTGGACATCTCCAGGTTGACGTTTCACCGGACCACGTGACCTTGGGTCAAGGCACTGATGGCAATATAGAGGGCAGTTGACACACAAATTAATATGCGTCAAGACGACACCTGGCATCGCTCCAGACATCCTTTGTCCTTCGCACTGGACAGATCTTCTGGGCAATTCCAGCTGTGTCCCGTTGAATCGATTTGTAATATAAATTATGTATTAGTCTAGTTTTTAGAAATAATTTTTTGGCAAAACTAAATTTTCTTTCCTATTTTAGGGTAGATTTTACGATTTGTGTTTTACTTAGTTGTTAGATTAGAGGATAAACAATAACTAGCGAATAGGTTGTTGTCTTCATTTGAAATAGATTTAAACTTGTTAAAACGATGCAAAAGTAGTATTTAGCTGTTTTAAAAGGAAGAAATATTTTAGGGAGTTTATTTTATCTATTACACGGCCTAGTTGTAGCCAAGATCTTTAGTAAAAGCACAGACAAGGGAAACAAAGAAGGGAAACTTATTTCCTTAGTCAATGGTAAAAGTAAACTTATTAGAATGAGCCTCTTACAAAGTGTAGGGGCTACAAAGATCTATTTTATATTTTCTTGTAAATTTGTAGATTAAGGGAACAATACTGATACAATGTTTCATATTAACTTGACCTTTCAAATTAAAATACCTATGAAGTTATTTTGATAAAAAGCAAAAAGGAGTTTCTTTTTCAAAACTGGTTACAAGCATTGATACAGTTAATAAGGTCTACTTCATAGGTTTTGTTGAAAACGAACGTGGATGTCCTTGAACAATGTGCTTATAGAAATGGTCCAGCATATTACTAGGGGATCTTAGAGATCAAGTAAGCTATCATTGTAATTGAACAATAATTTTTCACCCATATTTGCATTATATTCACTATGGTGTATAAGTTTAAAAAAAAAGTCTATTTTCATTTATTTATAGTTAAAGTTAACACATGGTACTTACTCGTGGTTTGGCCTCTGTACAGTTAGCCAACCTTCGAAGCTGCACATCCGATTAATTAACCCAATTACCTCTTCTGACCTCTCCCTCCTCGTCAATACACTTCCTCAAGCCTCCTTCCTGCGTTGATTAGGAGGAAGTTGCCAAAGAGCATAACAAAAAGGATATTCTCAAGTAAGATACCATCTGACCATCAGCGCTTAGTAAGCTCACAAGACTGCTGCAAGGCTCACCGTCTAATTATGCGGTAATTCGAAACTGTTGGTCTAAACTATAATTTGTACTATTATAAAATTGAGGTGGTATCTTTATGTCTGTCTGGGTGGCTGACACGACTAAAATACTAAACCGATATAGCCAAAATTAAGCACAAACATGGTCAAAGTATCTGGGAATGTCATATGCCTATTCAGTTCCCTGAGTTTCTCTCCGTCTACGCCCCTTGGATGTCTAGAATTTTGAGGTGGGGGTTTGAAAAGTAAATATAATTGGTCTCCATGGAATCATGAGAAAAATCACAATGTTTACCTTTGCGTTGACATTTAAATGTAAACAATCAGAAGCTGAATGCTCATTTCACAATTTCAGACAGCTGATCCAATGAAATTAAATATATTTTACACAACTATGTGGTAGGATTATTTAATATAACACTTTATTAAATAACTTTATTATGATACACTTTATTATTTACTCTTCCCGTTTCGATGCACGGGTACAGCAGCTAGTTATTATATTCACTTATAATATTATACGCTGATAAATTCATAGGTATGCACTTTTGGATTTGAGAGCTTCAAGAAAGGTCATTAGTATTTCACATTTTTTTATGTTTAAAATTAATAAAAGAATAGATTTATATCTGCTACTGCTCTTGGAAAGTTTATAATCTATTATAAGGTAAATGGTTTATTCCGAGAAAATATCATTTAAACTTGATAAAACCTGAGCGTGCACTGCTCCTGAGTAGATTTCAACTTTTGTGTTGTGTCAGCTATTTGTTTTGTGTGTTTTTGTACACTAATTTTCATGCATGTCATGTTTTAAATGTTTCGATGTTTTGATTTTGTGTGAACTGTGACGACCTTCTCAAGAAGCTACACTGTCTTTGTGAAGCCTGATGATGGTTCCAGTGTTAAACCGAAACCAATTGGATTACAAAAAATACAGGTATTTAAACCACTTATATCGACTAATTTTCCTCAAATACTAGTTAATATTATCTCTTCGTTTTTTCCAAGTCCACTGCATTGAATGTGTCAGTTTCAAAACTAAAATATAAAAAAGACTTTGTTATAATAAATACCGCAAGGCGATAGAATGAATTCAAAGAAAAAGTCAACTCTCAAACTATTGGCAAAATAATTACTCTGCATGAGCTCCTTAATGGATGAATACTGTGGATATTATGGATGTAGGTTAATTTCCAAAGAAGCTACAGACCTAAATATTTGAACTAGGAAGTAAACTGTTTAACCTAGAAATTAAGTATTGAAAATCAGAAATTTATTTTGATTAGTCTAATTTAGTTTTTAAACCCTTTGTTTGCTGTAGACCAGTCTACCTGTTCAGTAGTTCTATTGAATTGACTTTGCATACTACTGTACATGGAGAGTGCTCATACTATCAAAATAGCTTATTCCCTATATGGGAAATTCGCTAAAATCTAAAACTGTTTTTATATGTTTCATGTCCGGGTTATCTACAATAGCTCTTTCCTGGATTTAGATATTCAAAGACAAGCAGTAGATTTAGACAAATATTTTATTTAGGCTAAATAGTTTGTATGAAAAAGTTTTTTAAACATTGAAACCCAAACTACTTATAACTAAACGAAAAATTACCTTTAAAATTACCTCTAGCTGACAATTAAGGATATTGAATTTATCAAGATATGTTTGAATCATTGTGATGGGTTCATAAAGACATATAAAAAATGCAAGTTCATATGACACTTTTCCAATTAATTGTTTCTCTAACGTCCACTTCAACTCACATAGGTCTTGTTGATTTTGGCGCACCATACGGTCATCGATTCACTTAAATTATAATAATAACGCGACCTTATCGCAACTACTCATTGCTCACAAAGTCCTTGAAACTCAAATCTTTGCAAATAAGGATGATTTTCGCACGACAGCGGGTAGTAAAGGGGTTAAGGCCGCGTCGTTAGGTCCCTGGTCAGCAGGGTCCACTAACTCACGAATGCTTGTCCTGTGGCCGTGTGTGTGTGTGTGTGTGTGTGTCGATAGTGTATTACCATTGGTTAAGGTCTGATCATGATGGTTATCCAGCATTAAAGCCTTTGTCTCGGATTGTTTAAAGGATTGTAGCAATCCAAGAAAACGCCCAGCACCCACTGGAAGGACGAACGAGAAATAAATAATGTATTTGCGTTGACTTTACCATAAGGGTCGAAGGCAATATGACATTGAAAGAGCAGAATGGCCTTTCCCTAGATTGAAAATCTTTAATACTCTTTGTACTGTGGGATGTAATAGATTTTGTGGTTTAGTGCCTGTAAAATTCAATTGCAATTACGCTTTTCTATATGGTTGTCTATTACATAAATTTCGATCTATATGAAAAGCTATATATAGAACCATGGAACTTAATTTAATACCTAAAGGTTAAAGAATAATTTAACAAGATACAAGGTAGGTAGTTTATATGTTATAGCACATTCGAAACTTGCGGTATAACACTGTCAAATCTGTCAACTACATTAACAAAAGAAATACAATAAATCAATAAAAACAACAACAAAATGTAAATGATACTGTATTGTAAATAGAAACGTATAGTTCTAACAAAAAGAGCATGGTTATAATTTTTTTAAATCGTTAAATGTAAACACCAGGAGATTAAAGTGTATATTATTAGAAAATGTAGGCCTATTTTAAACTAGTTAAAACTCTGCATGGGGCTCACTATTTTATTACAATTTCCAACGGTACAGTGTCATCCATTTACAAGACATACGTAATTAAAATCATTAAAACATATCGAAAAAATGTATTAGTAATAAACTAGTGTACCTGTTGCTCGAATTCGAGCAATTGCGAAGCATTACAGACGTTATTTTGAAACGAATAACTGTCATAATTTCCGATGACTATAAAAGTCGACTCAAAGATTATGAAAATACTCACGATGTACACAACAGTTAGACATAATCTAAATTGTTTGTAAATATGTTATCTTTTTCAAAAGCTGATCTTGTTTTTTAAAGTTTTCTACAAATGTTTCCCACTCATAGCCTCATAAGGTTCTCTATAATAACGATTATAAATGAAGAAAAAAAACATTATTTCTATTTCTTCTACTTGGTTGTGTTCTATGACTTTCTTATGTTTCCATTATTTGCAAATCGGCTCTTTCAATGATTGCTCAAGAAATGTAGCACATTGTTAATTCAGTTTTATTTTTAGTAGGCCTATATAAAATTGTCCAGGATTTCTCGCTTTTTTTCCATTGTAATAACTACACCAACCCAAGTATCGTCTACAGATGCAATACGCCAAAGAATATCATCTAGGTGCAACACGCCTACGTACAATCTCCAAGAAGTGGCAAAAAAGGCAGAAACCAACCCATACAATAGATATGAGTTGACTCCTTAAGAAATAATTTTAAGAGTTACTGTGATATTAGGATTTTCCACTGATTTGGCAATAGTACAATATATTGCAAAACATGACACGATGCAGAAGAAAATCGATTTTAAAATCAGAAAAAACCATTGCAAACACTTCATTTTGACAAATTCAGTAAATCACAATTTAAACATTAACAGCTGTTTCATTAAAAAGTAGTGTCAAATTATACATATGGCCATGTAAACAATGTACACAATGTAAACAAATCTGCTGAGGGAACTTTAAAGGCCTCTGGGGCAGAGCCCCAAGGGAATTTAGATCGTTCTTCTTTTGATGGCTCATCTACAGACCAAGACCTTTCTTTAGAGACCCCTACCAAGTTTCTACGCCCAGCCATTGTCTGAAATTAGCTGTGACAAAAACCCGTTTTCCCCCCATAAGAATAACATGGGATGGTAATTTAAAGGCCACTGGGGCAGAGCCCCAAGGGAATTTACCACGTTTCTCTTTTGATGGCTCATCTACAGACCAAGCCCTTTCTTTAGACACCTCTACCGAGTTTCTACGCCCAGCCGTTCTCTCAAATTAGCTGTCACAAAGAAAAACAGTTTTAAATTAATATATAGATTTCATAGCTAAAGGTTTTAATTAGCGAGAAAATAAACACATGGAATACACAACGAGCACATAATATTTATGTATTTTATGCATTGTATTTATGTGCGTTGGGAATACATGGATTACATGGTGACACGTTACCAATTACTAATCTGCAATATAAAAACATGTTATAAAAATAATTTGATCATAACCATGAATATTACAAATAAATACAACAACCACAGTGCAGCAGGCAGTAAAATGCGAAATATAAACAATGAAACTCTTCCAAATACCGAATGCAATATTTTACAATAATCGTTGAATAAGTGAATGGGCGATACAATGGCATTACTTAACTACTAATTAAATGCCACTCAAAATCACGACTGTGTTCAACTCTTAAGTTTCGTGGTGTTCTATTTTCTCAGTATGGAGTCAACCTTTACACTTTCTCTGATGGTTGAAACCTGAGACTTGCGCAACTTCTATCAAAACATCGAACTAGATATCATGTTTTTCATAACGTATGATCACAGTCACATGTTGTATAATTCTTGTTTATTTAAATTTGTCTACAGTTATGAAACTTCTTTCATAGATTTGTCACCCTTATAGACCAGTTAAAGACTTTTAATTTCCATCCGTGTTGCAAAAAGAACGTTTTGACGTTTGTTATTATTTTTACTTGTTCCATAAACCTTTACTGCAACAATACTATAAATTTATGGACTATTGCTTGTTTTACAAGGTATGTTGTAAACATGTCCTGAAAAGTCACTTAATTGACATCAGTGCATTCAGCGCAACAGGATTTGAACAACACATAAAACAAGCAACACAAAACCAATTAATTCATTGAAGTGTTGAGACTCTAGGAAAGCTCTGGAAACTCTTGAACACAACGGATTCTGTAAATCGTCTGTAATTTCTTTGCCTGCAGAGCTATCAGTATCAGCATTATTATCAGTTCTAAAGTTGGCAGGCCTGTACATTTCAGCTTGTTTCACATACATTGATTTTATATGTGGCTAAATTATTATAGCAAATTCATACAAACGCAAGTTTCCACCCCATTTCGATCGAGATTTGATTTCAATTGCTAACCCAAAACTAATTATTTAGGATTTTGTTGTATATACAACAGATGGTGAACTTTTATAGCAGCTTTAACATCAATCTATGGCTCAACATTCAATAAAACCTCGCCCAACACAACTCCTCCATCACATAGACAATGTAGTGGGCAGTATTGTGTAACAGCCCTTGGCTCCGTAGCGCCTTGACCAGGTTGCGTGCTGACCCCAAGAAGTCATGCGCCGCGCCGCTTCCCTGCATTTTTAATTATTATAATACATTCGTTGTTATTATTGTGCAAAGGTCGCCGAGTTTCCAAGTTGGATTCCCGAAATGACATCTCGGACGTTACAAGGTCGCGGAGTGCTGCAAGGTGTCACCTTTGGACCACTTGTGTTTTTGACCTATCAGTATTTTGGGAGAACTTTTTCGAAATGTATTTGGTACATTTGTATAGTGTAAAGCATTACGCTGGAAAAAAGGTAGATTACAAAACTAAATAAATGTCCTTTTTAACATCCGATTGTGACATTGGTTGGTTTTGTTATTTAGTAAAAACATTTTGACAACCTAAGCAGACCATTTTCACCACTACAAATCAAATGTGTGTTTTATGCTTGTGAACTAAATTTTTAAGTAAAAACCTCCCTTACATATTTGACCCGCACTATAACATTACGTCTCTTTATGTCCACAGTCAAAGTATTGGTTAGTCAGGCAAATCTCACTCTTTGCACATGTAATTGATTACCATGAATTATCATGTTCCAATCATTTTCATTTTTTGCAGTTTTTATATAAACTGGGGTGGATGCTTGATGTTATTCGTTAGTATCTAGTACCAGTATAATTTTATATATGAGATAATATCAAACTCGTTTTAGAGCTAGCGGTTTGAACACCTTATATGTTTATGGATTCTTTGGTGGTTGAACCCGTCACTCCATACCGAAGTCGATGGAGACGCTGGCATATTAGCAACACCTCTGAAATGCACTGGGTAGGTCTCTAGCTATCTTCAATACATAGAACATGCAATGCTTGCCACAGCCTAAATTCATATTCGTACCACATTAGTGAGACTATTACTCCATAACGAAATCCGTACAAACCAAAAGACAAAGATGAACAACCTCATCTTGAAACATTCTACCCAACCCCATCTAAATATTAAAACCAAAATACTATGTCCAAACCCAAACATTCAAACGTAGCATTCACAATTATTATTGTAAGTTCAAAACAAACCTGGAACTCGGCCACGTGTGGCGAAGTGGTTGCAAATGAGACAAAGACCTTGGCACTTGGCTATCGATACTTGTTGTGAGAGTGAGGTAAAACCGTGTCAAAGTCAGGAACGTTTCGAGGAAAGTGTGTGCTAAGAATCAGTGGCTATCGGCGCCAATGGCAACTTGCACAATGACCACTGGCTCGACCTTTGGGGATGGAATCTTAAATGACCTTAGGAGCTGCATCTTTGAATCCTATTGAATCAGGTGGGATGATCATCCTCTTTCTTTAGATAATTGTCATTTGTCGCTTCTGGTCGTCTTCAATTTTTGTAGGAATATTCCACTGTAAGGAATAATGCAATAAGGATCCAATAAGGAATATTGCAGAGCTGCATAATCTTCTGAATAAATGGATGGATGTTAAGAACATTCTTTTTCTTGAGAGAAACTTAGATAGGGCTGTGTCTTTCTCAAACTGATTTATTCACTTAGGATCGTCTTTTTGTGGAGGGTCTTTATCTTCTTTTGAATAATTGGATCATCTTATTTTTCTTAAATAATAAAAATAAGAACTTTGAATGAACTACATCTTTATATAAATCAATTGAGAGTGTTTGATCGTCCTATTTTCATTAGGAACTTTGGCAGAACTACATTTTCTTTTTATCGTTGGATGGCTTCTGGCCGACTACTTGTTACGAAGACCGTTGTAAGATCTGCATCTTTCTTACAACCATTGATGACTTCTGATCATGATCTTCTTTTGTTTTATCTAAATCTTTCTCTAGATCATCGGTTCACTTCTGAACGTTTCGTTTTTAGTATGAGGAACCCTCGGGTAGAGCTGCATCTTAAGTCTTTGAACTGTTGGATGAACTATAGTCGTTCTTTCTCCTTTCGTCTTACTTTGTTTTCATGGGGAACTTCTGATCAGAAGATTCTTTTCCTCTGAGAAAAAAAAAATTAAAACTTTTCTGATTTATGTAGTGGTTTCTGATCTTCTTATTTTACATATAACAATTTTGGTAGGCCATATAATTTCCTGAATCATAAGAATGCTTCTGACCGTCTTTTTTACTTGGAAAGAACTTTAGTTTCTCGTCACTTCTTAGGCAATTTAGTCAGTTTGTATCTACTGAATTATTTTGAGATGTAAGTGCTATGTCGTTAGTAGTTATTTGATTTAATGGACCGTTATGATTGTACTTTTAGAATTGTTCAAGTTTTTCCAAGTTTTCTGTCGTTAATACTATCAACAGTTCTATGGTTTTGTTTGTATGAAATATCATACAAAAAGAGTAATTATTGTTGTTTCTATAATTTTTAATGTGTAAAGCTGTAGACCAAATTGTGTTATCCTATTCGTTATCATTAACAGATTATCTGTAGGTCTTCACACATTAACTAATGCAATTATTTATAACTTCATACTCACTAAAGATTATTACTTATGCTGTAATTATTGTAATTGCCTTTAACATTAAAATAACATTTAATTTAATGGCATACATTTTCATTTTAACAAAACCCCTTAAATATTTTTTCTCCGATGACATTTCAAATTTCAGTTAAAACCTCCCAATTCTTATGAAGTGTTTAAGAGATAGTTAACAAATTACAGTTGTGTAAACTTCACCTCCCATCACGAACACTTTACATTGATTGTATAATTAATCTTCCTAAGCCTTGAACCGCTTGGAACACTGAATTGGTAAATCTTAATGGCCGACTAGATAATCCTAGACTGGGCATGTTAGAAAGTATTAACCCAGATCAGATACTCTAAGAAGTAAGAGACCTTGAGAATATACCTCGATGTCCCGAGGTAACATTCCTACAGAAACTATCGCCACGAATGTGGTACTAAAATAGAATAAAATCTGTAACCATTTCTAAAATAGGCAACAAAACACCACTCAGATATCCATAACCTCAAAATGGTCCTTGGCATAGCACGTGACTGTAAGACTAAAATGTTCCAAAAGTAGGCCTGGTTCAAATTACTGCTATTCTTAACTACGAATTATCCTTGGAAATAGTAAAGTAGTTGTACGATTAAGGGGTCTATTATACTAAAATTTACCTAAATGGTCTGAAAGGCTCGTGACCTTCCAAAAGTGTTTCAATGTAATGCTTATTTAAAAGTACTCAATTGTGTCGTTGTTCTGATTCGTGTAAGGAAACCCCAGATTTTCAGGGAGAACATTAAATCTGACTACATTTTTAGTAAGAGTCAACGAATTTTTTTTATATATTTTATACATATTTTAAGGAACTTAACACAATAATTGACTGCTAACCAAAATGTAATGTTACTGTCCAGATTCTCTGAAAAAAATTAGTTGAGATTTATTGAGTATTTACAACATTATTGTAGGTTTTAGTTCATATAAAAAATTGATTAATTACATTTTTTATTATAACTACAGGGAAATTGATAACTTTATAATTTATATTTTATTGGAAATTTAATTTGTATATGTACTATAATTATACAACGTGAAAGGTAAAATGAATCTAAATTTATCTAACAAGTAGCCATAGTTTATCGCTTAAGGCGTTATAGCTTAATTGACTTAAGAAAGTTTCGAAGCTCTCTGGGATATTCTATAGCAATGCTTAAAATTGGTCTTTGATTAAGCTGGAGAGCCGCACCATTTTAATTTATGGGGTGCGGAATTTCGCAACGGGATTTATTTGTAATACAATTACAAACTTTGGCTGTTTTTGTAAAAAATTGCTGAAATATTCTCAACGATTTAATTTTTTGTGGAAATTGTCTTTTAGTATTTTTTTTTTATTATTAGGACAGGCCCTCATAATATGAGAAAATAAAAAAATAAATTTAAAAACATTAACTTTAGCCTCATAGATTAGAAGAAGGGTCAACTAAAAGTCAGATATAAAATTATAAATATCTGTCAAAATGATTATAAAGTTATTTCTGAAACTATTATCATTTTATAATACAAAAGAGTAACATTTCTCGCGAACTATATTATTTCATACGCAAAACGCTAGTGTTGGGCTTTTGACTGATGTAAACTATAAAAGCTAGTATTTAAAAGATTTTATTGTTGCATAGTAAAACGTTAAAGCGTATTACACCCTAAATCATTAGGAATTAATACGTTTTCTTCTTCTTTTGCTTGGTAAATATTGATCTATTAATGTTCTTGAGTCCAACCGAGTTCTTGAAACAATTCAAAAACATTAAGACTTTTCTACAGATGAATAATGTAAAGCACTAAATGATTGGAGCTTGTTATGCTAAGTCAAAAATCAAAATCAAATCAAACATCATTTATTCCATGATAAACAAAAAATTACAAAACAGTATTCTTAATATTAATGGAATTTCCCCACATAGGCGAAGCCTGTGCGTGGGGAACGAGTTATTATCAGACTATCCATATTATAATCTAACATCGTTTTAATAATAATTGTTACTCTAACTACTAATTACACATTTACCAAAAAGGAAAAAATAATTTTTACCAGGAAGCCACAGCAGATAACGAAAGTATTATGGAAATATCTGAAAAAAGTAAAGATAGAAGAAATCTAATAATAATAAATAAACGATAAAAAACTAGAAAAAAGGGTATTTAAGGGCACTGTATTTAATAATACTGTGAAAAGCACTGGGACTTGGCTAAAGTGAGTCTCGATAGTAATTATTTCAGTGATGTTATGAACTAATGAAAAGCTGTAATGTATAACAGCACAATCCTATATTCCCCATTGGTTTACTGGCAATAAACGTATTAAAGTGAAAGTGTTCCCTGTAATTCAGCCAAACCGGTCTTTATGGTAACAATATGTTAATTAGTTACTAAACCGTTTGAATCTAGGAGCGCCTTATAAATTATCAGGTTTATGCTACCTTAATGTGTCCGTACACAAGCGTCATAAAATTAGAAAGTTAGGGAATACAGTATATAAATTCTCAGTCTAAAGGTAAATTGTGCTTTGTTCTCTATCAACTACGCCTATCAGTAGTAACATATAATTCTACATTTACGAATTTTAATATGGCTTCTTTTATAAATTGATATAATTAAGTCAATATGCTGTGTAACAATTGAAATCGCATAATGTCTTTAAGAATAATGTACTGGGGTTCAAATCCCACCAAACACCAATGGAAATTTTCTTTTGACGTGAAAGCTGGTGTCTGGTGATTTGATCCCACCTTGTTATTTATCATCGACTGAGAAAAGATGGGTCGGTTACAGAAACAGACTTTAAACGCTATTGGACATATTCCCCCAGCAAACATTATGGTACTGTATTAATCAATGTGTATAGGTAAAAATAATTTGTAAATCAACTCAAAAATGTTAATAATCATAGAATAAACATCAACTATGTCAGGCTATGGTTGTTTGGTGTTTACTATACCTTATACTAAATAAACCATTATCTAACTAAATTGCCCATAACCTAACAACTTATAGTAACAATTTTGGTATACGAGTAGAGCCCTTATAAACTTTTAGATTGTCCTTATATAGGAACAAGAATAAAATGTCAACATTTTCACGTCAATATAAATAAATAAATACACCTCCTTTTAACTTATTTAAATAGGATAAGCTGAATCCTGCCAACTGAAATTTAATATTAAATAATAGCAGGGTAACGATAATATTAGTAATGTACCTTACCAAAATAACGTATTACGTATTTAAATGCTTCCATAAATATAAGGAGGACTTGAATCTGGGTCTAAAAACCGCAATCTAAACACTATATTAGCTGCGAATCTTTTTGGGAGTTTGATTATTTGCATTTAATTATGGTACTTTAATAAGTAACCATGCAAATAGCAAATTGACAGTGAAGATAGTCTACAATCTTAATTGTATGATATTCAGGTAATTTATCCAAACCATCACCCAAGGACCTCTGTTGACTAATAATAGTTACCGTAAACAGATGAAGGCTGGAGTTGAAATCATATTGTTAACAGTTTGATTAGAATCACCATAAAATAGTTGGATAAGATGATAAGGCGGTGCGGGAGTCTCTAATTAGCAAACTAAGGTCTTAGCAGCCTTTTGGTCAACTCTCTAGGAATTATAAATATTCTTTTACCGGCAGAAATTCACTCCAGGACGTTTTGATAACATGTAGGTTGTTTTTTGTTAAGAAGTATTTTTCTATTATTAATTTATCTTTTTTTCTGAACCTCAATCAGGATTTTAATTGTCAAATTCCACAATTCCTTACATCATTTCAGGCTATCTAACACTTAAAATTCTTCGCAATCTTCTGGTTTCCTTTTAATAAGGAATAAGTCTTTGGCCATATTTTACTCTATAGTCACTATGAACAAATTATTTTAAGTTAATATATTTTTAACTCATTTTATTCAAAGTATAGGTTCTGCATTTTTAAAATAAATGAAAACTAGGTGAGATCCATTGAAATTGACGGTTGCTTCAAAGGCTTATGACAATTCTTCTAACTGCGACAAAAAGAGTGAAATTATAAAGTGTGAGCATTTAGCATTGTTTAATGAGTACTAAATAGATGTAGAAACAATAATGACTATTGCGTTAGTTACAAAATATGGTTGATCATTCAATGAATAACACATTTCTTATACCACCCGTCATATGAGTTAGTGTTCCTATGTTAACTGGTTTATCTTCTTTTTTATGAATCTATATATAAAGACAAAAGTGCCCATGAACTTTTGAGGAAACTACAAGTCACACTCCCATAAACCATATACTTAACATGTTCGTCATGACGAGAAACCTTGCGCAAAATTATCCATTATTTCTTAAATTGACCTATAAGGTCGTAATTGCTTTCCAAAGGGAACTTTCCATATACCTAATGTTAAAAATACATCAGCTGTAAGTATGTTTTGTTTATTTCAGCTTAACCTAACCAATCAATAGTTTTGTTAATACTTATGAAGTCAAAATGGGTGAAGCCCGTGGGTAACAACTAGTATAATATAAAGAAAATCAATAAAAAATCTATTCATGCAGTTGTTGTTAGTTAATTATGAGAATAACCAATTAAAACCAATGAAATAACCAATGAAAGGCGATACCATCGAATTGTGACAAGTTTGGAATAAAAATACCACAAGTGGAAAGATCGACACTGGTCGATGGTCAGTTAAGCAATACGTTCACCTTGGCCGGAGACTTCAACGTTGGGTGGTACTGATGGCGCTTACTACTTACGTATCTCTCAATCTGTTTTATCTGCCCCCTCTCACTCACTCACTCCCCCTCTCTCACTCTCTCTTGCTCACTAAAATAAAATGTATTCAGTATTGTTTCGTGTGAAACAAATGTTACGTCATAACAGTAATATAATATTGGAAATGTTATTAAATATCGTCCACCATTAAAAACAATAAATGTATAAAAAGTTATTGTCACACACATAACGTAATAGAATATCACTAATAGTTTAATAATTGATCAAATTGTAGCTTTGAATGCCCTAAGAAGTTATCAAATTCACACTGAATACATTTTTTCACTCTCCTACCTACTCCAAGGTAAGATAATTTTCGGTCATTGAACTTGCCACACGACATGCAAAGAAAATTTACCACACACAATTTCATACTTGATCAAATTATCAATGTTTAAGATTTTCTTGCGCATTTCAAAACACAAATTCCCCCTCCAGCACCTTAATTGAGAAGCTCCTGCACCATTTAAACTGGTGTAAGAATTTTCTTGGCACAAATTCCGCATAGCCCTTCATGTGAGGAATTTAGTTGTGCAATACGAAAATAAAGTTGAAGTATATATATTGGCCGTTTTTGGAAGCATCGTGTGTCGGCCCTGACCCGTCCCCCCTCCTAGACTTCTTACTCTGTGCGCTGCCTCCCGCCAACCCGCGAGTCCGGCAGTTGTACCCGCGACGACGGCGGGAAATGTGTGTTTGTGCGTGCGCGAGTGGTGTGTACAAACCTTCGGTGGATTCATGTGGCTTTATTGTAAGGGGATACATTTGAGGTAATTTGTTTTGTTTAAATTTATGGTTTATATAATATTTTACTTTAAATTAGTTTAAAATATCGATAGGTGATAGAGTGTATACATCAGATTAATAAATTCTTAATTCATAAAATTTTTATTTAGAACTTTATATAAAATTATGGTATCATAGGAAAGTAGTATCTTTATTTGAAGTTTTAAATTATAACTATATTTTCCAGGACTTAATTTAGGCTAAATGTATTAGTAGTATTTCATATTTCCAAGTAACAAATAAATAAAGAACGCCAAATATAACAAGTAATACAAACGTAAAGAATTACTCAACATTCTTTCCACAATAAATATTGATGTGGCAATGTATTTTATTTTTTATTCAATAAAATATTGAAACAATACGTTTAAAGGTTTTATAATAGATAACCCATATTTAAAAAAATTATGTCTATTATTATTAACAATGTAAAAATATTCTATTATTGATATAATTCCAAAATAGTTATTGCATATTTTTATTTGAAAACGTATAGAAAATATTAAATTAGCCTACTTTTTTAGTAATACAAAATTATTTTCCTCTTCAAATAGAATCTCTTGCATTCACCTTTGCAGCAATAGTCATTGAATGCAAAATTCCCTCCCTCAAAAGAATGGTAAAAGTCGGTCTTGCTAACAAACAATATATATTCAATTACCATAAATTAATGTATTGAAAAACTTATGTAAATCCCCTACATTTACTAAACAAACAATTGCAGTAATGATTTTTTTATTAATTTTGTAGGTTGTTTTATTCAAACGTGACAATCCATCAAAGGTCCTTTCAACGACTACAGGACTGCCACGTTAACAACAGAATCAGGGAAATAAACAAGCCATTAGCAATGTTCTTCGGAAATACCAACTTATATTATGAATAACAACAATAGGATATATAAGGTCAAATCATCAAATTCTTGCCGGAAGTGTGTAAAGGGAATACTAGCTGTAAAATACATGTATATTTTTGCAAGGTTATAGAAACTATTATATTATTTGGTTCTGAAAATGATGCATTCAATGTCCTGTATAGTTGTCCTGCTTTCCCTTTTGATTTTTCGTCACCAGACGATGAAATCATTAATGTTCTCCTATTGTTGAATTAAGGCACTAAGTCACTAAAAAACGGAATTAATTTGTGTAGTTCATGGCTAAATGTAAATGAGGGCTATGGTCGTTATTAAAGTATAAATATATGTTTGGCTATTGTCTTCAACTCAAACGTTTTCCAAACTACACTCGGTTTTATAGTGTATTTTACAATAGTTCGACTGCATGGAGATATGTTGAATGGTGTACGACGATTATTAAACCATTAATTGTATATCTTATGTAACATATTTTTCTATCATGTGGTTGTAATGAAATATGTTCCTTAATCCTAACCGTGTATTATTTCAAATAATAGTATTTCATTTTTGAAATCAAGCTCAAAAAATTTAATTTAATTTAAACGAAATTAGTTTATTATAATATAAAATTTCAAATTACGTTGAGTATACATTTTATTAAAAACAAATATATTTGATTAGGATAAGGGCTGGACAAAGACTTAAACCAACAACTTTAAATATATTTCTTAGAACTTTGTCAATGACCCTTGTTTTTAAAAACTAAATCATAGGAGTCAAATAATCGGTAGATATTTTTAAAACGTTTTTATTAGCTCGCTTTCTTGTCCGGTACAAATTTTGCAATCAATTGTATACTAACTTTATACTAGAGACTTGAAATTTGAAACATAGATCACAAATGGATGACAATGCAATATTATATAATTTAATTTTCATATTTTGCTTGGGCTACGCCCCATGGCCTTCCAATTTTTTCATGTTTACATTTTGAAAGAATGTAAATATATCAATGAATTTAAGTCAGCTGTAAATACTTAAATTTGACAGTTCGAAGAGCAGAGGTTAAGAGGTACAGGTTATGCTCCCAAGATATTCTTTATACAAACAAAAACAATTCAAAATAAAGATAAACAATCTGATTGCAGATATAAAGGTGTTTGTTAATAATGTCAATTGTTATTTATTTAGTATTCTATAAAGTAAACAATAAATTAAATAGATTGATATATTTATAGTTAGTAGGTAGGTCATACATTCAATCTAATATATAATTATATTAAAAGAAACTCAAATAAACCATAGATTTCCCACTTGCGTCTGTCTTAATCTGATATAGATTCTTGAAATAGATTTAACATTCAAACAAATTAAAAACTAAAAAGTAGAAAATAATTAATAAATAAAAACCTTTTAAAAAAACGTTTTTAATTGCACTAAAAAGTAGCAAATAATTTATAAATATGTGGAGAGTATAAATACTTGTAAGATTTAAAACGAAAAACGTGGGGTGCATGAAATTGGTAATAATACATTATTTAGTTCATTAGGTGAAGGTAATTGTAAATTATCTATTGCATGCACCCCACGTTTTTCGTGTTAAATCTTACAAGTATTTATACTCTCTACATATTTATAAATTATTTGCTACTTCTTAGTGCAATTAAAAACGTTTTGTTTTAAAAAAGTTTTTTATTTATTAATTATTACAGTTATATTTTCACAAAGAAACTATAACAAAAGCTTATATTTATACACAGAAAAAACAATTTCCTTTATACCCTAAACTATATAATCTTACTAACTTGTCTCATAAACGTAAAGACAATTTTACACGCGCAAATTACGAGTGATTTAAACGATTGCACATAACAGTTCCACATAAAGTCTTCAGTCGTTTACGACTGAAGTTAATGTAATGGATGATCAACTTAAGTCAAGTCTGTTGTCATTGTATTGAACATTCTTCATTTTTATCACTCATTATGACTCAGACCATTCATTCTGTTCCTCAGATCATAATTTTGTGCTTCTAGTTATGTAAATGTCAGCTTGTTAGCATTGTAGCTTAAATAAATATATATGAGAAAAACTGCAAAATAGAATTATATTTTATTCATAGTTGTGTTAAAAATAACCAAAGCACTCTCTGTGTACATGGTCTGTATCTGTGGTCTGTGTGCTGTCTGTGTGCACGGCACTTTGGCCGTGTCATGGTTTAACATTTATTGCAATAATTATAAACTAATAATACATTTGCTATATACAGGGTTTTAAAACCCTTCTCACAGTCAACTTTTTAAATAAATCCTTGCAATGATGGGTAAAATAATTAAAACCTGATACAAAATATAGTTAATTAGTTTGAAAATTCCATATTATGAAATAATTTTGAATAATTAATCCCACTATTGACTTTGAATACTGAAAGTATACATTTGTAACACAGAATTTGAAGCAAGTTTTGATGTGTTAGTGCTAACATAGGGTAAATTTTATGTATGCTTAACTCTACAGTAACAATACCAGGAAATAAGCAAGAATTGACAAATACACTCTTCTGTTGTTGTACATGTTTTAAAATAGAAAAGGAGTTAAACGTATATACTCTAAACTCAATCTATTATACTGATCAGAAAAAATACAATACATTTGCCTACAACAAATACTTTAAAGAAGCCAAATGTATGAGATATTCATAAATATTATAAATCTGAAAGTTTTGTTTGTTGGTATGTTAGTTTAAAGTTCAATCACGCATTATTTACTAGTCGGATTGGGCTGAAATTTGGCATTATGATAGTTCATATTTCCGATTAACATATAAGCCTATTCTTATCTCAAAATTCCTTTCGGGCTCCACCCCAGTGGCTATGGAATTTACCATGTTAGACTTATGAGTATTCATATTTTAAAAGAAATTAAATAATTTTGACAGCTGTTTCAACTAGACAAGTTGATTATATGATATTCGATAGCATTAAAAAGTTATAAGGTTTACTAACAGGTTGCAGCACTATTACAATTTTTATATTTATGACAATAGCTAATTTCAACCAGCAGCAACAAAAATCTGTAATTTAAAATGAGAACTGTCAAAGTAGGATTGTTTACAGTTATGTTTATGTTTTATTTCAATAATTATCTACAATCATTCAACAGAGATACTTCGATTCTTGGTGTGTGTTTAAATATGATGCAATGGGATACCACGACGATCTCATCGTTTAGCTCAATCGTTTAGTTTAATAGACTAAACGATCTATATTAATTATTAAAAATATATGGAATGGACAAAGAGTGTATACATTGCAAAGCAATAAAATGAAAAGACGAGCCTGTTGGAATGTGCTGTTCTGTTGGAAAAGTGTCTTTACCTGTATTAGAAGAGACGATACAGCTATGAAATACTTGGAGAAGCTGATGAAGAGCCGCGGAATTTTCAGTTTCAAGACTTTATGCTGTAAGATTTTTAGTCGGAGATTAAACAAAATGGTTTTCATTTAGTTGTTAATTGTAACTTAATCATCGTAGACTTTTTAATCGTAACATGATTTTTTAAACTGTGCGTTACGCAACGAATAGTGATAATAGCTTATTTTCGTGATCGTTGACGAAGTCACTACGGATAATTATTGTAATGTTTGTAATACTCTATTTATTTCTTGTGCTGTATGATATTTATGGTTATACCATCGCAGGCGAAGCCGTGGGTACAAGCTAGTTTATTTATAATCCCAACAGCAATACAGCAATTTCAATACATTAGATGGCCACAAAACATCAGAGGTAGACAAAACAAACAACCAATGTGAGAAGTTCAGTTCTGATGTTTTAGTTTTTTTATTTTTATTTTGTGTTTTGGTTGAGTATTTTTCCTGGCAAGAAGGGGTGTGTTTGTGTCCAAAATCTAAAGAAACACATGCAATATTTCAAATATACGACCCATACGGTAATGTATCAATAAGGAACATTCAATCACTAGTATTTAAAAACTTCGTACACAAACACCTGTTTTGTAACCAACCCAGGTGTGGCTAAAACCACCGGTCTGGCTCCACAAGCCAATCAGCTGGTCGGCATTCCCGCCAAACCGCGTTTTGCATCTGATCCACTTTCACCAGCTGATTGCAAGGTTGCATCTTCCCGCGGCATTCCAGTTAGACAGGTCGCGTGTAGAAGGCGAAGAGTTTTTGCCATCGGTTGCTCAATGCACATCTAATAGAGGCCTCAATTGACTTTCAACCCCGCAAAGTGTTTCCTGAAGGTCGTTTAAAGGTGATCGTTCCGATTGATTGTTGGTTGTTAGCGAATTCCTGTAAACAGGATTCTGTGTGTAAAATGCATCTTTTGCATTGTTTGGCAGCGTTACACGCAAAGTTGGATTGTTACAAGGTAAATGGTTTTACCTTTGTTGCTTTTTGGTTTTATTAGATTCTAATCCTAAGAACTGAAGGTTGAACGACAATGTTAACAAATATAATTATTTAATATTTATTTATAGCGATTGTATTATTCGTTTTGGTGATTTATAATTCTGTATTAAAATAGAGTATTGGGCTTTAGCTTTATGTTTAAATCGCGAATTATAAAGTATAGTAACCAGCACCTGTTTCATTTTTACTTAAATCAAGATCAAGATGAAGTAATCATAAATGAAACTGAGTTTGACACCAACGTTACTTAGATACTGAACAGAATTTGTTAGTCTACCACAGAACATCTCATGTATTTCTTAGGATCGTTGATAGTGCTCTATGCATGATAAAAATCTAACTACTTGGTTGCAATATTCTAAAATGTAAATTTAAAAATCGTTGTCATGAATTTTACATTTACAAACTATAGCTTGTTCCTACTAGTTTATCTCAAGATCACATCACGTATTGAAAATATTATCTAAGAAAAAATCAAACATTACATAAAATCTACCCCCTCTATTCGGGCATGAAACTCCCATCATGTATCAGATTTCACCATATTTACTTTATGTCGTATGTAATTTTTCTTAAATACTATACTCCTCGTATAGTGAACGTATCATCATTCTCTAAGTAGGCCAAAATAATCAATTGTGACCGGCGAGTTTATGTCCTAACCTTTGTAAAACAGAAGTTGTATGGTCGAAGTAACAATGGTGGGATTTTAACTTGAGTTTCCTAGAAGGGCCACCATTCCACCCAATCTAAGAAGTAAGTAGTAAACCCGCATTATCCGTAGTCAATGAGTCTACTTAGTAGATGTTTGACAACCTCAGCCTTCTCTTCTCCCACACAGTTGTCGGTTGCATAACCAGAGATCCTCTTCAGTCTTCGCTAACCCCATAATTAACTTCTAACCTCGTCTTGCAGGTCATAGCCTCAACAAGTGCAGCCAACCCGTGATTCAAGTAGAGATAGTGTCTTCTTTATATTTGCAACTTGTTAGTTTGGTCAGGAATTGACTGTATTAAGGAATTTCAGGAGTATGTATCAGACGTATTTTTATTGTAAATTTAACAACACGTAAAATGCTGATCAAGATGTTATTAACTAAAGTAAAACAAAGCTCGCGTATAAAGGGTGTAGAGAACGGTCAGTAGCATTTTGATGGTTTCAAATTTGACCTATCAGTACTTGATCGTTGGATTTGAGATGGTTTGTCTGAAAGAAAGGCAATCTCAGCCATCAAAGAAGTGATAGGGCCTAAGGATAATCCACTTCATTCTCTACTTAAAATAGAATATTGAATATCAAACTACCATAGATAATAGATAACCCCTTTTAATGAATATTTAAAAGAGTTTATTCTTACAGTGCCAATAAAATAGTAGTCCTATTTAGTAGTGGTTGGTCTAGTAAAAAATAATCCAGGCCTTCTGTAATGTGATTAAATTGTAACAACCTTTTGGTACATAATTAAGAAAAATGAATAATTTTCCCCAAAATTTCATGCCCAGACCTTTACCTCTTCCAGCTTTCTACGGCCTCCCGTTCGCTCACAATTTCATTGTAAAATTTTGGGCTTACGGAATTAGATATATAGATGTTAAAATATAATTTCCAATAGCCATTAAAATCACAAAAACGTCAAAATCACCAATGTGATGATTTTGTGAGCCGTTGTTTTAGTTCATATTAATGAGCAAGGCACAATTTGTGGAAACTCTATCCACTCTTTCAAAAATACTTTAAGCACCAATAACACAAAGTACACATAACATTTGGAAGACGAACTTCTTATATTTAGCTACACTATAGAAACATGTAGAAGTGTACAAAATCATACTTCACACAAAACCCCCTTTAAGTTCTCTACATTTTAGTCGTAGCCTAGCTATTAAGTTAACCTTTTTCAAAATTTAAATTCTGTTCACCTCGCGGATATGACAACAGTCAAAGACACAGTTCCCGCACATAAAAGGTAAACCACTGTCATTACTAACGCTAACACTGTGGTCCGAACTGGCCGGGGTCCCACGGTTGTATAATCTTAGGTAATTCTTTCCGCACATTTATGTTTTCCTCGAAGGAAGTAAGGAAATACTTTTGAATGCTGTCATCTTACAGCTCGTTTCGATTGCTGCAGATGTTTTAAGGAGAGAGTTGTGAGCGTAAATATTAAAAGTGAAGAATGATTTGCGATGAGAGAAGAATAATTTTCTTTGTAACTAACTTTGTAGCTGGGTCTGAGAAGTGTACGCCTTTAACACCGAAAGTCGCCGCTTGAAATCCTAAGATAGGTCAGAGGCTTTTTGATAATTCAAAACTTGACACAGCTGTCTTCATTGGGCTCTGTAGAAATTATCGTAACAAAAAAGCTGCTGATGTTAGTCAGTAACAACGCTTTATAAGTATCTGCTACGTTCTTCACTCGTCTGACTCGAAGATTTGGTCTCACCCCTTAGTTGCGTTCCCATCTCATATCAGTTATGTGTATAATCTCAATTTTATGGAGCTAGGATTTTTCATAATAACCACGCCATATTGAGTGATCCATCTCTTTATTCTATTTAACTCCGGAAATGACTTCGGGTCTTTCTCAGGTTTTCACCTTTTCAGGCTTCTCCTTAAAGCCATATGCTCCCGATTTTACCTGATTTTATTTATTAATATTTCGTTGCATCCGCAGTATTTACTTAAAGAGCATTTATATATTAGCCTATAATCTGTATTAGTTAAACATTATCTAAAACCTCTCAACCCCTTTAATCTGTATAAAGAACAAACCTCTACCGGTATAAATAGGTGTAAAGAACAAAGGATAAGTAGGCCACGCATTTATATCACCCACAGATACCATTGTTGTCACCCTCTATCTCTTTCTCCTGCGTTATGAATATGGAGTGGGATATTCTATTGGCGGTTATGGCTGCTAATTAGTCATTCATGTAGTAGAAAGTACCATCAATGACTTGCACTCATGTTAGAGAGTCATTGGTGCGGTACTAGAACTTTCATTGTGTTGACAATGTAAATTAAAAACAACCTGGCTCATTTTTTTTTTGTTTGAAGTTCTTTTTTTGGGTTGTGGTTTATGTTATTTGAGGAATTTGTAGACAACATGATCAATAATATGGTTTTCACCACGTTTGGATATCTTGAATCTGATCCTGGCCTCGGTAGGAAACCACCTAAAACATGACAGGATTAGTAAACAAACATAGTCAAGTGTAATAAATATAAATCACAAAAGTAAATCTACATAAGGCCTAAAACGTGGAAAGTGTTTTACACATTTAATAGTACAGTAGAAGAGGACAAGGGTGTGTAATCGAAGGATAGCCGCTTGGCTGGCTCCTGTATATTCCAACGGGATGTCCTTCCTAGATCCAGGATCGGTGTTTCCTCTGGGTCCTTCAGACCGTGGTTCCCTCAGCTCGTAAACTAGGATCAAGGTCATACGAACATATCTTTGCATTCCTTTAGGAACACTATTAATATGGGCATGCTTACTTGCTTGCTTTCCAAATGATCTGAATGTTATTAAGAATGTCTGAAGGTCTATAGGAGTACTGACTTCTTCAATAAAGCCTTTTTTGCTACACAAAATATATTACACACACATTACTATTATTGCATCCCTCTAAAAATATCCTCGTTTTTAAAGATTTAAAACACGATTCAAATACACAAATTGTATGGATTGGTTTTGTTTCCTATGTTTTTTGTTACCTTTTTACAAGCGAACTGATCAATCCTAAACCTAAGTCATGTTTTACCGGGTAAATCTATTGGAGAAATTTAATAAGTGAAAAATATTAAGCAGAATCAATTGTTCAAAGATCCGCTCTTTTATATGCGTTTTTTGTAAATAGACATAACTTGCGTATCTTTTACACATGTACTATCTATAAGATTTCAAATAACTTCCATTTTGACCTCGTGAAGATTTAATAAAAATGCTCAGTTATCATCCAATAAAACCAAGCCAACAGTTGATGCAAAAGGTATTATTTGATGATCTCGTTTATTTTTGCAATCGCTAATAGTTTGACTTGACTTAAAACTACACAAGGCATCATCACCTAATGCTTTCGTCACTTAACATTCCTGTTTAAAAATAATATTTCATTACATTCATGGGTAAAAATTCTTAGCAAACTTGAATTTCATAAATTAATACTAACTTACATAATAATAATATTATAAACTATCATATACAGATCTTGTAAATATCAAGGATTATTACATGAGTGATATATATATGTCACATATATATGTCATATGTATGTGAGTGATGATATATATGTATATATCTTATGCCATCACCGTTTCAAATCGCGCCACCTTCTGAAGTTCTCAGAAACCGTGATTAGTGATGTAACACGTCGTCAAACCCACGCAGACAAGCGCTGCTACACACACACGTGTGCAAACACAAACACGCATACACGAGTGTCTTGAAATCGAAAGTGAACCAGTGCGTGTTGAACTCTCGTTGCATCAGGTGTAGATAAGATCTGAAGACCGCGTGCCGTACCGTCCCTTGCGACATCTGAACGTCGAACACTGAGCATTGAACTGAACAAAGAACGGTGATTCATTCTTTTTAACAAGCTTTGGTATTTCTCCACCAAACGTCCTATTCACTAAATGTTTAGACATTGTGAGATGCTGTAGAAAAGAAGTACATTGACATATTGGTGTTGAAATATAGAAATAATGTTATGATGTGGAGAGCCAAAATGCTTACCTTCTCTTGAAACACATAGTTTCAAATAAAAGGGTAATCTATCCTCTTTTCGTGTAGTATTATATTATTGATAGAGAAGTATCTCATATACAAAGGTCGATGTTAAAACAGATTTATTTGCGGTAGGCCTAATCATGAGAGTGTTAGATGTGTGATGTGTGCCATGTTAGTGAGTTTTCAGAATAAGTTATTCATTTTCAGAATTTTTGGTCACATACTAAATCATGAAAACCATAAAAACCTACATAATATTTTCAAGGTCGAGTTAATGACCTTCTAAGAGGTTAGTATTTTTAGCATTTAATTATTATAAAATCCATATAACACTAATGTTAACGAATAAATAGCAGAAATGAGTTTATATCTTAAAAATATATTCCCTCATAAAGCATACTTCAAGACGTTAAAACAATTAAAACCTACCCAACACGTGACAAGCAGACCAATCGTCTAGGAAAAACATTAAGTCACCACTCATTAACAACGTCCTTCTTGTTTTAGACTTTGTTCTACCGATAAATCTGATCATCTCTCTGTCATGAATAACACTTTAAATAATCACACCAACCATATAGTTTGTTCGAATAACGAAGGTTGTCGGGTATGGGGTCTACTTGCAGCAATGAGTACAAACCTAATTTATTGGCCACAGGTAAATCCATGCCCGACTGCCTTTGTTATATGATAAAACTCTAGGCATACCACAGAAAGTACATAAATGATTGGGTAAGTCCATTGCTGCCGAAGAGCGTTCATTTCACTTACTTTATTTACAGTGTTGGATATGAATAAACCTTTCCTGACCTTGAATGCAATCCCAAATCCAACCACTTTTATCTGGAAGAGAAGTTGGCTTCATCAACTTGATGTCTCATCTTGTCCCAAACAATTGCCTAGATCCGACTACACAGAAGCAACGACAGTCTGCACACACAAACAATGACTCAGATGTTTATGATGGTGGCGTATTAGGTAAACAAAGAGGTTCTCATAGCCTAATTAACATGGAGTACACACTCAAACCGTTCGTAACTCGATTGTGTAATATCTTGTTTCGTATGTAACGAGACCGCGGGCCGACGGCCATACTGAACAGCAGGGTTTGAGTCCGATCTTTTACTATTGATTTAACATATGTTCTTATAGTTTTGTCAATACATATTTTTTATTTTTTGTAAACGTAGTGTGTGTTTTGATTTTTTTGTGTTTTTGCAACGTCTTTAGAATGTTTATTTTGACAGAACAAAATTGCCTTAGAAACCAATTCTGTTCTTTTGAGATTTTAGGTAAGGACTTGAAGCACAGATTTTAAGATTGAAATTTAAGAACTTTTGTCGTCATAAAAGTAACTACAAAAAAGTAACCGGCATAAACATTGATAATTAATTGTAAACCACTCTTTGTAACCTAATGTTTCTAATTAAGAATAAACACAAGTAGAAATATCAACCCGCAACCGAGAAAAAATAAACTAATTCCAACTCCTTCTAGGCTTACCGATTATTTAACACACATCTTGGTTCAAAGATTACAACAGGATATAAAGCCTAATTGCAGTTTCTAAAGTCAATGGTACCCACACTGTGTTCTGTTTATTTACGTAAAGACTGTTTACAATTTCGTGGATTGTTAGACTAGTTAATAACCGTGTTTCAATTTCACTCTCTGAGCATCAATGTAACTTATTAATTACTACTTGTTTTTTCTGAGCATACTATGCGATTCAGTACATTAATCATTTCATTGTTGTTGCGTTTTCCTTGGAGAATCTTTAATTGATACTTCGTTATTCATAATTCAGTTGTTTGCAGTAATTGTATTCCTTTATTATTTTATTTCATGTGCATTCGTAAGCTATGTAAGCATGACGTTATTAATGAATATGCTCAACAATGAGCCTATGCATAATACACATGTTTCGTCATACTGCAGCAAAAACTGTTGATGTATATACATATAAACCGTTGCAGATGTAAGGTAGCTCTAGAGAAAAAAGTCAGCTGGATTTGAGGACTTTAGTTGGACATAGCTGTACAATTCGTCCGTTGTTTAGGAAATAGAACCAATAAATATATTTTCTTGTACCATTAAAAGGGTTCTATAGTATTATCATCTTGTGGTATTGTGAATTTCACTAAAATTATACCTCTTTAACAACATTTTGACAAATTGGGAGAAAAAATAATTTCAGAGATTCGTATATTGTTGGCGGAGTAATAACATTACATCGAATAACAGTAAGAAATGTTATATAGTAGTAAAACAAGAATGGAACTATTTTGGGAGCTAATTCACAAAGGTTAACAATGTTTCAAATTTACATTTAGTTGTATTTTACTGTTGAGCTAAAGAATGGAGTTGAGCTCGACTACACGAAAAGAGGATAGATTACCCTTTTATTTTAAATTATGTTTCAAGAGAAGGTAAACATTATGGCTCTCCACATCATGCCATTATTTCTCCATATTTCAACACCAATAAGTCAATGTACTTCTTTTCTACAGCATCTCACAATGTCCAAGCATTTAGTGAATAGGACGTTTGGTGGAGAAATACCAAAGCTTGTTAAAAAGAATGAATCACCGTTGTTTGTCCAGTTCAATGCTCAGGCGTTGAATTCTTCAACCTTAAGGCCGGTCTACACGCAAGGATTTACCGTACGTTTTACCTGCGCAAGTAAATCGTTGCAGTCAAATCGTTGCGTGTGTACCACAAAACTGTGCATTTTTGAGAACTGCGCGGAGACGGAAGACGGAGCGATAAAACTATTGCTGAGAGCATAGTTTTGACAACGTTTTCAGACAAGTCGTTGCGTGTGGACACTGTCATCCGTTTCAACTCCGTCTTCACGCTCTAGCCCCAGTATGCAGCGTTGTCTTCACGTGCTGTCAGAGGTATAATTGTGTTTTTTAATTACGATCGCAGATCTTCACCAATGTTCCCGTGATTTTATTGTTGAATTCATCGAACTGTCCAGAAGTGTCCTTAATTTATGGAGGGTCAAGAGTAAGGAATATAGTGACTGTGATAAGATAAAAGACTTAGATACTTTTGAAAAATACAAAGCAGTAGATTCAAACGTGAACAGAGAAACTATTATGAAGTTTGTTGTCTTTTTAGTAACCAACGTCTTGACCATACGAGCGCCGTCGTATCTCAGACTTATTTCTTTGCTTACTTGTAACACTGGCTGCAGAAATTGCCAACAGAAACACATCTTCCATGATATTACATGCACATACACGGAAAGTTATCACAAAACTGCACTAAAAGTTGGTGCTGAAACCTGTACCGTGTGGACGCATTTCTTTGCAACGACTTGACTGCAACGTTTTACCTGCGCAGATAAAACGTTCGCGAAATCCTTGCGTGTAGACCGGCCTTTAATCTCGTGACCAAAGCCTACGATGACTACGTCACTACGTCGAACCTATTAAGAACAGAGGGAATGTTATTTATAAAGCGGGAAACCACCGGTGAGTGTTTTGTTTTGTCCTCCAAATGCCTTTGGATAAACATCATCATTTAACCATTACGACGACGAGATAAAGATGGCATCGACCTGAACTAGACATTACAAGAGCTGAGGGATGAACCCATAGTACAACAACCTAGTTTTTCATTGTGTAACTTAAGTTTTACTGTACTTGTAAATTATATTCATAGCGATTAAATTCTAGTGCGGTTTTCCAAGTGGTTGGATCGAGAAGTTTAAAGTATCGCACTTTCAGGTTCAATAGACGCCGATCTCAGAGGTTTTCAATTTCAGCTATGGCATAATGACGTATAGACATGACTAGATGGTTCGGAATCTACCTTAGGCTGTAGGTCGACCAATCTATAAAAATAAGTATTTTTTGGAGAAGATAAGTTTTTTTTTTGTAATGGATTGGGGAACACCTAAGCCAAAAAGTAATAAACGAAAGAGTATTTTAAAAATGTATACAATTTTCTATTTTACCTTTATTATTTTTTTTTTTTTAGACTTCCATATCTGTTGGCTCAGACAACCGAATGAAAATATCGATTGTTTGGTTGGTTAGGTTAGGTTAACCTTACCTAACTAACCAAACGATATATCGAATAATCGATACATCGATGGATATTTTTATTCGGTTGTTTGTGCCAACAGATACGGAAGTCTACCCTTTTTTAATCTTTGTTGTGTTTTCCACGTACACTGTTTTGGGGAAACAGGTTTTCTTGTCTTAATGTTTTTTTTATCAGATTTTAGTCCAAATCTCCTTCGTAAAAAATTAGATCAAAATACTTTGGACATAAATTAATTACGTCAAGTCTCTGATGGAACAAATTTTCAGACCGACTATTATCAATCAGCTCAGCACTGATCCTTTCGTTTATAATTTCAAATAGTGTTCCTGACTGTTACCGGTTAAGGCTTTCGGATCATTTTGGAGCTAAAATTACCTTCAATTTGTTATTGTCAATGTTATTGTTCTACGTACGTAATTTTTCTTTATCCATTAAAATCTTGCAAACATTCTTTACTTACATCCAAACCAAATCCCAGCTTGTGAACCTCTCATTAAAAATTTTCTCAAATCGTCGTGGCATTGTCACCCCGTTTTTGGGCAGTCATAAAAAACGTAATTCTCACTGATGTCTAATAAAAACCAGTTTGGATGTGTGAAAGGCATCATTAAAGTCCCATTGGGCTCTAAATACTACACCTACTATGAGAAGGTTGGCCAACCTGTCGACGGAGGTATGAAACTGTAAAGTTGCCTCACCTGGTTCCCGAATACATTGCCTAATGCAACTATCCCACACTCTTTTGTTAGTTTAATGCAGTAATTAATTGAACATTAAGATAGTAACGTGTTAACACGGTTAATATATTTGAAACCGGTTGTTGCCTAATTTCCCGAGAGTTGGTGAAACTTGTCTAATTATGGATTTAAATTATCGTTGTGAGGTTGGCATTTAGATTTATTAAAGGTTAGTGTTTGATAAATATCATATATGGTAATTCTTTCTTTATCATCCTGTGTGTTCTGTCATCGGTGCGTTTTGGGCCACTAAAATTACAGAGCCGACTGGGCTAGGATTGTACTCAAAGGTAAATCGTGAACTTGGCCATCAACAAGACAAACTGGCCCGAATCCTTCACTACATTAACATTTTGGTTTGGACTGTTCTATTAAATTAATGTTAAATAATGTTTAAATTTCGGGCCAGTGGCATCATTGCCTTATCTTTAAGACCCATGCCGATTCTGTTATAATATTCGTGATTGTAATCAGTTTTGTAAACTCTGTAATGTAAATTCGTGGTTCTTTTGAGTTTTGTTTCGAAAATCAATGGGTCTCTTGACTACAGTGGAATTGGTGAACCTTATTATTCTCTCCTTAGTTCTTTCTGTTGCGAATCACGGATGAAGCAAATATTTTATTATCAACATAATCAATGAGTGTAATATTAGTGAGAATGAGAAATAACTAGGCTATGATATGATAAAAATAGAATCAGGATTCCTTAAATTAAATTGTCTAGAACAATTTAAATCTTTAACTGAAGTATGGTTGTACCACGACACTTTTACACACTATGAACTTCACAGTAGGTGTTTTGGGTTTAATTCCCGACTTCCGCGTCATAATAACGTAACAAACGGCGTATCGGAGTGGAAATCTACACATGCGCGGCATCAAACCATATAAATAATGCATTTCAACGCTGAACTAAGGTTGAAGAATATTTGGAAAGCGGAACATAAATACTTCCTGTATACGGGCAAGCTTCATACAAGCTTAAAGTGGAGAGTTTTCTTGATATAATTGTGTGGTTTAAAAATCAAACTAAAGGAAACAAACATATTTGGGACATGTAATTTCTGACATGCTACTGTAAAGCTTGTTTAGCTAAATTTATAAATATGTTAATGTGGCACCATTTGTTTTTCAATCGACACCCATTCAATGATTTATTTCAGCTTAATGGCTGCACATAATTTCTCTTGTGATAATGTTTTGTATGTAGAGGCAAAAAATCTGATTGTTTTTCTTAGATTAGCCAAATTTTGAGTTTTCCCGAGTATGCCATGTCTTTCATAATAACGTAAGAAGAAAAATGTCACTTAATGATATACCTGAATTTAATGTGAAATAAAAAGCATCTAAATCAAATATTATAACAACTATATATTTAGTCTATTATTAATTGGATACTTGGATACTTACTTGGATACTTGTCTTCTTTATCTTTGACCGTGGTTACGGATAGATAACGTAAGAGGTTATCCCGGCATGAGAGGTTCCTCTACCAACTCTTGCACACTATAGAGGGGCCTTTGCAAGAGAGAATTGCTCACTGTCGCTTTAAAAGCTGTCAGGTCTAAGTTCCTGACTCTTTCGGGCAGGGTGTTGAAAATCTTTATAGCAGAGTGTGGGTAGCTCTTTTGTGTTAGACGGCAGCGAGGCATGTCCAAGTCATGAGCTCTGCGTGTTCCGTGGTTGTGATGGCTACTTCTGCTATTAAAGCTGGTCAGGTTCTATTTTAACAGTAATAGGCTGTTCAGGACATACTGGCTAGCAACGGTGAGGATACCCGATTCTTCTATTGCCACTTGTAGGAATCAAAATCAATTTGGTAAGGGATAGTTTAATCTATGACAGTTGTGATTTCCATCTTGGAGAACAAAAGTTCGCTGTAATCAGCTTTTAGTTTTATTATGATTGCTATTCAAACTTGTCATAATTCACAATAATTTAATTCATTTGGACTGAATGAGGAAAATAAGGACGCATAATATGCCTTTTCTGCCCTAGGTATTGGAGAAATTTGCAATACAGGTTTAAATGTAATAGTCATTCACAAACCCATTCATTTACATTGTTGCATAAAACAAATCAGATTAGTACGGAGAGCTATACATCATAACCACGGAAGTTGTGAGATCAAAATCGAAATCCCGCCAAAGTCTTGCCCAGGGCTGCAAAATGGCGGGAATATCATGCAATCGCCAGTGGTCAAGTAGCAGCACGATCCTTACTTCGGTTAACCATCATGATCAGATCCGGATAATCGGGAGGAAGTGATCTTTAGTCAAGATCCGATTTTATCTGACTACCGCGGCGTTACCGTGAAGTGATAGGGTTGCCATTGTAGCTAATGATGTGCAAAGAACCATCATTAGATGCTTTTTGTGAAATATCTTGATCTGGTTGGATCTAGAAGAACTTTGGAAGGAAGTAGCTTTTTTGCTATGAATTTACACTAACAGTTTTGTACCATCTTCTCCATGTGTATCAGACTGTTAAATTGTTCCTATAAATGTATTTAACAAAGTCACATGTAAAAATTAATTCGGTACATATAGGAAAGACTAAGGACTAATTAAAATACAAGTGTCTGCTTATTCTATAGGCCTGCGTGATAAAATGAAAGAACAAGTTACTAAGGATGCTAGAGAAGCTCATAATAATTGTAGCAGAAATTGTCTTCGCTTTAATACAATGAAAAACTCACAAAAACATACCAATTCAACAATTTTTAAAGACCATATACGTGTATTTGTACAAAATATTAGGCATAAAACTACCTGTTTGACAAGTCAAAAATCATGTTTGCTGTATTATTAAAATCTCAATTCAAAGTTTCTGCCTTAAGGAATGTGAAGTTCTCACTCAATGCTTCGCCGTTTGGAAGGCCCAAGTTGAAGTTTCAGTCAATTACTTCGATAATATTAGGCTAATACTATATAAGCGAGATAGATGTTAGTAGCTCCCAGAAGCCGGTGCCAATTGGCAGCCGGTTGGCCTAGGCACCGTCACTAGAATGTAGGTCTTCGTTGGAGTGACGCAGTGACGAAACGACTGTCAAAAGGTCAACGAGATCTTCCTCCAGGCTTCTTCAGAATAATTGACTGTTCTGGCGTACTCGACGAGGGACGTTCGAGCGAATTTCCCTACAGGGAAGTGAGCTATTACAATGGTTCTCATGGTAAAACATAGATCGTGGGGTATTATAACTTTATTTTGAGATGCCTAGAAGCAAAAACACAGTTCGTTCATGATCTGCACCTTTTACTGTAGGTACTTATGATGTAGTAATTAAAAATGGATGGTTCTTTGTTTCTCGATATTGCTAGTCAGTTGGGTTGTTAATTGTGGCATAATTGTTTAGATATCAAGGCAGACGGATATACATTCGGATCAACTGTAGCAAAATTCCTCGTTAAATGGAACAGACCAGGAGGGATTGTAAATTAGAAGTATTGTATTAATGTATTAACTGCAATCTTTTCATCTACAAGCACTCTTCATCTAGCAGTATGTATTTGGTGACTATTTTAAGGCGAGCTCACAGTTTTTTGGTTGAAAATTCAATAGGCAATTCAAATATTTAATCTTTACACACAATCGTTGTTTCTTTATAAACACAAATTGAACGAGACGATTTAATAGACAGCGTATACTTTGGGGTTCCAAAATTATGGTCCCTTAGTTTCTATTCTACCATTATGAAAGCAACAGTCTATCTAACAGTAGTCAGTCTATCTAACAGTAGTCAGTCTATCTGTAGTAAACCCACTCACTAATATAGTAGGCCTACTTTAAATGGCTCTTTAGTAGGTGAATGTACTTCCACAGCACACCGTAAGCGTAACCACCCGCATTATAAACTTGATATGTGTATTGCAACCCCAGAATCCTTGGAACTGTCATAAAGTTGTTGACTAACTTTCGAATTACGCTTTTTTACAATAATCGATTAGTCTTTCTGGCAGTCGTTTAAAATTTCCAAATTCGTTCTCTTTCTAGAATATGAATAGGAAATGAACACAGCAACCACTTCTCTACCACAAGTATAGATTGAATACATAATTTATGTCATGTTACGTGGACAAATAGACTTGCCTACACATCGTTTTTTTAAGCCTAGTTAGTATAAAGAATGTTCACGTTATATGTAGAGTTGCCCTATTAGTCTTGCATTGGGTTTAGGACAGTAATTTACATTTAAAATATTCTTATTTTCATATGACTGCATTCATGCAGAAACTCCTTTTCCTAACTTACTCGATGTATTATTGCGTTCTTCAAATAGGTTGACTTTCATAATTTACTTAAATAAAAGAAAGTTGTAGGGCTTCAATATGTGTATAAAACAAATATTTCCACATTATTCCATAATCATTTATATATGTAAAAGTGTTCAAGTCTCCTCTAAAGTTTAGTTTTCTAAAAAAACTACTTGGGCTCCAACATCACGCGTCACCAAATATTTTTCACAATAAGCTCCTCACTTTTTCCGTAAATCCCAAAGTTAATTTCATCATTTTATGACTAAAGAAGGTGGCCCATCTGTTTGTTAAAAGTACCTACTGGTAAGGTACATGTAATAACTGGCTGGGTAGCTAAGTGGTTTTAGTACTCGCCTAACAATCAGAAGGTTGCCGGATCAATCCTGGGAAAAGTTAGAAGCTTTTTTAAGGTTGAAACTAGACCCAGCTGTCCCTGATCATTGGGCTTTAAATTAATCTGGCTAATGAAACAGCTGATTGCGGTCTGCAACAAAGCTACACTGATCCTTCACTCATATTCGGGATAAAATTCGCTTCTGGTGGCGTTCCCATCCCAATTGATAATAATAATGATTTAAATGTATACTTGTAATACTTATGTATAAAAAAAGGAACCAGAAGCCAAAATTCTCCCGGTCAGGGTTCACCTCTTCGCCGCCCCCACTTCCCGTTTCCCGCGCAATGTGAAAGTCTCACAATCTGGCGGTAAATTCATCGGCCACCCGACACAAAGATTTAATGAGCTTTTTATACAATCCTGAACTTTCCTTGGTCATCCCAACGCACTTCCTTTCTTACCAGTTATAATCTCACGCTTGATGTTGGTCTTCAACTTCTTGCTGTACGAGATCAATCCCGCGTTTGAATGTCTGCAAATGAGATAGTTTCTTCTACAAGTGATGGGGTTTCTATACATCTCCTATCGATAAAGGGATTTAAAATCGTTTGTTTAAATAATAAGAGTGTGATAAGGGCAATTATGTAATTTATTAAATTACGAAACCCGTTGAGAATACAAAAGTGCTCTTCCTACCCCTAAAATGATCGAAAATTAATCAAAGAACCAATACTACACAAACAAAAACCTTTATATAACAATGAATATTATTTTCGCTATTGCTGAAAGGTACAAATAACAAATCAATGAAACAAATCGATTATGGGCTTAGAACCTCGAACCCAATGTAATGGCGAATTCCAGCCATTTGTGCAGCCTTTCGAGTTATATGTCACAGACATTAGCTCTATTGGGTGTAGCAATGGTACAATAGGCGGCGGTAGCACCACAATGGCGAATTATCCGAACAATTTGACAGAATCCGAACCTAGATACTGAAGGTCTTTCTTTCACAACAGCTAAATCCCAGACGCCGCCATGTAAGGTCTCCATCTTGATTTGGCACGAGGCTGGAAAATGTTACGCCTAATGAGGTGTCGACTATTAACGTTGGTATTTTAAATTGCATCTCAGTTTTTTTTTTATTCTTGTGCATGAGAAATGTCAATGAAATCAGTTTTTACCGATGGAGTTTTTCACTAACCTAAGCTATTTTCTCAGGATTCATTAGGAATTGGAAATGGTTAATTTGTACTCTGTAAGTCTCCTGAGGTAATACATTTATTTTCTTATATTAGTCGAATATAACTTTTTTTGAAATGCAAATACTGTATACAAAACTCCATGTACAATTGTAGAAATAGTCTATTTGCTTGAACACACACCTTCGCAAAGTCTGCATTTTGTTGACATATCTTTAAATAACTAATAAATTAGTCTTAATGCAAATTCCATTTGGTAGGCACTTTGTCAATTTATATTTAAGACGTTACTAAAAAACATGACGTGGTTTTCGTATCCAGCCTTTTTAATATAATTTAATCTTATTCATTTTATCAAATTGAATCTACACCCAGATGCTATTTGTAACTGAGTTTGGTTAAATAATGGTGCTATGTGGCGAAAAATATATTTAATCCAACGGAAAAAAGTTTTTTTTCAACCCTTGCTAATTTTCATACTTCGCCTTTTGACTCGGTCGTAAAACTTGACCTCCTCAAAAAGAGTCACTTTACTCCCTTGTGCTTAAATATACTACCACGATTCTCCCATGGAAAACAGTCATTGACGTGAACACTAGAAAAAAGAAATCAAAAAGACGTCTTTTGACTTCTTCTAGAATGACCTCTGCACTATGCGCTCCTGGAAGATGGTGACTCCTGTCCACTCGTCACGCCCAACTCGTGGTCGGTGTCTCCTATTTCGTCAGTTCCGTCGCGGAAGATGTTTCTCCACAATCGTGGGATGTCCACAGTCGCCTCCTGGAACTAGTGCTGTGGTGTAAGGCACGATCAGGATGGTGGAATTACATAATACTGTCTCTATCTTCTCTCTTTTATCCTTTAAAAAATTTATAATTCTCAAAGTTTATCATGGTTAACTGATTAGGAAACATCAGTTCACTATTTGTGCGAATCAGACTCCGTCTTGAGGTATGAAGGTGTCTATAACGTGACTAGGTACACGAATCGGGCAATGACTGGAAATAAAACGGCTGAAGACAACAAATATTTAGAGCATACAAATAAAAATATCCATTGTAAAAACGTGATCACAACCACTCCTTTTGAGAACTCGAAGTTTGCGATCTCAGTGTATCATTAGGAAAACCGGTGATAACAAAGAGACAAACAGAGCTTCTGATAAACCGTTCACCCCGCAATTACAGTAACTTGCAGATAATGCTAATAGAAAAGATTTTAGAATAAATCTTGTCATTATTTTACTCCTATTGTTTTTCATCTATGTTTCTCGAGTAGTGATTAATCAATTCACACTCTCTCTTAACTCTATTCCCCTATTCTAAATCTTATTTCCTTACCAAATATTATATTTTCATTATAACATTCTATATTCTTTATAATGTTCTTTGCCATTTTTCCATTCTACATGTATCAAAATCATATTCAATTCTATTATAAGTATAATTTGAAATAACTCCAGTAAGATAGGCGAGTAATCCTGCATTTATGAAATATAGTGGTGGATGAATTTTACATATATATATATATATATATATATGTTTTAATAACATTCTTCAAAAGTCTCCGTAACATTTTGATTTTGAAGTGGATTGAGCGTTTACATATGAATAGAATGATTTTTCATATGGAACTTTTAATATTGTAGTCGTTGCAACAAAACTGTTTTATAAAATCAATAAACTTGTTACAGTTGAATTTTTCAATATTCTCATTATATTGACAGTAAAATGTTTACAATTACTTTTACAAGCGGTTTACAAGCGTTTCATTGACTGACTGAGTCAGCGGTTAACGAACTTCAACCCAATTTAAACCAGATTCGATTCCGTGTTCCACGCTTCATCGCAGACAGGTTTAACACAGATCTAGTTACCAAAAGGAGAAGTAATTTCCGACAATATATCAAACGATCTGGCTCATTTGTCATTAGTTCTGACAGCTATAAGGAATAAGTCGTCACTCATTCGTGGTCTACTTTCGATACAGTCTAGTGTAAACTGATTTTCACGTTTTCCTTTCAACGAAGATTTACTAATGAACCGTCAAATGGTAAACAGCTGATCTAATGCCATACCACGTTGAACATATGGTGGGATGATGAATGCCACAATTCAAACAGCTGATCTAATACTGTTCCTAGTCAAACATATTGCAAGAACACAATATTGTGTAGTGAGCTTGTCTAGTGGTTCGGTCATCGATGTCCAAGGTTTAAATCACGCCAATGACGTTTTAGCTATGTGATTACGCCACAACCCCTTAGGACCTGAAGTCATGTGCAACATTTCAGGGGTTTTGCCTAGTCGTCCTAGGATATAAAAGCATGACATAACAAAATCCTTACATATAATACGTGAAGGTGATTTCTACGAAACACTACTCCTCCGTTAATAATGGACGGATTTTTACAAACGACGTGTCAAAATAAAGTATTTTTTTGTGTAGACGCCCCCTTTCACCAATTCCTGTAATAAAAATCCTCAGGCTTTGTCCCACAGGCCATCGAAGTTGGAGTTTCTCCCATAAGATTAACATGGGGGAATCTAAATATTTAATTGGAAACTTTGTCCCTACTAATTTGAGAGAACGGCAGGGCGTAGAAACTTGGTAGAAGGTGTCCAAAGAAAGGTCTTGGTCTGTAGATGAGTTATCAAAAGAAAAACTAAGCAAAATCCCTTAGGACTCTGCTCCAGAAGCCTTTAAAGATCCCTCCACAGAGTTGTTTACATTTTGGCCATGTAAATAATACTTTTTAATGAAACAGCTGTTCATTTTTAAATTGTATTTCAAACCACACACATTTATTGGAAGGTAATGAATTCTATTTACTCTATTTGTCTATGATTCTACCAAATAAGTATTATTTTAAAATTGATTTTCTTCTTTATCATGTCATGTGTTGCAATATAAAGTTAAATTACAAAATCAGTGGAAAATCCTTTTATCACAATAACTCTTACAATTATTTCTTACGGGTTGGTGTCTGCCTTTTTCACCACTTTTGAATACATTTTATCATATTATTCTACACATATCAAATATTTGTGTAGAAATATCTGCTCTTATCGTGTCTAATAAAATCCAAACATAGAAACCTTGCCTAAAATGGAACCCATCTTGACAAATTATTTGCACCTGCCTATATTACGGACTTTGGCGCAGTGGTTTCGTAACACGTTGGTTTGAAAATAACACGATATTTTGGATGTAAAATATTGTACAAAGAGAAAATACTATTTAAGCAGCTACTGTCATGACAGAAAGGTCATATTCCTTTTAAACTAGATCACATAATCCTTTATAAGATACGTTGATTAACAATATGTAAACGTCAATACATATGTAACAGCCAATTTACAGTATTTTTTGCTTTTTGGAAATGTCCCATTGCTATGTCATTTGCATTTTTTGTTGCCAATGAAGCCGCAAGACCATATGAACTAGGAGGCCCCTACAGTTCAAGAATAAAAGCCAACTTCACTTCAAGTATTCCACTACACCTAACATTCCATAGAGAGATTATATTGACAACTTTATGTTATTGATAAGGCTGAGACAACTAACTGACATCCCCCATGTCAAGGAATTCCAGCTTTAACAGTAACCCCACAATCAATTTCTCAAAACTATGCTAGAGGGTTCACTCATTGACACAGAAGTACGATATGAACTGACGCGACGTAACGAAGGAAAAATCAAACTTACACTGTAACGGATATACCTCCCTTTGAAGTTGGAATATGTCTTACCAACAAATATTTTCTTTTGAAATAAAGTCATATGAAATTACATTCTATTAACTACAAAAGATCCACCAATACGATTTTAATACTATTTAAAGGTTCTTCCAAAGGAAGAGATACCATATAACATACTAATAATAACTCCTATGTCGTACAGTATGGGGAATATTTTATTCATTGAATGATCCACCAAATTTGGCAACTAACGTAATTAATATCATTATTGTTTTTACACTTATTACTCTTTAAACAATGCTGAAAAATGCTCAAAATATGTATATTTCACCCAATTTATCGCTGTTAGATGAATGTGTAAATTCGTCTAACCGTCGAAATCGACGGTTACTTTCAAGGTTTACGTTGCATCAGCACAAACGTTTTCATCTCCTTTCCTGTACTTGATTTGAAAATTGTACTGATTCAGTTCTAGGGCCCATCTCACCAACCCATTGTTCATTACCTTTGGAAGATTCCGGTTTTCTCCAAATATTCTTTGAAGGGGTTTATGATCGGTGACAAGTGTGAAGCTTCGTCCATAGTGAAAAAAATCAAGAACTAACTTAAACTCCTTTTATCACAGAACAAAACATAACATTATTTGTTTAAATTTTCATACGTAAACCTTGAAAGTAACAATTGATTTCGACGGGTTTCACCTAGTATAAATATATTACGAGATGTTAGAAGTGAAACAATTACAACATCAGATTTGTTTTTTTCTAACGTCAGAGGCAATCCAATGTTTCCAGAACCTTATAGCATTACCACTCCAATTCCAAGCATATTGTACTCGGATTACCGTATAACAAAACATCAAGTAAAAGGTCTAAGCCAATAATAACTCAACTTGTTTACATTAGGGCACGTGAAAGATCGGTTGATATGGATCCGATTTCTGTTGCAAAGATAGCTTTCTTATTGAATAACAATCGGTTATGCAATCCATGCGGTGATTGACAAGACTCCAGCCATCATGAATCAAAGCTGTCTATAAGTTTTAAATTTGTTCTTAATAGATTATCTCTATTCTTTTTATCACAGACGAGATCTACTTCCGGGTCAATTGCGTATTAATCACGGTTTGACTGTGTGTTTTTTTCTTTGTTGTAGGAGTTAATATTTTCTCCCGATGCGATTTTTCAAACCAGTATCTTTATAAGCCGTGTATATTGAATATTAGTACTAGATTTTAAGTAGCAACGATTTCAAGTAAAAACATTACCCGTTTGATTAGTATATAGAAAACTGTCTGAGTACATAAAACTTCAGTCCGGTATCACCTCTTTGTTCAAATTATAAATGTTAGCCTTAAGTTTCGAATCTCTAGGTACCGATTTCCAGTTCTAATTCATGTTTTTATACCACGGTTGAACAAATAAATTTCAAAACCCACAACCTAATTCCATAGCTGTAAAGCAGCCTTGTTCTGATTATTAAGCTTCAAATCCACAGTTATGAGATTAAAACACATTGTCACATTTTCAAAAATAGTCTATAATTCCCGGTTTTACGTTTGCAATAACAAAATCAGCAGTTCAAAATCTACAGTTTGTAAACTTTAGATACAAACTTACAGTTTGAAATATGCAGTCCTTCGTTCAGTTCACAGTCTACTGTTGAAGTCTGATTTAATATTTACCGTTCTCAGTTTTATGTTCCAAATCATAGCTCCAAATCAGTTCAATACAGTCCAATACAGTTGCCAGTTTACAGTTACGCCTAATCGGAAGTTTCAAATCCTAATTATAAATCCATATATTTCAAGTCAGTTTCAAATGTTGTCCAAGTCCACAGTCACCAACAAACCGTTCCCAGTCCGCAACAACGACACCGTTGGTCTACAATCATCAGTTGCAAATGCACAATCCATCTAAATCCAGGTTCAAATACTGTATACAGTTACGAAGCACACATTTTCCAGTTTTAAATGCAGATTCTCAATACTTCAGTTCCAAAGCCAGTTTCAAATATCCACAGTTCCAAATCCACGGTTCCAGTCCACAGACAGGCTACATGTTGTCAACTTTCACTCCACATTGTCATCGACAGCCTTGGGACACTCAATGTTCTGTTTTCCTCTCAGTGGATCTGTCACACTCAACTCAGCCTTGAGGATTTATTGTTTCGTATTTCCCTAGTCATGTCAGTCTGTCAACTTTACATCACAAATATCAGAGTCATTCAGACGTATGAAAACAGTTTACAAAGACAAAATTATATACAAGTTTGTGTAAACGAAAAGTCTCTCTCATTCTGGATGTATTCTTGAGTAGGCCTACACGTATTTCAGATAGCGTTCACGTTGCCAGATTGGGTTCCAAAAATTGTCACCTAAGAAAAATAATTGAAAATATAAAAATAACTTTGCAGACCAAAGGAATGTAATAAAATAAATATAAAATAGGTTTGTTTAATTTTTGTATTGCAACAGCTCGTCAATATGGATCTGTGGATTTCATGCAGAAAATTGGTTTGTTGTCATCAAATCATTTCCGAACAGGAGTTAGTTGTTTTTTTTTTATATAAACTGAAACTTATTTGAAGACCCACACAAAATTTTCCTAGGTACTGATTTTTATGTATTGATCTTTATTTTAATTTTATCATGAGAAAAGTGAGAGTAGTTTTGATAGTTCGAAGCTGTACCGAACCATCCCTTTGCCATTTTAGTAAATTATTTTGCCCTAGCATAGATAAAACAAGTAAAATCACTACCAAAGTGAAACGAGACACTTCGCTAATACATTTTACTATACTCCTGTTACTAAAATTAGACGGATTTAGGGGAAGAAACCTGACTCGATCCTACCTTTAAGACAATAGCTCAACCCCTGAGATTTGCCAAACCGTCAATCGCTACAACATATATATTAAGATAGAAAAGTCGTTAGGGATCTTACTCTCAAACCACCTATATTTTGTGAAAGGACTATAGTAAGTAGTCAACTAAAAAAACTTAGTTAACTTAAAATACTTAAAGAACTGATACGATCTTAGGGTAGTTGGTTTTAATCTTCGTCCACCCTCGGTGTAGTTTAAATTGCATTTACTCCCTGCAAGTCATTCGTGGGAAGTCTCGTGAATTGCGAGATTGCTACAGACTGTTCTCTTATCAGTCTCGTAGATCGCGAGACGTTATCACTTTACACACTGACCTACCTACATTTACACCATACACTGTCACTCTGCAACGCTAACAATAGAAAGTGTCCTCATTGTCGTGTAGATCCACCATGACCCTTATACTGGATATCTTGCTACTTTGTTGTACTAATGACTTCATTCTGATTAAGTGTAAGGCTTGTTTTATGAACGAGTCTGGTTGGTCTATGATTGAACTAAATAAAAGTCGAGAGCTTTAATGCCCAATCATTTGTTATTTTGAAACTTTTATGTGTTTTCATCCCAGATAAAACTTTCAGATTTAAAGTCCAGCAAATTCTCTAATCAGCATGATTTATAATAATAATAATTTATTAAATAAATATAAAATTTAAAACAATTTTAAAATAGCAACAGTTAATTTACAGTAAACAATTAAAAAATAGAGAGGAACTAATACAATCAAGTTTCGAAATATCACAAAAATACACAATAAGGATAAACTTTGAAAAATACATGTTAAATTCAAATTAAATATCAATTTATGCAAACATTAAACTAACTATAACCTTTCAATCTATAAATACACAGTTAAAAGTTTAAGGGGGCAACCGGGTTTGAACCGGTGACCTCTCGATCTGCAGTCGAATGCTCTACCACTGAGCTATACCCCCGCTTGGTGAACAGGGTCCTATTGTTTCTCTAAGTGTTGTAACCATATAAGAAACACTGTGAATTTGTAAAAGAATGCTCGTTCATATTACTGTATGTTGTATTTCATGAGTTTATAAGAAGTATATTACTCGTTTTGGTACACATATGTATCATATTTCAATTTCATAAAATAAATTCACAAACAAACAACGATTGTGTTTCAGTAATTTTACTTTGTATGCTGGCAACTTATAGCATAGACTGAACTAATAACTTAATACTGAATTACTTACAACAATTTCTAGTTACAGCCTATACTGATGTAAGTACCTATAGTAAAATGGACAAGCTGAAGAGTGTTTTAGCGAATTTCCCATATAGAGAATACACTATTACCGTAGTACTCATGATGAGACCTGGATCCGGGACCGATTTACCTTTTCGTTTTAAGGTCCCCAGAGGCCAAAACACCCTCCGTTCAAATTCATATATAATTATTTATGTATATGTGTGGTTACAGAGATAATAAAATAACTTTGAATTTAAAATGTCCATGTTATTCTCATGGAGAATAAATAAACTGTTGTAGTTTGCTTGTTTATGGATTAATTTTAATCAAATTTGGCAATTTTGTTTATTTCATACTAAGCTATCAACATTATAATAAAAAACACACCTACGTTCCCTGTAGCAGCAAACCTAGGTAGCCTACTCATTGAAATTAATGTTATTTAAATAGGAAAAAATCTGACCATTTTCAGGAAATATTTTTGTAGAAATCCAGCCAGGTAAATGGAAATTCGCTTCGTCTGCAGTTTTGCTGTGGCGGGGGTATTTACTCATGCTATAATAAACATAGTGTAATTGATTTCTTTATAGTGTACTGAACTTCTATTTTCGTTTAAAGTTTTTGTCGTTTTGTGATAGCTATAAGGATCCAAAAGATTCTATAGTTAACTAAAAGTCACATTTTTAGTTTGGCATGATAATAAAGTTGGTGCGTGATATGTGACACTATTCTACATCGGCTCCTCAAGTTTTAAGATGGATAAGGAATGTTTACGTCATCGTAGTATCCGAAGTGAAGCGAGTGTGCCGTTCTACTAGATAATGTAAAAGTAGTACTGTATAAATAACTCAAAGAACTATAACTGTTACATTATACATTCAACATGATCTACTAAACTCGTGCTTCATCTAAACAAAAAACAACGACTCACGCATGAGTAAATAATACATGAAGCACAAAACAATCTTGAGCAATAGCGATGATGTCCCTACATTACAATAACCTCTAAAGGTTAATTTAATACCAATCATTTCCTCGAGGAAAATTTCGGGATTACATCTACCTTTACATAATCTTTAGAAAGTTGAAGTTGACAATGAATTTGAGTGTGACCTTGTGGGTAGAAAGTGGCTATAAATCGATAGTTGAGACAACAATTGGGCCAGTGATGCGAAGGCCGACTGGTTACTGGTTAATCCTGTAATGGCAGATCCAGTTTACTTGTATCTGTACTTGTGGGTCTATTTTACCTGTTCTGCTAGTGTACAGAACATAGCTAGGACAGAAGAGATAGTGTTGCAAAACTAGGTGCAAGTTCCATTCCATCCTACGTGAGGGTACGTGAGGGTAGGGTAATTGAGAAATCGGTTAAAATCAGTTCATTACTCCTCTCTGCATGGATTGCAGTTCAGGTCAGCTTAGATTAGGGTGGATCTAGGTATAATAAAATATAATAACATAATCAGGTTACGATAGGACAAAAGATTATTAAATAAATTATTTATCGTTTTTACTAACAACTGTAATTATTTCAGACATAAGCTCTTCAACAAAAAATGTTCTGTAGGCATTTGGTCTGTTTAGAATAAAATGTATCTATCCAGAGGCAATTCTGGTCCACAAACTTTCCTAACTTTCTCAAATAACATAAACAAATTTGATCTGGCAGCGTAAAATACTGTATAGTACAAAATATTTCAGCACCAACCACATATCCGCGTATCTCTTCACAGGCACCGACACTATACACGTACACAATACATCGTATCGCTCATTCCCGCCAAAGGTAAATCACCTTCCCGCCGGATTTGCCTCCTCGACGTCGGAGTTGAAGACTCATCCAATCCTGACCTCAGACACGTTGTGTAATCGTGTCTTTCGGACAGTTTCGGTCTTTTCCGTGTTCATGTGAAATTTCCGTATGTCACTGCATGACGAAACTACCACAGAGTGTCTGGTTCAGGTCCTGAGACAAACTTTTGACTAGAGATGGAGGAAATTTATGTTTTCCTTGGATATTTATGTGTAATAATAATATACTGTTAGGATATTTACTGCCTTTATAGCGGTTTTTAGGTATTTAGGTGCGTTTTTTTTTCACAATGTGGAACTATTATGTAGTTGAGATGTGGAATTGTTTCACACAATATGGCAAATGTAATAATTATACTGTATCACTATAATATTTAGATTTTAAAATGTGTCATATTATGACACATTTTGAAATCTAAGAGGAAAGCTTACGCCTAAATCTATGTGAATTGTTCATGAACCCCATAATCTTTCATTCATAACACTTGGACTACCAAATTGTTTGAATTCTGGCATGTTAATTAACTTTTCGTCAAAAAAATACTTGATAGGGATCTTTACTTCTTCAAAACTGGATTTTGATTACTATATAAACCAGAACTAGAATATCCCAATTTAGGTAAGAATAAAGATGTAAAATTAAAAGAGTAACTGCTGAATAGGCACCGTTGGCTTGCGGTAGTCTAGTCTAGGGTATCCAACCCTCATCAGTCATCCATCCCTTGTATTCTTGACTGGAAGATCAAGTTCAAGTTAAATCTGACGCATCACAAATAGCCTTCAGCTCAGTAGTAGTCTTTGGTAATGCTGCATTTCAACGGTTCAAATCCCAGTTTCAGTTTTGTTGTAAAACCAAAAAGGTATGTGTTTTGTGTGAGGAGAACGGCCTCTATGTTGGAAATATCATTCGACAAATATGTAAACAATACAACAAAATTTTCTCGAACAATTATTTGGGTTTGAAAGCATTATTTTGGATCAACGTATTTTATTATATTTTATTCTTTCAGAGAAGACAATAATTGAAAACAATCTGTGCTTAGTCAGACATTAGACTTCTAAGAATTGCCTTTAATTGAGGAAATAGTAAATGTTGATCCAATTTATCGCAGGAAAAAAGTAGATAAGTGACATTTCCTTAAATTCTGTATCGGATGATTCATATTCGAAAACATTTCCGTTGAGTAGGTGTCTTCTAATGCGAGGAATTTCCAAATTAGTTACTTCCTGGTTGTCTGATCTATTTAGAAGCGGATTAAAATAGTTGGGTGATTTTACGATTCATGATTTACTGGGATGATAAATTAAATTTCTCACTTTAATCAAATGCCAAAAAAATTCAGATAAAAAAAACCTTGTTATTCGAGTGAGAAAAGTCCTCTGGCAATCCAACACTGAATTTTGTCTTTGCCTAATCACACCTTAAGATTCTCTTGTGTATTTAATAAAGGCTATGATTGATAAGTTTCAGATGAAGCTTTAATGACATTGACCTTAATAATAATTGGCCCCAACACAACATTGTATTTCAGTTTTTGTCAGCTTGTTACAGACTCAAAATTGTTAATAGACTGTGTTAAGCATAGTGAATGCATTCGAGGGAGATTCCTATAAATGATGTCTAATATTGTATAATTGAACACAATCTGTCACAGTGTGCTGCATGAATGCATCCGTTTTGCTGCAAGTCTTCTTGGTTTTATAGGTACACATTAGCTGTAAGCATAGTTACATCGTTGGGTTCCCATGATTGTATGTCTGCACCCCTGGCATTCTGAGAAACAGTTTGGTTGCATGGCTGACTTCATGGCTAACATTCGGCATTACTGTATGGCTGTGCGTGTGGTATTCTGTATTACCCTTTAGCTGCAAAGCTAGATGGTCACGTCATTGGATTTTAATGACTGCAAGTTCTTGTAGCTTCGTGGCTGCATAGCTACACGGTCACTTCGTAGGACTTGCACGATCCCATAGCTGCATCGCTTTCTGCATGGCTACATGGGTACATGGCCGGTGACAATCTATAGCGACGTTAGCGAAGGGTTTGGCCAGGATCGCTCTCTAGTAGAAAGTACCATCAAGGCCTTGAGAGGTCACGACAGATAAACTAAAGAGTCGTACAATTGCAACCATAATGAGACGGTGAATGCGAAGTGCAAGAATAAAACCTGGAGAAAAGATCCCAATGTGACCTCGTCAATGAGATTCATGCCCAATATGTTTGGTCACTGGGTTGTTTATACGGAAAAACCTTACAACACCTGGAATTCTGTCAGGTTGTCCTACTTTTGTTGACGACCTTACCTTACCTTTGTTGTCTTACTTTTGTTCTAAGCTCAAAGGTTTATTTTAAATGAATTCCAGGATATGATTGACCACCATCAAAGTTGTACTTGTCATCTCACTTCATTTTACACTCACCCTTCACACATATTTAGGTTGAAATACACGTCCTAGGTGGTGTCTCAGTCGTGATTGAAAAACATAACATAATATAGTGAAGCCTTCTCTTGTGATGACTAGTAAAATATATACATGCGAAAACACGGACATGAAATTTTTTACCTGCAATTATAACCAAGTTTTTGATTGTCCATGTTTGATGTTGATTGTCCAACTAAATGCATGTGCTTATGGAAGTCTTACATCCCCTATGAGGAAAAATATTGTGCATCGTGTATTCACTTAGTAGGCGTATTACTATTACTAGTGTATGCCTAGATTTGGATCGTGTTCATTCATATGAAGGATAGTAACTTAAAAGTAAAATACACAAAGTCTCGAGCATTTTTCCCCTTCAAAACGTTCATCATGACAATTAAGAACGTTTTAATTTGACAGGACATCCCATTTGATCAGAGCTAATAGGAAGGTAAACACATAGAGGGGCATTTGTGTTATACTAACCATATTGAATGAAGCCCACAATGGTTTATAGAGCTGTTATATTTATGGTTTAGCTGCCAAAATATAAATATAAATGAAAACTTTTTAAATATTTGTTTACCCTAACTGAAGACTAACCCATTGCCCTAAAAGAAATCTCATAAATAATTAACAACAAACCATCAAGCCCACCAACCGCACAAACCGCACTGACCCTAAAAGGAATCCTGTTTTAATACAGAAACTTATTATTTTAACCGCAAGGAATTTATTACGATCGGGTGAAGTAGGAAACCAGTCAATATGTGGGCCAAGACATAACACATTTCATAATTTTAATGGTGCATGGTGTATTAATATTCAAAACCAAAGTTTGAACTGTGCCTTCCAGACATACAACTTTGAAACAACCCTAATAACTCGGGAAGTAAATTAGTATTAGTATTAGTAAATTTCACCTACTCATGTAGAGCTTTATGATGTCAAATTATGCTAAATACTTACACTGTATTTATGTTTATAACTCATTCTAGTCCATCATCATCAGAATTTGACAATCATTGAACAAGGAGCTGATTTATAAATCTATTTAATGATGCTAAGAATAAACAATTATTTTTAGGTACATGTACATCACTCGTTTTCACTATTTCTTGACATCACAGGACTGAACATAAGTAGATTTAACCTAACTAATTTACTTAAAAGCTGTATTAAGATGTGTTTCGAAGTTTTAAGCATGGAAACTACCATTGAAACTATTTGGTTGAATACTTTTTTAATTCTCACGGTCATACACAAATATTAGATATGACCAAATTTTCTAAGATGTAATTTTGGGTGTGATGCTAATGTAGGGGGTTGCGTCCTGGACTTGCGATAGGGACGGGTTGCGGGTTCGATCCCGGTATATCCACAATTTGTTTGAGTGTCCGTGTTGAGGTGTCAAACATTTCTGATTTTGAAGCCAATGTAATACTGCTGAGGTTTACGAGAATTAAGTGAATTACTTATTTATTCACATACAGTGGTGCCAAGGCTACCTGAAAATAATAGGAAATAAAGTAAAATAATTAATAGGAAGTAAAGTTTCATGTTCTGATCTATGTTCTAAAGCCACCTGCTGGTTCTACTCCTCGTCGGCCTCTATTCATTCCTGTGATTAGCACAGAGCTTTGTTCTATATTATACAACCGTTGCTCAATACCTGCTTTCTTCCATCACGCCCGTATGTTTGTGTATCAATATGTACGGAGTTGTGTAATGTCACTTAAAGCCGGCACGATTGCAGCGATATGGAATGTGATGAATCATATGTGAGACATAAGGAATCCTCGTATGTGTTCCTTGACGTATATATACCTTATTTTTTCTTACCTGTCCATTGAAAGCCTCTGTAGGGGTTTGGCCCCACCTATAAGTCTTTACTCTGTTATTTCTTCTACCGCTTTAAGTCTAGTGTCAAATAAATCATTTTAGCTTTGAACTTGGTCCTTCTATCTCATTCTTGGTCTTTTAACATCCAAATTTCTCAACTGAATGATCTTAATTTTTGAACCGTCTTCTTTTCTCAATAACCTTTCCTGTCCATTTTGAGCTACCCTATCTTGCCAAGGACATACACATTCTGGACTTGTATGTACGAATTATGATACATTTGTTGACGAATATTATGTAAAAATATGTTATTTTATGCAAGTACATAAATACCCTGAACTATGCAGACAATAACCAACTAAACAAGCTGATTTTTTGTTTTTTACTTAGAGTAGGTGAGTAATTGATAAGTTACTGGACAGTCTCTTTGAAAAGTGTCCCCTTTACGTTTGGTCGTTCTGATGGAAAACTGTATTTGACAAAATTACAGTTTACTAGAGCTTCAAAATTCTAAAACTGGCTTCAACTTCAACATGGGAGTGTATCCAATTACGTAATTTTCTTAGTGATAATAGACCTTCACTCTCGAATCTTAGTTTATGGGATAAATGAAGATGTCAGCTTCGTTATCTGGTAAAACTCTTCGTTGTATGGTTCTTTAACACGTAAAAACACTGACAGACGTTTCTGATACCTTTAGCTACCCATCTTCAAGGTAAGTCACAATTCAACTTAATAGGAGCAGGAATGTAGCAACCTGAAGATCAATTGAGTCAACGTAGGCTATCCGGAATCTTTGGGAAGTTGTTCACCTGTTTAACAAACCGGTCACTACCCAAAGTCCAAGATCCTATAAAAGGTTTGAATGTTTAGTCCAAAGAAGTGTATCGATATACAAAGACTAAACAAACCCAATACCGTAGTTAAACAGCTTGTTGGATCAACAGTCGATTACTGTAAGATTGTCGTGACATTTACAGTTTTCAACACTCGTTTCTCCGCTCGTTTACGCAGTTTAGCAATTATCTGCACGAATTAGCAATAGCAGTCTCGACTCTGTGAGCTAAACCTAAGTACTACTCTCCAATCTAAGAGTTCTAAATATCTCGGTAAACTACGTTTTCTTATGATAAGTAATAATTACACATTTTATATGTCCAATTTTGCTAAATTATCTTCTTAGTGTATCTTTGACATTTCTTCAGCAAGTAGCGTCCTTATTCAACTACTAGCTGTGTGCCCGTTCTACGCACGGGGATCTTATCATAGTCAGTTAAAACCTTCTTATATAAAGCACAGCAGTTGGTTTGCATACTTTCAGATATGCTGACAAAACTATTCCTTCGCAAATACAGTATCTGACAGTTTCAAGCCAAAACTAATGCTTCACAATTAAATGTCACCCGGATCTTGTTGGTCCATATGTTATATCCAATGATTACACTAAATAAACGGTATCAGCATTCTGACACATACTTTCTCCCATAAGTTTGTCAACAACCTTTATCATGTGTAAGCGGTGAGAGTAAATATACGGAAATGGGATTTGTACAATTTTGTTCAGAATTTAAAGGACTATAACATAATGGTTAAAAGTATTTAAGGTACTACCTCAACCTCTTAATTTAACACTTTTTTCGGGTTGACATTTTCATTATCAAGGCGCTCTTGTCCTTTCCGTGAAACACTGAGAAATAAGGACATTAATGCGTTACCAACAGGCATACACACAAAAATACAGAACTTAATTAGGGAATTTGCTACGCTTTAAGCATAAAAAAGTACATATAAAATTAGTACTTGAAATCTTTGTTAATGCCATAAAATTGGATCATAACAATTTATATTTGCTTGGACCGGAGATGACTCGAAATTCTGTCGAAATGCTATCTGAATCGGTTTGCTATATGAAATGAAGTACAGTAGGCCTACTATAGACGATTTAGATTGGTAATTTGTAATGACAATTACCAAAATAGGCCACGAACTATTGATACATAAACAACGTTCAAAGCGTTTGAACAATTCATGATGGTTTGCTGAATAAATGTTTTACTAAAATGCGTTATAGTTTTCTTAGCATAACATTTTGGAATCCAGACAGAAAAAGCAAAAATTATACAGTTAAGACATCAATTAAATTGAATAGGCCTACGCCTGTAATAAATAAGGTGCTACACCAACGATAACTAATTTGTAAATTACTGTGATGTGTTGGTACGTAAAAATGATTCTTGCTGCTACCAATGGTTAAAAGGAAAAGAACCAGTACCGTATCAAAAACCAACGTTTACAGTTAAGAACTGTAGTACATTCGACCAATAGCCTTATATGCGTTAATCAAGGTTATTGATCTCTTGGTTTTGGATTTTCTCGTAAAAAGTTATCGGCAATCAAAGTTATTTCCCATTGATTGCTTTATTTGTACACAACTCTTAATGTAAACTTATCGGTGTCAGTTTAAAAAAAAACAACCTTATAGAACAAAACTTTCTGTTTTTTAATAGATTACGTATTCTCTAAACAATGATTGCTGGTATATCTATTAACATTATAAGGAAATGTGACAAAAATCACACAACGTTGGGTTTTTGGACGTTTGTAATTTTATTTCTTAAGTACCTAGGTAGGCCGTGTATTCTATGAAAAAGTACCGGTATCATTGATCGTTGTCGAAAAGGTTGTTATAAATAATTGGGTAAGCGTACGTACCTAAGAGATGGGCTATGGGTCTATTGGCTGTATGGTCCAGCGATTGCATCACACGGTGAGTAGGAACTATTGACTATGTCAATGGTAGGAACAGAAAGTGACACATTGGAAAATCATCGAGTTTAGCATCATCCGTAAACCTCTGTTACAATCACCCTCTGCAGTTGTGATTTTTACTTTACACTTTACACAACCACCATTGAAGAGCCGTCAATGAGTGGAACCTTGTTTCTAAGCTATTGGTGACGATCATTAGTAAAGTTAAGTTTCCCAGCCGTATACAACACTGATTCAATGTCTTCTTTCTGGTTATCAAAACTCCAGAACAATTTTATACACAAAGAATCTCTGGTTCCAGACCTGGATGATGCCTAGTTATTTAATTTACGATTACACTATATTATTCCACTTACGATTAATTAAATCCTTATGTAAGAAAAACGTTTTTAATCTCACTTTGATGGGATTTGCCTTCAAAACGTGATCGGAAATGGTTGCGGTGTTTGTAAACAACATTTGTAAACATTTCAGTGACAGCTAAAAAAAAATAATCTTGATCCGAACAGCTGTTCGTTATTTCATAGATGATTATGTGATAAAAATTGGACGAAAACTTGACAAAAATCACACAAAACTGCATTTTTGAACGTCCGTAATTTTAACTACAAAGTAGTGAGGCCATATTTTAATGGCTAAAGACACTCTCGCCAATCCAGTGAATACATTAAAATGACTTGGGTCTTGATAGGTACTCTCGTTTTCCTGGAGAAGATTGCGTAAAATGCCATCTTGAGTGTTGCAGAAAGACAGAAAGACAGACAGACAGACAGACAGACAGAAATTTAGATGAGACTTGTTTCGGCTTCTTTAATGTATAAAACGTAAAAATAACCTAAAAATTTATGATTCTGAGCAATGTACAGACAAAACTCTAATTTTATTTATATAGAATAACATGTCAACTATGTTTTAATGCTCGTTTAATTACCAGGGGTGCTTAAATGTATTGATATCACTACACGATTTTCTCTTGTAAATTTTACAATGTACTTTTCACACTTTTGTAATGTTTTCCTCAGTTGATTCATTCAAGGATGATACTTTTTTGTTTAATATAGCTCAATAAAATGTTGTCTAATACACTAGGTTAAATGGATGGTTACCCCCCTTTTGGTTTAGATTGAAAATTAAAATATAGATTATCATTTAAAGTAGTTAAGTTAATGACTTAATTTTAAATTTTATGTCTCCTTTGAAAACACAAATTTTACACACATTTTCGATTAATGAGAAATGTGGAAGTTATGTAAATTACAACTATTTATATACTATTTATTTATATTACTATTTATATACTTTGCCTTCGACGACTATTAAGTTTCCACTATTTACTCTACACCTTTATAGAGAAGTTAATTATTCATCAAAGTTAAAACTGTAAATATAAGGATTCGACTAACAAAGTTAAGCTAGTACAAGACTATACCAGAAGGTATTTACACAACTCAAATTAACTTTTAATATAAATTGCAAGAACGTTTTATCGCAACTGACACCAATTAGTGTGGGAAGAAGACTGGAATAGATTGATGAGAAATATCCTCAGTTGTATAACAAGTGGAGATGAGTTTAATGACAGAGTCCGGCAAAGTATCATTGAAATCTTCATTAAAACCTCACTCTGCTATACAGGAGTAACCTGTTCTTAGTCGTACCGAGTCAGGAGGAAACCATTCTGGTTTGGTGATTGCGGATCTAAGATTAGTCTAAGATTGCGAATAGATCTAGTTAATCTATTCGTTAAGTAATCCAGTTCATGTACCGTCAAGTTTATAGGTTTAAGAAGATTATTGAAAACTGGTGCTGATAGTTGTTACATTGAATCTTCCTAATCGGGTTATAACAAGAATGTTCACCCGAGGACAAATATAAACACTGTAAATAGTTAGCTGTAGAACGTCTTTTGGTTTACGCAAGAATAATTTGTAGTATCAATAGGATTATTGACTCCTGCTAATCTAAATATATATTGTTATATTACATTTTATTTGAAATCGGATTTTAAAATAATATTCATTTAGGACAAAATTGAAATGAGTAATTGATGCAAGCTTGAAGCAACTAGCTCTAAATTATCTGTATTTGATGTTACACAGCTTCTCCATTGATACAGTATTAAAATTATGTATTAAGGTTCTCTTCTCAAGAAGCTTTATTTGCTTGATAGGTGAATCTACAGTTTAAATGACCTGTAACAATACATTTATGGCATCGTCACATGGCCATTGGCAGTTAATAAGATTTGAAATCACGACGTCCATGACAGAAGTGTCGTATTTTAGTACAAAACCACGCGGAAGAGCATATGAGCAATGACATGGTTGGTATCGATTGAAAATATATTTAGATTCTATTTATCAGTGTTGAATATATGGATTAATTGTAAATTTATATTTAAATTATATGACATTATATGCAAACTGATGGGACATGAGTTTACGTAGCACATCTTGATTTTATATTTCTTTTTCCTTTTACTCTTGGTGATGAGTAGTTTCCAACAACAAAATTGTGTTGCATTCTTTGTATATTTATGATTTGAAATATTCTTATTTTCCATTCAATGGTGATAACATCTACGATAAAAAATACATTAGTCGATCAAAAATTTCCAAACGTCATACATCTTGTAGCTATTTTGATTATATATTGAGACAATTGTTGGATTGTGAGATTAAAGTGTGTCCCAAAAAAAAACTATCTGATCCACACTAATTTACACTACCTAATTCTCGTTGTCATTAAAACTATCTCTAAAATCTGGACTTAAACTTCGTTCCACATTCGACAAAAACAACGTCAGCCAAAAGATGTATGATAAGGGCGTGACAGAACACCAATTTCACTCGTGGAAATATTTCTATATTATTATCTTTTAAAAGTGCAATGGCCTTACTTGACAAAATATGGACTTAAATATCATAGATGTATTGTATTAGTATAACCTTGCACTACAAAATGACTATACAATTAATAAACTGTCCAAGAAAAAACTTATCTTTTCATCAATGGGAAATATTTTAAGTAAGTGTTCATTGAAAATGGATTGCTTGGATGTAGTTCTCAATGCGCATCAAATTAATTTTCCTTTGCAGATAATCATAAACTAGTTGAAAGAGTACTAAATTTTGAGCACCAAAACAAATTGTTTCCTTTTTAATTTTTGTAAGTTTTGTTTAATCTCTATTCACGGGTTTTCTATTTATTGTCATGTAATTTCCTGTATTACATTCAATAAAGGTGGTAAATTATAACAATATGAAAAAAGTGTTGAAAACGAATTAATTCATAAATGAGTCTAATTTTAAAATACGAAACTCTAACATTTGCTACAAAATATTACACATATTTCAACCTTACCTTTTAAAGGTCCCCCAGAAGCAGCAGGTGTACCATAATCGGCGAGAAGTTCGCAATCAGCCGAGAACTCTTCCCGGTGTTACAGTTAGCACTAGTTAACCAGTAGTTACTGCGTCCGTAGCGATTAACTAGAACCAATCATCCTCGTAAAATCCTCCTTCAAGTGAAGGTATGTTGAACTTTCCTCGTGTGCAAAGTACCAAGATGTCATACAGATTTATCGGAATGGATATTAGTTTCGGTTTTCGTACATTGATTTTGTCTTTTCTTTGAATTCCCTATACACTTGGTTTATATAGTTATTTGTGTAATTAGTGTGCAAAGTGGCACTTTGCTGCACAAAATGAGAGAAATGTTTACGCACGAGCCGCGGGTGTGGAAAGTTTCTCGATTGCATCAAAGGCAGTTTGCACTCACGTTACACATTATATTTTTTCTACAGTTACTATAAAGCATATAAATAATTAGTCTTTCAAACACTAGCACGTTTTTAGGTTAGGTTAAACCCAACATTGAACAAAATGGGAAACGCTGCACCAGCTAATCGTAGTCTAGTATCTTTAAGTGTTGCCAACTTATTTTCAAGCGTACACGTATTCCTTGCCAAATAAAAGCACGCTGTTTTGTGTTGTTTGGTTTGAATATAAAGTTGGTTGTTATTAAGTTGTAAAGATTAGTTATTATAGTTATTCCAGTTTAAAAAATGAATACTTTTAATATACATAAAATACATGACGTAATCTATCTGACAATCGTTAGTCAAGGATAATGAATACAAGTATTCAAGTAAGTATTCAAGAATACTGGAGTGTGGAAAAAAATAGTGAGGCAAAAAATGAGTGCGGCAAAAGTAAGTAAATGCAGCAATTAGAACGTTTGCGTTAATCAGTGCAAGGAAGCCCACTTTCTCAGGTAACTGTATGAAAAAACTTATTTTATTGAACCGATTACCCAAGAAAAGAATACGCTTACCTAGTCATGGGAATGGTATGAGAGTAGAGTTTTCTGTCCTAGATGTCCAAGACTTAGATCCAGCCAATCGCTGATGGTTTTATTCAATGTGATAATTACGTTTAGAGCCCAACATTGGTTCCAACCTATGGTCCAACTTTTAAGTAAAATATTAAGCATCTAAGATTAGGAGAACTCACAATTGGATATATCCATCCCATGGGTAAATACATTTTAAAACTGGTTTCAGATTTACTACCGGATACTTGCAGTATTCTAGCTTAATTGAGCCTGAATATTATTCTACAAGAGGCCATTTTAAGCAAACGTACCACTTAGTTAACTAGTGTTTATAAGTGTAGCTGGCATTTCTTAGTTTGTAGGTGTAAGGGTAAAATATTTGTTTTCAAATTAAAGTGCATATTCAAAGCTTAGGTACAAGGCCTTGACCTAATAGACGTTTCTTGTCTGAGAAATTTATACAAGCAATACTAAATATGCGAAGCATACATAGAAAGCATATACTCTAAACAATTTAAAACAACTCCTTACGAAAACTAACTAATATATTCCTAAAAAATAATGTAAAACAAGTTCTTCGTCTGGATTTATTGCAAAATTGTCACCGTTAATTTGTAACAGTCAATCTACAACCTATTTCTTTCAGGAATGTTTCACTCTAGGATTTCTCTTACAATGAATTTTATTTTGAGATACTTGGTCTCTCCAACTCCTTACTGTAAGACAACAATACATCATCAATCCGCAGGTTTTCTTTTCAGTCTGTGAAGTCACGAATGGTTATTGTCTCTGTCTATTACCTTCTGGTATTTGAGGAGTATAAAGCTGGTTAGTTTCACCTCGTACCTCACAGCAACTGTAGACCTTCTATTCGTAGACGTTAAACTTCAAGCCGCTCATAATTGGCAGGTTTTATGGGATTTTATGACAAGAGGTAAATGCCACTTGAAGTTTGCTTTTAACACGTTGTAAATTGTTACCTAAAGACTATAGGTTGTATGAAATCATGCTAAAGTGAACTAACTTGACTAATCGATTTAAAATCTACTAATAGCACAAGTTGTAAGCTGTGTGATTATAATTATGCTAACAATCTGAGTATCAGCAATGAATACAGTTCTGTATTCATTGGTATCAGATTGTTAGTCGTGTTTCCAAATTTGAATTCGAAGCTATTTACAGCAAACTTCTTGGAAATATAATCGGGGCTTCTTCATTTTACGGTTCTGTCAAGATACAGATCAGACTTTTTAATGACATCACTAAGAAATATCCGATGCACTACACGAGATTCACACAAAAAAAACAAACCCCCCAACACCCAATATAACCGGTGTTATTTTCCGGTTGTAGTTTGTAATGGATTTAATATGGTCGTTAATTACCACCCTATTGGAATAGTGCAAACAATTAACCACTCTGTATTTGTTTCTAAGATGTAAATTAAATGTTCACTTTGGAATTGCCGAAGCACTGACTTCTGAAGTTAACTTCCCAAGGGCTCTACCTTTACTTCAGGTTCAGGTCAATCTTCAAAGATTTGGCCAATATTTTCAAGAAAATCCCTGTGTGTCCTTAACATACCTAACCACAAGAAACTAAAGACGATAGACTAATTGGATCAATAGATACTAAAATGACTGACACATTACGATGATACTTCAAAAAATTGAATACATTTTCAACCATAAACTAAACTAAATCAAATAGAAGATTTATTTTGTTTAGAAAAGTGTTATTAACGTCCAATCGAAGTCACCCTACTACTCTTCCAAATCAAGCTGCGACGCGATCACAGATTATACAGATTACAGGGTTTAAGGGACTTCGGAAATATTTTTTGCTTAAATCCTAACAACACAGACATATAAAATAGATTGAAGCCTGCTGGGATAGTCACAAAAATAAGAAAGAAAGAAAGAAAGAAAGAAAAAAGTGCTTTATTCTTCACAACTTATTTACATCTTTTACAATAAAAAACAAAAACACACAAAACAATGGTTTATTTAAACCGTCTGTTTGGTTGGCACCTTGCTGTAAAATAACATATTTTAAAACTTTAACATGTAAGTAACTATTTAACTAGGTATACTTATATAAAAAAGTACATTTATAATTATTTTTAAATTTATGTAATACAGCTCGTAAAAAACATAAAATAAAAGCAACATTAATTCGTTTAAAAATATGGTTCCAAGCGAGTCTCATGATTTTTAATTATAATTGAAGAGAAATAAATAAAGAAAGAAATTTTAGCTATAAATTGAACTCATTAATTATGTCCCACCTATATTTCCATGCCTTACTTAAATACTGGGCTAAAGCTCGCCAATTCCACCCATTTAAAAAACACTCATATTCTGTTTCGTTTAAAGTATTTTTTCCAAGCCAAAGACGTCTGATATGTTTTAAAATAGGGCAAATTGCAATAAAATGATATGCAGTTTCATTTTGTTGAAGATTACAGAGAGTGCAAAGATAATTTTGTTCAGACCACGGCTTGTAGTTTAGATTTATCAGTTCTGCTCTAGCTTTAATAGCCCAAGAAGCGATATGCGTATTGTTGAGCATTATTGGGCTCCTATCGCCAAGTTCAAGGTCGAGCGTCAGTAATTGCCTGTGGTGGACAGAGGTCCGCGCTCGGCCTACACACTCCTCCCTCCACCTGCCACGCAACACTTCCGCCACCGTCCTCAGCTGGAGGCCCAACCCCTCTGGATCGAGATCTTGGAAACTAAACTCAATATTGCATTTTTGTCCCAAATACTCCCATTCTCTACACCAAGATGTTTTTTTCTCGATTATTTGTTTTGCTAAAAAGTTTGGCAATCTTTTTGGTGGCAAAGTTAAACATCTCAAAATATAGTTAATATTTAAATTTATAGTGTAAAAATAAAGTTTATCGAAGTATGTTTCAAGGTACAATACATATTTTGGCGTATTATAAGGCAGTGCAAATATTCTTTTTAGAAAAAAAGTTTGTACTGATTCTATTATTTCACTTTCTATGAAACCCCAGGTCTGTGCTCCATAACAGATTGTCGATCGCACAACAGCCTCGAAACACGATATTTTGGAAATCATTGGCACTTTATTGTTTTTAAATAAAGAATTCCATACAGAATTGATAACAAATTTTCCTACTCTGGCTTTTTCCTTAAAATGGCTGTTCCATGACAGGTTGCTTGTAAATGTAACCCCTAAATACTTATACTGATTTACCACCTCGATAACGTTTCCTTTATACCTCCAGTTATCACCTGCCTTTAGTCTTCCACCCTTTCTGAACACCATTATCTTAGATTTATTTAGATTGACAGTTAGATTCCAAGTGTCACAATAGTTTTCTAATTTTTTAATCATATGCTGCAGCCCAGTGCTCGTTGGGGAAAGGAGAATAATATCGTCTGCATAAAGTAGCACATTTATTTTAACCCCATTGATGTTACACCCCCCTTCCACCACTTCTGGCAGATCATTTATAAATAGGCTGAATAAAGTCGGTGACAGATTACATCCTTGTCTTAAACCTGTATTAGTTTGAAAATAACTAGTTATTCCGCCTCCACACCACACACTAGAACTTGTTTCACTGTAATAACTCTTTAAAACATTCCGCATTCGCGTGGAGACACCTAAATTTGCCAATTTGAAAAGCAATGCTCTCCGATCAATTGTGTCGAAAGCCGAGCTAAAATCTACAAAGAATGCATAAAGCTTTTGTCCCTTTTGTAATAGACGTAAATTAATTATACATGTCAGATTAAATATGTTATCGATGGTGGCGTATCCTCTTCTGAAACCTGCCTGAAATTCTGTTAGTACTTCATTCTCGCACATCCACGTTTGTAATCTAATATTTATAAGGCTCGTGAATATTTTCGTAATGCTATTAATAAAAGACAAACCTCGGTAGTTATCAGCTAAATTAACATCGCCTTTTTTGTGTAAAGGAAAAATAATCGATTCTTTAAATGTTTTTGGTACTGTTTCACTAATAAAAATGTTATTGTATACCGTTAGTAACATATTTAAAAATTCATCTGAGGCATTTTTGAAAAATTCATAAGGTATTCTGTCTGGTCCAGGTGCTTTATCGGATTTCACTGATTTCAAAACATTCCTCAATTCACCGAAAGTGAAAGGATTATCCAGCTGGTCGTTATCTATTAGCGGTTCTGCATAACTTATCGACCCTGTCAGAAGTGATGGATTCAATAAATTCTTAAAATGATTTAACCAATTAGTTGCAGATATATCTCCCACAATATTGTCATTTTTCCTTTTGAAGGTGTTAATGGCCCGCCAGAATGACTTGCTATCACTTTTGCTATCATTTAGATCTGATATAATTTTATCGTAGTAAGATTTCTTTTTACAAGTACACAGTTTTTTATAGTTATTGAATTGTGTGAGATAGCTTTTCTTTACTTCCTCTGAATTGGTTTTTCTGTATAAATTTAAAAGCCTAAACATTTTTTTCCTTTCAGCTAAACATTGAAAGTCAAACCAAGGATTTCTGTTTATTATTTTATTACCTTTAGCAACACTGTTTGGTTTCTGTTCAGCAGATTCGTAAACACACTTAATTACCTGATTAATATTTTCTTGGTTATCATCAGAAATTGTAACTAACTCTAAATTTAAATTAGTACGTTTATGATAGTTTAAAGTGTCACTGGCGGTCCATTTTAGCTTAGGAAGTAAAGGTAAGATTTTACCACACTCCCCTCCAGCGACCCTAGGACTTGCAACATTTAACCTAATTTCACATGGAAGATGATCTGAGCCTGGGTACGGCACTACTTTGAAATCATTGATTAGATGTAAAGAATTTACTGACACCGCCGCGTAATCAATGACTGATGAACCCAATGACCCTATAAAAGTAAATTCCCCTTCCTTATCGCTCTCAGATCTCCCATTCAAAATAATAAGACCTGTGTTGTCAAAACACTCTAAAATTTTGCGCCCTCTACTGTTAATGATTTTGTCTTTTGATTTCCGAAAATCGCTGAGTTTTTTTGTTATATTGCTAACTTCTCCGTCTAAAAATCCCTGTTCATCCCCTGTCCTACAATTTAAATCCCCTAATAAAACCCAATTTTCTTTCTCACTGCTATCAAGTAATGTAACTAGATTTTCGAAGTCTTGTTCCCAGTTGTTACAATTTAAATAAAGAGGCAAAAAATAAAGAAAGCTTTGTGTATTCATGAAACTCACTTTTACAATGTTAAAATTATGTTCTTCGACACAAGTCAAGCTGTCAATAAAAGGAGATGATTTATTAATTGCTATAATCTCTCCACCACTATACCTCCCTACATTTCCGGTCCTGACGGCTAACTTAAAAAACAAATTGAAATTCTTCAGCTGAGCTGAAATAAAAACTACATCACTCTCTGATATAAAGGTTTCCAAAAAAAATATACAATCATAACTTTTTAAAACATTTAAAAAATTGGTACCACTAACCTTGCTTTTGAGCCCACAAACATTATAAACCAAAGCCCTAAAAAGTCCCTGATAAAGATCAATTTCTTGCCTTTGGTCTTGTGGAGGATTGGCGTAGCCCTCTCACACCTCGGCCTGAGGTGGGAGTTTGATGATGTCGTCTGCTTGGGATGGACCCGAGGAAGCTGAGGAAGATTTCTTGTTCTCTGCCATCCGCGAAGGCTCCTTGGAAGCTGCCCCTGCGTAGGTCTGAGATGGCGTCGGTGTCTGTCTCACAGTTGAAGTTTCATTGCGCCTGTTTGCCTTCTCGCTCGGTAGTTTGGCAATAAAGTCGGAAAAATCGTGTCGAAAAAGCTCTTTAAGGATGTTTGTGCCATTGGTTGGACCAGATCTTAGACAGCCCTCTTCCCACGTAAACTTGTGTCCCTTCACATACAGATGATCATGAACTAGCTGCATCTTCACCTTGTCGTCACCCACCACTCGTTGTATTTCAGCCCGCACTGATACAAGGTAAGACCGTTTGTCCCTAATCTCACGAGGAAAGTCCCTATGGATAATGTACCCAGTTCCACTCAGTCTCCTAGTCTGGCTAAGGATGTATGTAATGTCGGAATCTTCAGGAATATGTGCTATGAGTGCCTTGCTATCTTTTCCCAGAGGGAAAAAAAATATTATATATCAAAAATATTATGACTACTTCTATAATAGATGGTATATCAGAGCACTGCCGTACATTGCGGAGAACGATTTCCCCGCCAATTTTACCGCCCTACCAGTTTCTGACACAACTCACAGCCGGGTGACGATATGACGATCGCTGACGCAAACTTGCCGCTGCCACTGACCTTCGTTGACAACTTCACTTTCTCGCACATATCAGCATCAGCAACTTTCCCGGCGATGGTGGCGCGCCGCGTCGCAGCGGCCGAGTGGGCAATTAAAACATCATTTGAGGCACTCTGCTCAAGCTATATGTACCGGGGGAACTTTGTAGATATTATGTGAGATTTCACTCTGAAAAATATGAAACCGATTCTAAACGTAGCATTAAAATCCACTCATTGCCCTATTTAAAGTAGTCTACTCTTTAATGTAACAAATAATGGTAAGTAAAATGACTCTTCGTCAAAATAACAAATTATGGCAATTTTATTATTACTTCAACTTTATTAGCAACTGATAACTACAAAACACATTACTCTTCTTATATATTGGCGACCAATGACTGACCTGTTTGCTAAGTTTTCTTACTCCATACATCTTGTATTTTACCAGCCTTCATAATACAAAGATTTATTTGGCATTCTTGTTTATCAGCTGAAAGCAATTTTAGGTTATGTTTACGTCCGGTAACGATATAGTTTGTAAATATTTATTGTTAGTTTACAGGTTTTGACAAGATTACGATAAATTGAATTAATTTTCTGTTTCTAAATTACTGCTTGTCGCGTTCAGTGTCATACTGATGTTATAATCAAATACCACGCTTTTAAATAAGAGAATGAACATTTTACCTTTTTGAAATCCCTCAATTATTTTCTGTGTTAGTAGTGACGTAAGAACACTTTAAATAAGCAATTGAATCTTCAGCACCCTTGATGTTGACGCTGACAACATCGCTGGACCTCGACGAAGCCTACGTATGAAGATATAAGATTTTAAATATGATTCAACGTAGTATGCTCTTGGCTAGCAATAAAAACATATCCCGTGTTTTATGGGTGTATTGTAGTACTGTGAAGGTTGTGCCACATAACAAGGTGAAACTGCAGCACGATGTCGTGAACTCTGCAGCGATCCCTTAGTTTATGAGTGTTGGAAGGTTGCAATATCTCAGCTACTCTGGTAATGGTCTTAATATGCATCTCAACCGTCGATCGTATAGATAAAGTCGAATGGTTCGATTGAATATTATTCATCAATGTATGTTACTTTGGAATTACATAGATTTCGGTGTAAGTTGTACTTTTTCGAGGTAGTAAATGTATCTAAATAATTAAAAACGTATTGTATTGTAAAGGTGTTGTATCTTCAATGCTTGGTTAGTTGGGTGCAAATATGAGTATACAGATTTTATGTGGGAGGTTGAGTTATTTTAGTTGAGCTAAGGTTAGGCGAGGTTGGTTGTAGGTTAGGTTAGGTTTTAAGTAAATAAGTTAGGTTAGTGTTTTTGCCGGTGTAATGGATTCGGGAACTTCACACATACACATTTATAGGATCCAATAGACATGTACACTTTCGGTGTGGTTAGAATATTTAAAAAAATACTCTAGAACACACATTGACTAAATAATATGCCTTGCACCTAGAGATTAGGTGGGTACTACATTATAATGTCATTATGCGGTTAGAGGCCCGCCTAACCGGTGAGATTTCCAGATCGGAAAACGAAACTAAGGAATACAACAAACAAATATTTGATCTGGATCAGGAAAATCTCTTCTTTTAAAAGCTCTCAACCCTCAAAATTGGCTCAAATGCAAATTGAATCACTGAATTGTGTATACAAATTGGGAAATTTTGTATTACCTTTTTTAATAAGCTCTTTTTTAAAAATGTGTTTTTTTTCAGGAAAGGAGGCCGAATGGGGTTGCACGGGGATGATCAAGTGGTTGACTGGGGCTCAAAGAAGACCCCGGGACTGGGTAACTGACGACCCTCTAGCAACAATCGCCGTCAACAGACCATCCCAGGTCTACGCTGTCACTAGGTCGGTGCTAACGATTGTAACGATTTATCTTTAAATTTTGATTATTTTTTCATATTTTAATTGCCATCCGCACTACATTATTTCTCTATGATCTATGCAGTAGTTTTTGCATAATATTGTGCAGCTTTTCATGCAGGTTGTTGTAATTTCATGAGCAGCTAAAAGGGCTCCTTTGTTAGAGATCAATATTATTGTCTATAAAAACATTGTTTTAAATGTACTTGAATATTTATAACAGATTAGACTATTTTCATATGTTCTATGATGTTGTATATGGTTTTAGTATCCCATTTTATAGAAGTTTAAATAAAATCGTTATTTAAAAGTCCCAATTACTGTATTCCTCCTATAGTAGAGTGTAACACCCTTTTCACCAACAATATTAATGTTTCTACTCAACAATTAAAGTGTGGACTACGTACCCTACCGGTTAATTAGGTATATTAGCCAATATATCACAACGCAAATCCCCAAAGCTTAATTTATTTCTTCTTTTCTAGGGTAAACCCAATATTCATCGAGGAAGAAGGTCGTCGCAAGGGTCGTTGCGTTTGCTCCGGAGCCGGAGGAAAGTCTGGAAGCTCGGGGTACGAGAGTCAACGGTCAAGCTCAGGCTGGAGTGGAGAAGACATCGGAGAGGAAACGCTGGATCAAAGCCCCAAGATATTAGTGTCAGCGCCGGGCTTGAGCACCATCCCAGAGGGGAGGATCGACTACTGCATTCCGCGTCCGGTCTGGCCGAGGTATGAGGACCGCCAGAGAAAACCACCGGTCCGCGTCGACCGGAGAATTTACAGGATGCGACAGAAGTTTGAGAAGCCACCGTCGCCGTACGACCTCCTACGCGAGTTGTCCGATACCATCAACCGCGCGGACACTCGGCAAAAGGTGGCAGAAGAGATTCTCCACGAGATCGGACAGAAGATCAACCAAAGCCTCGATGCTCTCGAATCCCAAAACTCCGGAGTGGACTCTAATACTTACAGACACTGCGAAAGATCAGAAGAAGCTCTTAGAAGACTATCGGTGAGTCTAAGTCGAAGTGAAGCAGTCGCTACTGTAGGTAGAGCCTTCAGTCAGGGGTCTAGTGATGACGACCTGGAAGCTGGAAGACTATCCTTGCTCAAGAGACTCGGCAGATTTCCCCCGGTCGAACCTTTGTACGACGCGCAAGGATCGACTTCCACGTCGAGCTCGTCCACCAGTAGTGGCTTCTCGGATCTTACCCCGAGTCCACCGTCGTCCGCTTCCTCGAGACCCTTCGGCCCGGTGTTCCTTCACGAGAACCCCACCAGTGTTCCGACGAGGGTGCGAAACGCCATGTTGTACGAGTCTTTGCAGTGTAGAGGTCCTGGAGGATACGAGAAACTCCGGGCTGAGCAAAGGACTGAGGACTCGCAATGGACCGTGTGTGAGAAGGAGACGACAACGGCTGAGAAGCAGATTTGTGTAAGTAGAAAATACTACCTACTACCAATACCGTAATAAAGATGTAAACGCTACTTCGTGGCTATTTATCCAAAAATAAGCTGGGTTTAGGGTAGAATTCTGGTAGATGCCTTGTGTCACTGACTATGGTCATCTTTTACCTTTATCCATGGTCATTTATTAACAACCCAATGATCAAGGACAGATGGGTTAGGTGTTGAACCATGAAGAAGCTACCTTTAGTTTGCTAGGTAAGCACAACAACTTTGTACTTACTAAGCTGACTATTTTCAAACTATTCCAAACTCAAACGAAGGTTCTTGTATGGATATTTCTCTTAATTTCACTTGAACATTGTGTACATATGATAGTCGCCATTAGGTTCTATCTAGTTATAGGTAGCATTATCAGATCAGTAATATAATAATCGGACAAAATAAATAATGATAAATAATGCCTATTTTAATAACATGTGTCAGTTAACACTACATCAATAGGACCAGATAAATTATTATAAACACTGATTACTTGAAGATGTTACTGTAAACCATATCCTGTGACTTGGAAAGAGTAAAACTACGTCTACTTAGCAAAACCAATCTTTCACCATTTAATACACCTCAGTCCTTTTTGTGAAGCATTTCAAACTAATTTTACCTACGACCTCTAAACATAGAACACAGAATACCAACAAACATATTCTCTCTTCATTTAAAGTAATCAAGTACCCGGCATTTTCTCCAAACTACAGTTTTACGACGTCTCTTTGTCTTTTCTGAAACAAACACGGGTTTACAGTCGACGAGGATGTTTATTTGGAAAGTCACTTGGGCTGACAGATAGTGTAGTTTGTCCATAACAAATACAAACTATAGAAAGCTCGAGTACTCACTTCCACCCCACGCCTGTCCGTTCCTCCCACATAGTCTGGTCTCTGATAGCTTGGTGATCAGGATGTAGGATTGACAGTTGAGTGGGTGACTGAGGCAATGTCTGAGACTCAATTCAGTTTATTGCAGATTTTACCTTGGGAATGAATGGAGAGGCGATAAAGATCAATCAGCTAAGATTGGACCTTTTCTAGATTTCATCTTTGTTTCAGTCATATAACAAATAGATTGATAGATAGTGGATATTCTACATTTTATTGCTTGTGTTTTACCACAGTGTATTTAAGGGAACTCATAGCTCTGTAGCTATGAGTTCCCTTCGTATATTTCGCCATGGCTTATAGTATTTTTAAAGAAAGAGTAAATCGGGCATTGTTAACCCCTAAAATAAGAGAGGAACTTAAATAAGAAAGGAAGTCGAAATCAACGCATTTAACTCTTACAAGTTATGTTGCCGACAGTCCAAAATTTTTCTTAATTTTATAAGTTAATTAACAGTTTCAGACTAATCCAATGTTCGCATTTAACACCTCAGGTAATGTATTCTATTCCTGAGTTCCCATAGCTATTTCCATCGTTCCCCGAGTTATCTGACAGCAGAGTTATGTATTCATATTTCCCAGATGACGTTGCCAGAGGCTTCTCCAGTAACAATGCAGAAACGTCATCTTTATGCTGAGAAGCCACGTGTATTAAGCAAGCTAACATCTCTTCTGTGTTATTTGCTGGCTATTGTGGCCTTAGTGCTATCATTAATTGTGGCATCATCGCTGCAAGTACTGTAATTAATCTTTATGATGAGTTTGTTTATGGCCGCTACTTAACGCTCGTATTTCTTTTATGACAACATTGCTGTATGTTAAATTTTAATGGTTTACTAGGAGCTCGATATGTTGTTTTGAAAACATTTTGTTTTAAGATCTATTTTCACGAATCCTCCAAGATGTTGAGATACAAAATTAATCCCCCCCCCCCCACAAGAAAGAAAACTAAATGCTATACGTACTTTCACAGACGGTATCTGAAGAAGCTTTCAGACCTTCTTTAATAAAACCACTACTTTTAAACTTTTATTGATAAATCGTCTCCTCAAAATACAAAGGAATATTCAGAGGACCAGCTACAATACCGATCCTTGCCATGGATACACGATTAGATACGTTATCCAAAGTTAACTCTATTGTGCGCTATTACGCACAGTATATCTATAAGGTCTAATATTTAAAGAAAACTATTTTCTAAAAAAAGTATAGGGTTCCCATGGGGTACACAAATATGAGAACGTACTAATGTTCTTGTCTCGGTTCCAAAATCCTGCCCGTGGACTAACCCAATGAATCAATTCATCCCAGGTAAGTAGTATAAAACACGGGGGTGATCCCGTGACGTCATAATTAGGTAATTGGTAAGTATTTTGTGATTGTGGAGCAGCGTGAATTACGCAGCGACTCTGGCGATGTATGTTGTGGATTGGTTGGTATTGTTATTAGGTCAAGGTCATCTGAATCTGTTTTTAAAAAATATTCTGCACTAATGGATAAATAGTGCAGAATATTTTTTATTTATTCATTTATTTTTTTTACAATCAACAATAGTAATAATAATGTAAAGTAGTTAAATCTAAGTTAAATCTAAGAAGTGTTGGAATCGTTCTTCGTCGTAGAGCTGCTGCTTCCATATATGTTGAATGCTGAATGGTCGGTTTCAAATTTTCTTCGATTGGGGCATGGTGGTTTGTAAGCTCCGTAGTCTGGAAGCAGAGTGCTGTTGGCTGTTGTTGTTACTGTAACTGCATACCCACTTGCAAGTAGAACTCTCAACTCTTCAGCAAAAACATCTATATCATGGTAGGTTGAAAGTTGAACATCGTCGTACTGGACAAACTTCACCTTGAGAGACATAATTGTTGTATTGAGCTGTAGTTGCCTCTAGGAAGTCTGCAGAACGATTGAAGGCATAGGACTATCTTCTTGTATTTATAGGTAAAGTCCATCCCCCCCCCCCTCCTAGCTACCCCCACCACTAATCTTTTTAAAGGGCCTCGTATTACACCATAAATATTTTCATCACAGAAATAATAGGGGTTCTACAATAAACGCAATTGTCAACACTTAGGCCGCACATGATGCAGCTGCAAAAATGTTTGCAAGGTAAAAACACAATTTCCCTCTCTGCGGACAAACATACTATGCACTCCGATCCTTGTTTTTGCACAGGTTCGTTTGTTCCTACGCCTTTGGTTGAGCTTCTCTTTTTAACTATCACATTTTTATTTATTCGCTTGGAATATTTGTTCACAAAGTCTTGCCCCTTGTTAACAACCACAAAGGGGCATCTTGGAAACCATCGTGCATGTTCTTGCCACGGATCATCTTCTTCTTGCCAATCCTTTAATCCTCCTCCACAGTAGTAACATATAGTTTCATCATTCTTCCCAGTGTAAAAAAACCCTGCTTCGGATAATTCCCATTTGGAATTGTTTACGACAGAGTTATGTAAACTTTTTTCAAAAGAATTTAGCCTAGTTTGAAAGTGAGTATAGTTCGGAAAGGCAATTTTAATCTTCAAAATGGTTGCGGACATATTAAGAGAGTAGATGGCTCGCTGCAATCCAAATGATTAAAACCCAACTGTTAGCAACGTTTTATACGCAAAGAAGAGGGGTGGGGGTTAGCTAGTTTGTAATCGATTGTAAAAATGTTGTTTCTGATTTAGGTCAAGGTCATCCATATCAGTTTTTAAAAAATATCATGTTAGTATTTTAGACAAAATACTAACATGATAATTTATAATATTTTATTTATATACAATCATTTGTACAATATTCTTATTCTAACAACAGTGCAAAGAGAGTTCTGTAGAGTTGTTCCCACTAACTCCATGAGATACCAAATAGAGAGAGCCCGGTTCGATGCTGCGTAGATCCTCATTTTGTAACATGCTGACAAACCGTTTTGGAAGAAACATTTGGAACTTTGGTTCATCTCCTGGAGTAAAAGGTGCATCGCTTAAGGAGACTAGAATAGCGTCCCCAATAGATGTTTCCATTTTCTTCATTCTATGCACAATATAATGTTTTAGTTCCTTAAGTTCTGAACACTTTTTAGTAATTAAAACACTTGACTTTGAATGAGTGTTGAACTGATCAACAAGGTTCTGGAGTTGAGATGCCATCTTTATTGGTCAAGCTGTAGGTGTTTTCCTGTCCTAGGTTGGAACAATACTGATGTGTTGTCTGCACACTTTCCTCATATTTATACCCATCGATTCCCCCACTACCGCAGCTCTCCTTTTGGTTTAGGAATGATGCTATACGGTATGCATTTTTTAAAGCACATTGACCTTGACGATGACATTTGTTTTTGCCTGCAAGACAAATACCGTCATAACACACTTTAAAATTTGAGTCAATCGTTACATCAATCACGTTACCAATGGTATATTTTTGAATCCAGCTTCGTTTTTCCAAACCTTTAGTGTAAATACGGTTGAATTTCGCACAAAAGTGATACATTACATCATCTACAGTGTTGTAATCTAAAAATCCTTCATTCCATGCAATGTGATGAAAATTCCTAGTAACCCACTTATTAGTTAACTTGGCTTTAGAATTTAGTTTTTTAAAAGAATGTGGTGGTTTAAACATAAAGGGATAGACAACGTACGTTAATAAATCTAAAATTACTAACTCCTTAACAACATATTCATTTGTATTTCCACGAAAAGCTTGGAACTCAATCACACAGGGTTTCTCTTCTATTGTTTTAACTTTGTCTGAGAACCATACCCTCTGCTCCATGGTAAGAATGTCAAGTAACTGATTTCCACACCACGGTAGGTTTTATATTTATACCAGGCCGTACAGTTAAGGCGCGTTGATGTATATTTAACGTGGGCATCATCCCCAAGTAGGCCTACCCCACGAGTTTAAATTAGTTTTTTTTATTTCAAACTAAAACACACTTAGATTGGCTGTGTTTCTTCAATATTTTCTTTTACGTCATCCGTTGTAGTCTTATTGATCTCGTAGTCTTTTATACTCCGCCACATTTCAACCTCATAGGGGATTCGATTAAAAATTGATGTATCGATCGGTCCGTGTAGAATCTGGGAGTCAGGGTATTGATCCATAGCATCCACTAAATATTCTTTTATTACAGAGCTTGAAAATGTTAGTTGTTTCATGTATCTAGTTACAGGTGAAGCGGCACAACCCAAAACATAAAATTCTTCTCTTGTTAGTTGAATCTTAATATCGTGTTTTGATAGGTCTCTGAAACGTATTTGCTGTCCTCCACGATACTTATAAATATCTATTTCTATGTCACAATCCAATAACCGAACAGCCGTTTTTTTACCAAACATGTTTTTAGCCAAATAACATTCGATTAAGTGCAAATGTTTTATGAATGAGTCCCAAGCATGCTCCGAAAAAAACAACATTTTTGCTCCATGATTTAAAATTGCGTTAGGTGCGTATGATAGGTCCTTCACTAATCCGATTGCAATGCCTTTAGACATACATCTTGAAATGGGGTAAAATATACGGAGGAAAATATCCGTTAACATATTAAGAGGAAGGTCGTCTTCGGGGGTTTTCTTCCTCTTTAGCGCTGAGTTAGTTACAAAAACACTGTTTTCACAACTGTCCATATCATTGTTATCTTGAGTATGGAATTTTAGAAACTCTGATAATTCATCTTCACAAAGCTTAACTTTTGCGTCATATTCTTCTTCTCTAACAACCACCTCTTCTTCCACTTTGGTACTGCTTTTATCTTTGTCCGTTAAAGAATTCATGTCTACAGTATCATATGTTGCTTCAACCACTGACAAATATAAACTGAATCCTTGCTTAAGTGACTGCTATTTATACCTTGTCTTGCTGAGGCTTATAAAACCATCTTTACTATACCGGTTAAAGGTGTGTACGTTACAATTTTGTCATGAAGAATCAAACAGTACGCACTTGTATTAGAAGGTATGTTGGATTCAAACTCCATTTCTAATTTAATATCCACGCTAGAAGATTTAACGGATTCATTTTGTTTTGAACAATCAATAACCACGATAGGTGCTTTTGAACTAAATTCAGTTGGTGATAGTAATGGTGTGTTTGCCTTGCCATAATATGAAGATTGAAATCTTGCATACATGTCGTATAAAATACTATACCGCTTCTTTTCAAAAGAAACATTTAAATTGTCGTATGGAAAGAATTGAGAGTTAAGGTACAGTTTACAGTTTTTAAGTTTACAATGATCGAATAATGTTGCATCAGCAGTTATGTTACTTCTTCTGTCCGTTTGCAGTCCAACTATCACATATCTAGGTTTTTCCAAATGATTAGAAGTCTTTACAGTCCATGTATGTCTTTCTGTCTCCGGTAGAATAGGGTATTCATGCAATTCCCAGCTTCTGAATGGTAGAACGATATCACGATCAGCTTTCAACTGCCTTAAAAGTGTAATCCTGTGTTCATCTGCCAGTTTCAAGTGTGGGACTCTCCAAACTATCTTATTCAAGTATAATTTCCATTCCAGAGCTTCTTCAGTCGTTGATTGGGGTGCTATAATAAGGTCTTTGTCATTTGAAGATCGCAACAGAACCAATTCTTGTTTTACGTTTATCAATATCTTATTGTAATCCTCCGCAAAACCTAGTAACAACCTTAACGGCACAGAAAAATCAAAATTACCATTTGCATTGGGTTTTATGGAATCTGAACTGGGATTAACCCACCCAGCAACCGCTAGTAGATTTCTTGCGTTTGGTGATAATGAGCATAGTCCTTTCAGTGTACTAGATATCCCTACCCTTTTTGTAGAGTCTATGGTAACTCCTGAAATTTCATACCTTATTTCATCAAAAAGAAACGCCATCGGGTTACTAACGAAAGGAATGGTTGTTCCAATAGTGCCATCCTTTTTTGTTACTGTTCCTTCGATGTACAAACAACTCTCAGAAGGAAGGGTGTAGACATCTTGCTGTTGGATTGGAATTCTAATTTCATCGTTATTGTTTAATTTCGATGAAGCGTAGGGGTTGTGGGTGTGATACTCTTTTTCCCATAGAGTCTCGTCGAAAGTTGGACCGTGCGTTATATCCAGTATATCCATTATTATTTACATGCAGACCAATATCCTGTAGAAATTTAATGTTTTCAACTGTTAACTCTTCTGATGCAGGTGGCCTACTAACTCTTAAATCACCAGTGCTCTTCTTTTTAAAGGATAATCCCATTATTCATAAACTGGGTTAACATAAGAAAATGAACAGAAGTTTTTCTTACCCTCTAGAGTCAAAGGGGTCCTGGTTTCATCTAAAATATAAATGAAGATGTTTGATATAATATAACTACTATTCATTCTGTAAAGTATCTGATTTTTTCTACTTATTATCAGGATATGTCAAGAGTTTCCCTAATTTGATATATTTTTAGTTTGTTGACCATCATATTCAGGTTTGATCATGCGTTCTTCTTCATTCCAAACAAACTTTGATCCCATGTATGTTATAAGCCGATCTTTTACCCGATATACATGTGTGCGAAATTTGTAATCTCCACCACGATAAGATGCAAATCCACTTATACTACTATCTTTAGCTATTATTACAGGAGTTAATGGATTATTTACAACCAAGTCGAATTCCTTATCACCGCATTTAAAGATGTCTTTTTCCTGATCGTATGTCAATGTTTGGCTAACAGTGCTTACATCATCTTTGTTGATTCCTTGAGCAACATTAGTGATTCTCCTATTTTTAGCATCAAAGCAACATCCTTCAGGAGGAGAAATTGTCTTTTTTACTTCTTTTACCGCTTCCTCAAGACCATCATTAGAAGATTTCAAGTTTTGTGTTAATGTGGAAAATCGATCGCTTAATTCTTTCAATTTGTCCAACTTTTCATCTATGTGAACAAGTTTTTCTTCCACACTTTTTAAATCTAGTTTATTAACATAGTAACGGTTTAAATAACCTTTTGTTACCGGTTGACGTGCTGTTTCATAATCAGATGCAACCCTAAATCTTTTAGTATCTTCTTCATCGTTATCATCTTCTAGCTCTACTTGTCTCTCACGTTTTTGTGTATACAAAGAGTGGCCGAATTTATCAATTATGTGGTGCCTTATCATTTCAGGTGTTCAACTTTCAACGTGTACAAACATAATAATGATTTTCCAAAAGAAATTTACTTATATATTAAAACACAATTGAAAAAGGTTTTTTTTCACACTACTTATTTTTCTTTAAGTGTAAACAAACTGTAATTCTTTCATTTCTGAAATCTACCAGTCTATTGTCTTGGTCCATGATTTTTAGTGTAATGTTGCTGATTGTCCGGGTAGTGATTGGCAAGTAAATTACAGGATTAGGTATCTCTACCAGTTTATAACCAGGTGGTACAGCGGGAAAGAATTGGAAAATCATATGACCTTGTTTGTTGTTAATGAATGATCCGGTGGCTATATTACAGTCTATTCTTACTGTGTTTACTTTAAAGATGTCTACAACGTTTTCTGAGTAATAACTGATTCCAGGTTCGGCTTTAATACTACCGAATCCTAATAGTTTTCCGATGGAATTAGGCTTAGAAAAATCTACTTCCACAGTACACTTTAACATAGATTTTAAAGTATTGTTGTTGGTTCCTAGTTGGATATAGTATTTCTTTTCCTTTGTTGTTATTTTTTGGAATTTTTCTTGTATATAGTCTCTTATGTCCTGCACCTCATACGCACCTTTCGGAATAGTTATTACTTTATCTTTATCGAAATGAAACAGGTTGTTTGTTTCATCAACGTTTGGTATTGAGTTGTACGATTCAAAACTGAGAAGACCGATTTCATACTCATCAAGAGAACTCAACTCAATAGGCGGGAAATAATCGATAGAGAGCACAGAGCTCCTACCTGATAGTGTTAGGGTCTGAGACATAACTGAATGCTCATAGGTTAATTACCACTTATTTATAGACAACTAATGCTTTTCTTTAAAAATTCTAAACACAAATGGCCGCATATTGATGTATCTTCTGGTTGTTGTCCATCATAGTTAAAGTATACAATTTTTGAAGATTTGAAGTATTCAAGAAGTTCCTTCGGAGGCGGTAAGTTTCCAAAACTGTCAAAGTAGTAAACTATTTCACCGAGTTTTTTGTAACAAACCCAATGAGTGCCAGGACCGTTAGCATTATCAAGATTCACTATACCAGTCTCGTTATTATTTACTACGGATGGTAGTTCATCCTTCATAAAAACACCTCTGAAGAAAGGTATGCGTAAACAGCTAGCGTATCGTAAAAGTTCAATATTGCTTAAGGCTTTATCTGGAATTATCAACTTATTCCTCTTGTTTAATAAACACGGTATGGCTTTAGGTATAACCCTCCTCCGTTCTTTATCATAGACCAAATTGTAGGTTTGTTCTTTTTTTTTCTATGAGAAGTTCTGTTTTTTTTCCTTCTTATATTTCCTCCACGTTTCTTAACATTACTACGTCTTCCTTTTCTCCTTTTTCCTCCACCAAAAGCTGTTTTTCCTTTCATTGCTGCCGCTACTGCTAACGCTGCTGCTTTCTCTCCAATACTACTATCACTTGCTTTTACACGTTGCCAAGCTTTCTCAGCAAGTATTTTGTCTGCTACTGATCGGTCTTTTAAATTACCAAATTTTGAATACGCTATATCGTGTTCTTTACAAGCTTGATCGAGCTTATTTATTCCCGGATCTCCTCTAGCAAGGCGTTTTTTTAATTTTGTTCCAGGACCACAGTACTGATAACCACCAATTAAATGCAATTCCACAGGCAGTAAATCAATCGCTTTGTTGACTAATGCTCCAACTGGTTTAGTCAATATAGAAAGTGCCGTCGATGTTATTCCCCTTCCTCTCTTGAAGGTCTCTCGATTGCGAATGGCACGGTTGTTGTATAACATTTGTTTTTATAGTAAAATCACAAATGAAGAGTGCACTCTATAAATATGTTTCAACGAATGACTAATAAATAGTTTTTCCTTTTAATTTATACGATTTGTTTAATAAACACTGGTAATTGTATATGAAAGCTCCTTACGCAAAAAATACAGTGTAGTAACACAACAAATACTTCTTTGTAATTTTAATAAATATATAGCATTTATTAGTATTAATCAATTATCCCTCGATTGCGCAGTTCATCAACCAAAGCTACCCATTCGTTTTCTAAACCTGAATGACCAGCTTCAATAGCTTCACGTATCAATTTCATTCTATCGATTAATTTGTTTGCATTGTTGTAATATATTACGTTAGTGTTGGAGCAGTCTTTAAATAGTCCTTCTCCAGAATAAGTTGATATATCATCTTTCCTTTTTCTCTTATGAATTGTATCAATGTCGATTGATGAGATTGCCCTTCTTTTAACTCTTCTGACTTGTGACGGGAATAGTTCTGATATGATAGTTGTGTATTTAACAGATTGGTTTCTATGTATTGGTAAATTTGAGTTGTAACCTTTTCTATGAAGGTTTGTTTTAGCACAAATGTTTTTAAATAAAACTAAATCTTTTTTATTATATTTACCAGGCTTGTTTTTAAATATAAGTTCGAATAAACCAGGTGTCCCCTTATATTTTTTGTTTCCTACGTGTATAACATCATTTTCATCAATGTCTAGCTTACTATTTCCAATCATTAGCCCGTTGTCTTCAAGTCTAGCACCATAAACATGGTATTTTCTGTTAGCATTTGTAGAATGTAACATTTTTAATAAGTACTTCCTTCCAAGCACAGATTTTGAAGTTATATCTTCTCCCAATTTACTTATTTCAGATGGATTAATATCCGCATTCTTAATACTTTCATATTCTTGAGGAATTTCCAAAGTTTTGTCCCCTTCTCTGGAATCTTGATCTGATTCATCAGTCTCCTCAGCGTCCTCAAATTCTTCTGAATCTTCGTAGTCATTATAGGTCGTTAATGGTTCTAAACCATCTTGTACTTCTGATTTCGATACAGGTAGTAACATTTCACTATCTGTAGGTTGAATTGATTTAGAAAACGTGTGTGACAGGTCTTTTATGGGTTCAATAATAGGTTTAAATGTTGTTTCTAAATACCTATCTCTTTCACTTATACCCATTCTTAGAGCCCTGTTTTTTCTTCTAATGGAATCACTTAATGTTTTTATTTCCTTTACAAGCTTTTCTTGGCTACCCATGTTCTCATCATGAAATTCAATCTACTAATAGATAAAATGTGTTACTGCTGGTGCATTATAACGAACCTATCAAACCCTATTCGGTATCGCCCGTTTTTAATACTTTCATCCTTATCAATTACAACAAATCCATATTTTTCATCCCAAGCCTTACAACATATTTTTTTAAACATTTCAAATGACATATCAACACCAACATGGTCATTATATATATGTTTTAAATTCATCTCATCTTGTTTAAAAATTATAATTACATTTGCATTATCCCTTATTAATTGTTTTGGAATTTTGCTATATGTTTGACCAATATATATACAGTCTATACTGTTGTGTCTCCCCATGGAAAAATAGTTTCTTATCGTGTCATGGTTTTCACATGACACATCATCGAATATGAATACTGAATGAGGTTTAGCTTCACCAGGTTGTAGTATTTCACTGCTTGCATCGAATTTAAATAAAGATACCTCTTTAACGTCCGATATTATTTTATCTAGTAGCTGGTATTTAGGTTGAGCCAATGATTTGGAAAATATATACACATTATTAAACCGCAAACCATGTGGGTTTGTTAACAAGTTAAATACAACATTAGTTTTCCCACAATTGGACGGTCCACTTACTATAGACCTTACACTGTCTGGTAATAATTTACCATGTTTACCTTCTTTGAGTTTTACATTATCCACAGTTAAATTGTCTATATTTTCAATTTCAAAAGAATATCCATTGTGTATAATGTCCATGACATCACTCTGTGAAGGTTGTTTCATAAATGACGTTTTTTATATAATATTTTCTTTAGACACCCAAGAGTCTTCACTTTTATCAAAACCAAGCCAACGAACCAAAACCTTATCTTTTTTACGTTTTAAAACTTTTTCAACAAGGTAAATATTTCCTGTAGAAGATTTTAACATCTCATGACCATAAAAACCTCCATGTAAAATTTGGCCTTTATTGTCCTTCAAAATATATGTTTCTGGGTACGTTGGTTGCACTCTATAAACAGTGAAAACTTCGTTCGTCCAGTTAGGTAGGTATTTCTTACTAAATATCCCCTTATATTTACTTATACGGACTTTGTCACCTTCAACAAATTTATGTGGTAAAATCTTTTCAACCTTTGGACGTGTGCTTCTTTTAATGTTGTTCAAAACTTGTTCTGAATTATTTTCATTTACTTCACTTGGGGTCATACCTATCGTTCTGTGAAACCTATTGTTGTAGTTGTTCAACAATTTTCCAAGAATATCAATCCACACGTAAGAACCTCTATTTGAAAATTCCTTAAACAAATCTCCTTTTATCGTTCTATTAAATCTTTCGATAATTGCGGCCTTTTTTTCAGATTTTGTTGAATAATGATTTATATTATATTTTTTCATTAACACTGAAAAGTCCTTATTGAAATATTCTTTTCCATCGTCAGTTTGCAAATGTTTGATAACGTTATTATCCCTCTGGATAACAGTCTCCATAGCCTTGGTCACACTTTTTCCGGTTTTATCCTTCAAAGGCATGGCATCAGCAACTTTTGTGAAGCAGTTTATCACGGTCAGTATATATTTAAATCCCTTGTTAAATTTACTGTAAGGTATCATTTCAATTAGATCTGCTTGGTATAAGTCATTAATTCCTTTTAGAACTGTATTCCTCCTTGGAAAGTTTTTCCTTGCAGGTTTATGAATTTCAGATACAATTTGCCATTTAGAAACCATATTCAATCATAACATCCGTCGTACGGCTCAGTCGGAGTAATGGATATCTCTGATATTTATCAATTATTTATATTGGTCAAGGTCATTTTAAAATGTGTAAAAAAGAGGGGGGGGGGAATAAACCCCCCCCCCCCTCTTCTTTACGGGGAGGATATTGGGACAGAGAAATGTGATATATAGGATAAGCTAAGAAACAGCTTGGATTTATTAGGTTAATTAGTTACGATTGAATAATGTCCAAAAGGAAGTGTGTCAATACCATTTTCCAGTATGTATCTTTTGTTATCATTGGATGTTATTGCAATCTTCTCTTGCACAATCGTATATAGTCTATGGTTGAAGCTTCTAATGGTTTTGAAAGTTGCAATATGAACTTGGTTTTCAAATAAACACTTTTTAAAATGTTCAAACTTGAGTTTCTTCTTCAAATATGAACTTTTAATTCCTTTCGCCTTTTTTATTACACCAATATCGCTGTCGGTGCTTTCAGTGTATAATTTTAATGAGTATAGTTTTGACATTAGTGCTACTACTTCTTCTAATGGGATTCCGTTTGTTTCGTCTTTAAATTTTCCTAACACCTTTTTGTGTTTACCATTGTCATAGTTAGGGTGATCTACCGGGTAGTCGGAAAAGTCGAAATCGTCTTTATACATAAATGTTCGTAAATCTTCATACATATCATGAGTTTTGATCCAATAAAGATATGCGTCGGTATCCATATATATAATTCCAATATTGTCTCTTCCGTAAAATGAAACCATCTTGTTATAATGAAAGTCGTACATGTGTGTTTTTGAAATGTCAAGTATACACATACCAACATACATAGGTCTATCCATTTTAATAGTAGTTTTGTCCATTGACACACAAACAAGATTTTCATTTATGATAATAGATGATTTAAAATTTGGTTGTCTTACAAGTTTTTCTACCTTTTTGGGATCCGACACTAACTTAACATTTTTATGTTTTCTTTTATTTTCTAGGGTCTTTCCAAATATTGCATTATTCATCAGCTTAAAAAAGTCTTTTTGGAAAGCCGATGATGCTGCAGCTCTTCTTTTTGTGTTTGAGTCAATGTATGTTTTTAACCAACATGATTGATTAAACTGTAAAACACGGTGAACCTTTTTTAATTTTAGACCAAGTTCGATGGCTTGTTGGACAACCCAAAAATGGGCAACATAGCGTTCCTTGTCGTTAAGCGTCATCATCAGCTTAGGATGTTTTCCGTCTGGTGGTATTTCAGATTTAGCTAATAGAGGTAAATCATAGTGATGATCATGAAGTGTGGATGGGTATTCAAAATCACACTCCATTATGAATCCGGTGTCTCCATTTTTTGGGATACTTGTTACATCACCTAATAATATTGGATCAATCCATTGAAAATTACCATATGGAAGTGGGTTTGACATTGCCCACCCATATAAGTTATTGGCGTCAAAATACCCTAAATAAACTGATGGGTCCTCCTTCTTGAAGTTTGGAATGTGTTTATTATTTGCTTTGACATGCCTTGTTACACTCTGGGTAAGTCCCCCACGGATACTAGATTCAATCATAAGCACCATATCAATGTCTGTTAACAGCTGTAATGTACATTTTGTTTCTTTTAACATAGCTTGCCAAGCTAATCCAGGCGAGGTGTATGAATGTAGAGGGTCTAATCCGTAGGCCGCTATACAGGTGTTACGGAATTCCTCCATTATATCACAAAGAAGTGTTACATCTAACTTCACATAAAAGTCACTATACTCGCCTAAGGTGTTCATGTTTAACTCACTCCATACCTGACAAGCATGTTGATAGTCTTCAGGGTCAATATTAGAATCATTTAACTGACTGTAAAATGCCTCAATGGGTGGTAGTGAGGTCTCGTTAAATCTTTCAGGATTATCAATATAATCATAAGGGTACACTCCTTTACGAAGAACCAAATCCATGTGATCAGATGCGACAATCTTTTGAGTTTCAATAAAATGTTCTCTTTGCAAATTAGCTGTCAATTTCTCTAAACTAGAAGCCATGAATCTGAAAGAGTCTACAAACCTTAATTTTATTTTACCCACTTTTTTCGAAAAACTAATAAATTTCTCCGTACTTGTAGCTAAAACATCAATCGCCCCTTTGTCTCTACCTAATTCAGGAATTATGAAATGAGAGTCATATCCACTTAAATTGTGGAACACTATTGGGATAAACTTTGGTAATTTAAAATTAATGTTACAACTGTTGCAAGCAGGGCCTTTGTAAAAACCAGTCAGGTGATCATGATCCCGAACACGCCTGTTGTCTTCTGTAAAACTACAGTCACAAAGGTAACATCTATCCGCACTTTCATGGAATGTCAATTCATCATGTGTAAGATTAATCATTGGAACTACATAACTATACAGTTTTTCCACCTTATTAGCTATATCATAAAGGTTATCTACAAATGACTTAGCAGCATTTTCACCGCGATATACAAGTGGTTGGGTTGTCAACCCGTACTGACGTAAATGATCTTCATCCAAAGTTGATTTAAGCATTAAACAAAAGCTGTTTGGTTCATGAAATTGAATTTTTTTAATTTTGCTTTGATCACACTCATCTAAAACTAAAGGAACTAACGATGACTCAAAGTCTGCATATATAACAATTGGTATTCGATATTGTTGAGCCGTTTTGTTGAATTTAATAAAAGCTCTATTAGGGTGAGGTAATTTAACCCTTACTTCGTCCTTACTATTGCAGAGACGTTGGTGGTCAAGTAACCATTCCTTACCCCCCAAATGAAATGGTTTGGCACCGTAGCAAAAACACCGTTTGCAAATGGTGAGACTCATCTTCCTTTTGGATAACTGTCTTGATAAAAGTGCGTAAAAGTTTTTTATGTAAACATAATGTGAGATTTTACCATTTGTAAGAAGTAAAAGATCTGTATGGTCTCTACGTTCATGAGATGTAATCTGAATAGGAAACACATTATTAGACTCATCCAATCCATACACATTAACGGATGAATTAAGATTTTGTTTTTCGAATTTCTTGATATCTTTTAAAGACACTGGGTAAACCAAACCTGTAAAATTATATTTATGAGCCACTTCACTATAATAACGGCTTGGTCTATAGGCGTGCCTGTCTTCAACAAACTTTGCTAAAACAGCATACTTAAAACACTCATTGTCTTCATTTTGAACATTTATGCAAGTTCTTGTATTAGCAATCTTTTTGGGCAGTGGGATGAAACTACTACCTCTATCACCATACCCATGTTTATGTACACGTATATCTAAGCTGTCTACGCTTAACAAAGACCACCCAGATCCTCTTCCTTCATGTTCAGATATTTTAACAACAATTTCTTCCAAGCAACTGTCGACTTCAGCCTCCAGATCAGTGGTTACCATGATGGATTTATTTCGTGTTATAAACCCCCGAGGGGACACCTCATTTTGTACATTTGTAAATCTAGTGTCCAAGAGCAAGCCAAATTTGATAAAATTAAGTCTGGTTAGTTCCTGTTGTAGTGTTTTTATGATAAGGGGTTTAGCTTTTAAAATAAAATCTGACAAATCATAATTTGTATTAGAAATTTTGAAATGGTTTACTATGGCTTTAGGAAATGCTTGGGCTAATATTTCTACTGATAATTGTTGGTTTGGTGGTGCATACTGTATAACTGTTGGTCTGTTCTGTTGTAAGAAGGGGTCTTCAATCAAATCTTCATATTCCATAGGTGTTGAAGATTCATTAGACATATGTAATAGTTCATTATGAATATTGAGGAGAAATTCATCCTCAAAAGACTCATGACAATTTTCACATTGATACATTTTCGTAGTTTAAGACACTACTAAGGAAACTAGCTACATTACACACTGCATGGTTGTGTTCATAGGAATGATATCAGTTGCGTGCGTGACTTATATATATAACACAGTGTATAACCCCCCACTCTATTTATTCAATAAGGGGGAGGGGATTAGACCCCAACCCTTTCCACCAATGGCATAAGTATTTTATGGTGGTGGTGGGGGTCGTGGGCGGGATTTTATAATAACGCAGGAAGCAGCATTATAGCTTACATATTCGCAATGCCTCCTACGGACCACACGAACCTTACTGGAGTAGAGCCTCGAATCTGGGAGACTGATTTTGATGAAGCACAAAATGAAAGTGATACAGAAAACGACGAGGACTTGCAAGAGATGCTAGAGGAAGAACAACTGGACGAGGATGTGAACAACGAACAAGGTCAACCCACACCGAACAATGAATTTCATTCGGACTACTGTGAAACACCAAAGATTCCAGTTCAAGCAGATGAAGTTGAAAATGGAGAAAATAAACTTTGTCGAGTATTACAGTTTTGTGGCAATGTTCGAAGAAGATTATCCTTTAGTTCAGAGAGTGAATCTGAAAATATGTAGCTTTTTACCATTTTTTAAAAACTCTTCAGTTTAACCTTGACCTAATTGTTGGACACAGTTAATCAAGCTAATAGCATCATTACATATTACATCTTAGCAATTTTTAAGTCATGGTGACGTAGCAGAACAAACTATTTGCAATGTTAAAAACATAAAATTCTGGTATATTTATTCCTATTCTTGCTACAAAACGAATGTAGACAAAGTATTATGGCTACTAATAATTTATATATTCATTGGCTATGTCTAATAAAATTCAACACTACTTAAGTATAAATTTGACAACAACTAAAAAGTTTTGTGGTAATTTTCGAAGAAGTTTATCCTTTAGTTCAGAGAGTGAATCAGAAGATATGTAGCTGATTTTATTATTTTTTAAAAACTCTTCAGTTTAACCTTGACCTAATTGTTGGACAAAGTTATTAAGCTAATAAAATTTCCGCAACTGTATTGATCATAAAAACGATACATCTTTACGTCTTAGTAATTTGCAATATTAAAAATGGATCAGTAGGGGTTTTAATAAGAAAAACCAAACATAGAAACTTCTATCATATTTATTTCCATACTAAAAAACGAATGGTAACAAAGTATTATGGTTGCTAACCATTTATATGTTTGTTTTCTATGTCTTGTAAAGTTCAACACTACTTAAGTATAAAATGTACAACTACTATTCAAGTAAACCTGTTAACAAAGATGAAATGTAAAGGAATTAACCTTAAACAGTTAATGCAAATAAATTTTGTGTTTGTATGCCTAGATGCCTTTGAGGATTATGAAAATATATTGAGTTATATCATAAAGTGTTACACTTAATTTATACACAATGGCAATGAAGATCTTTTTGCAAAACACGAGATAAACATAATATATCTTTTAAATGTCCTTAGAATAGTTAATTTTACAATATAGAAAAATGTTGATGTAATATTGGACAACTTGAACAATCAATATGTTTTCTAAAATAACTTTATCAAAATATTATACATGAAACTTTGCGAACACATTGTTAGGATATAACAAATTTGTTTCTAATGTTTTATGAATAAATTAGATGGAAATCTCTGATTAAAATAATCTATTTCTAAAATCTCAAGGTCACTCTTTAAATGCAAAAATTGGGAACGCATTTGTTAGGCTATAACAAATGCGTTCCCAATTTTTGCATACTAAAGGAGAATTTAGAGGATAATTAAGATCAATTTGAAACTAAACCAATTTATAATGTTACAGATGCCCATCCCGAAGACCGATCACGAATTATGTAGTATCGGTGGGTTGTATTCGGGATGGTCATGCCTCTGGGTAATTTAAGTCGGAACCTGTCATTTCCTTCTCTTAAAATGACTTCACCGTTTGGTGTCATCAAAAGAATTTCGAATTTACGATTTTTGGGTAGCCTATCAATTCTGGTTTTTTTAGCTTGAATTTGTGGTGGACGACAGGGTCGAGCAAAGCCTGACGTTCGTGGTTGGCTAGGCAAAATCTTGTCTATCACAACAACACGTGAGGTGCTCGGTGTTGGATCAGATGTACAAGATTTTTCCTGAGCCTGGCTTTTGACGATTATTGATGGTCTTTCAAATGACTGAGGATTGGTAGCGACAGGTTTGCTGCTAATAATTTTAGGTTGAGTGGGTACCATCCTGCTTTTCCCCTTAGTGTGGAGGCTGCACACATTAGCATCAGAAAAGCAGGACTTTTCACAACGCTCACCTTTTTTCACCCCTTTTTGGAAAATATAAGAACATTGTGGCTTGGGCTTAAATGCAGCTCGTCTTTTGGCCATGAGTTTTACCAATTTTTCAGAAGGGTTTGAATGGGGGGGAAGGGATTCTTTTGAGGATTCAGTTTTAGTAAAGAGTTTTCTAACAACGGTGGGTGCAGCAGGGAGGGATTTGGGTGGGGGGTTTGGAATGGTAATTTCAGGAGAATCTATGTCAGGCATTTGGTTCGAGGAGGAATTTAAATTAGGAAGAGTTAGGCTATGTGGTTGAGGTTTTGGAGATGGCTTACGTTTGGGAGTGGATGGCTTTTCTGGAGATTTAATAGGAGATAGCAAGGAGAGAATTATGGGAGAGAGAAGCATGGATAGAGGGGACTTAATTGTTTGATTTTTGGGCGATGACGTAGAAGAAGAGGACGAGGACGATGAAGAAGACGAGGAAGATGATGACGAAGAAGAAGAAGAGGAAGACGATGAATCAGACCGTTTCTTCGACGAAGTGTTACCAGAAGAAGGTTTCTTCAATCTATCTTCAAACAAAGCAGAAGAAGATCCTGGCTGCGAAAGAGTCTTGGCGGCAAGGGAAGATTGAGTTGATATTGTAGTTGTTTTCTTTGCATCGTCAGACAAAGCAGATGAAGAGGATCCCGGCTGCGACAGAGTCTTGCCTGGCTGCGAAAGAGTCTTGGCGGCAGATGAAGAGGATCCCGGCTGCGACAGAGTCTTGTTGACCAGGGTTTCAGAAGGAGTTGATGATTTCATCTTCTTAACACCTCCAGTCAACGCCTCCTGAAGTTTAGATCTCTTCATGCCTGCCACTGGCTTCATTGGCTTGGTAGTCTTTCTTAAGCAGGGGTCCATGGCTTTTCTGCAGGCTGGCAACAGAATGATGTTATTAACCAATATGCTCTCTCATTTATACCCACCCTAAGTGGTGGGGGATATAGATAGACAGAGTGGGGGAAGATTTGAGTGTGGTAAAGAGGTGGGGGAATAAGTACATCTAAAAGGAGGAGTTGCATGTGGGCAGAGAAACTATTTTAAAGATAAAGTTTCAAACAACCAATAATACAAGTAGGTCAAGGTCATTAGTTATTTAAAAAAAAACATGCAAAGATTCAAACCACTAACACCAAGTCACAACTACTAAAGCAAATTATCTAGCAAGAAAGACTAAACAGTACATGCATGAAGAACTTTTAGACATATAACATAGGCAAGGGCTTGAAAGGAGCAGCTTGGGTTTACCATTGCTGTATGTTAAGGAAGGGTAGAAATGGGACTTGGTTTGACCACTGTCGCATGTTCAGGAAGGATTTAAATACAACTTGGTTTGACCACTGTTGTATGTAAAGGATGGATAGAAATGCAACTTGGTTTGACCACTGTCGCATGTTCAGGAAGGATTTAAATACAACTTGGTTTGACCACTGTTGTATGTAAAGGATGGATAGAAATGCAACTTGGTTTGACCACTGTCGCATGTTCAGGAAGGATTTAAATACAACTTGGTTTGACCACTGTTGTATGTAAAGGATGGATAGAAATGCAACTTGGTTTGACCACTGTCGCATGTTCAGGAAGGATTTAAATACAACTTGGTTTGACCACTGTTGTATGTAAAGGATGGATAGAAATGCAACTTGGTTTGACCACTGTCGCATGTTCAGGAAGGATTTAAATACAACTTGGTTTGACCACTGTTGTATGTAAAGGATGGATAGAAATGCAACTTGGTTTGACCACTGTCGCATGTTCAGGAAGGATTTAAATACAACTTGGTTTGACCACTGTTGTATGTAAAGGATGGATAGAAATGCAACTTGGTTTGACCACTGTCGCATGTTCAGGAAGGATTTAAATACAACTTGGTTTGACCACTGTTGTATGTAAAGGATGGATAGAAATGCAACTTGGTTTGACCACTGTCGCATGTTCAGGAAGGATTTAAATACAACTTGGTTTGACCACTGTTGTATGTAAAGGATGGATAGAAATGCAACTTGGTTTGACCACTGTCGCATGATAAAGATTCATTCAAACCCTAGATAGACAAGGGTTTGAAAGGAGACAGAACATGATGTGTACCGTGCGAGTACACAAGATGTAGTGAGGTTTGAAAGAGATTCAACTAGTTTTGTGCGCTCTGGTGGGGGGTTGGACTAAGTGGAGGCGTGGTCTACTCAGCCAATCACAGGACAGGTAGCGTAGTGGGGACGGGGCTTGCTGGAGGCGTGGTCTACCCACCCAATCAAAGGATATGAGGTGTAGTGGGGGACTAGCAAGAGCAGCCATTAATTATTAATATTTATTTTGATATTAATATTATTTGAAAGATAGCGGAATAGCCGTTTTAATAATCCAAAACAAGATACGTGATTTTATAATACTTATGGAGATGCAAATTACAATTTAAAATATATTTTTTGGCTTAAGAATGTTCAATAATACAAGAAACAATAAGAACGAGATATGAAGTAAATTAAATTATTAACCGAGCTAAGTAAAATAAACACATAACAATCGTAGCATTTTACAAATACTATTAACTAAAATATATTTAGTTGTACATGTATTTTTTAAGGAAAGATTACAAAGAGATAGAAACCATCTGAACTATGCGTAAACTAAGATTTTTCAAATAATTACCTGTAGTAAATCAGGAATACTCCGTGTTTCAAGTAAAGCTGCGTTAGTTAACTCTAGAAGAAAAAAAAACACATTAAGCAATTAAGTATTAGAACCATTTTATATGTTTATTTTGAGAAGAACAAATCATATGTTAAGAAAATCGTATAAAAAACAACCAATTTAATCGAGCTATATTTTAATAAAGTCAGCAACTGACTATGAGAAGTACCTTGATTAATATTATAATTTAAGAGCATAACAAAAAGTGAAACAATTCATGTACGTGAGAAAGCAATTTGAGATAAAAGAACAAAGAATAATTTAATATAAATACTATTAACTAAAATATATTTAGTTGTACATGTATTTTTTAAGGAAAGATTACAAAGAGATAGAAACCATCTGAACTATGCGTAAACTAAGATTTTTCAAATAATTACCTGTAGTAAATCAGGAATACTCCGTGTTTCAAGTAAAGCTGCGTTAGTTAACTCTAGAAGAAAAAAAAACACATTAAGCAATTAAGTATTAGAACCATTTTATATGTTTATTTTGAGAAGAACAAGTCATATGTTAAGAAAATCGTATAAAAAACAACCAATTTAATCGAGCTATATTTTAATAAAGTCGCCAACTGACTATGAGAAGTACCTTGATTAATATTATAATTTAAGAGCGTAACAAAAAGTGAGTCAATTCATGTACGTGAGAAAGCAATTTGAGATAAAAGAACAAAGAATAATTTAATATAAAAATTGTTAAGTAAAATATATAGTTTTCTATTATGATTATTAGAATGTGAAGAAATTTTTACGTATGTCAATAAAGCAATCCTCAATAAAAAACAAAGTATAATTTTAGGCAATCACATTTTACCTTTTATAATCCAAACAAGTTAATAATTAATGTATTAGAGTCATATTTAGATATCTCGTTTTGTGAAGAACAATTTATACGTTTATACATTGTTAGTTAAGGAAATCGGTAAACATTTTTTCAATCTTAAAAATGTTTAGTTATTCAGTTTAATCAGTCCATATTTTAACAAATACAAAAACAACAAAAGGTAATTAATATTATCATTAGGACTACAACAAAATATGAGGTGAACTTGAATAAACATACATTTATTTTGGCAAGGACAATGTACATTATAAGATATTTTTTTATCCTAAATCATTTATTTTTTATTATAATATAATGATTTGAGGTAAATGATATAGTTTTTTGTTTGTATATATCACAAGAAAGATTATTTGCGGTTTACATAACATCTGTTACAAAATGTGAGACATTAAATACGTATAGTGATTTAGCGATATTGGAATACCAATTTTCTTAAAAACATAAAACCATTGACTATACACAGAATAGACTTCCCAAGTAATGTAAAAATTTGAAGCAAAAAAGAAACGTAGTGCAATCTGTTAAGTGATAAATCAATCAGCTGTTTGCTATGTACTGCATTAGTTTTAATTAATAGTCAACAAAATACACTAGTAAACTCTAGTGAGATTGGCCTCAAATTTTTATATCACGTGAAAAGACTAAAAACTCACTGCCAATACCTAAACTATTTCTAATCGAAAGCCGTTTTATTCTGTAGAAAATTATTATAAAATAGGCGGTAAAAATGGTTGTAACGTATATTGTTGTATTCATACAGCAAAAGAATTTTTGAGTTAAGATAAGTGTTTTGTAAGTGCAGATTTACCGAAATATTTATTTATAGTCTTGTAAAGTTTTCATATAATTAGGATTATATTTGAAAGATAAGTTAGTTTCGTTTTTATACTATGAGAAAGGTTGTATTTAAATGATTAGACAAAATAGTGGTAGGATCTTTTATACAAATAGTTGAGCTAATTTAAGTAATGATTAAGGAATGAGCTTCTTATAAATAAATAGTAAAAGCTAATATATATTAGGATACTATATGTATATGACAAGAAAAATTAATTACCTGTATATTTAGGGAATATTCCACAAATCACAATGGGACGACGTGTATCACAAACTGGAAACACTTAAACTTAAAATACAACAGGGAAATATAATTAAAACTCTGGAAATTACAAAATGTGACAGGATAAAATTGCTTGACACAAAGCAGTACGCAATACGAATGAAGCGTGTCTAGTTTGCGCGACAAACAACAATCTTGAACACAATGCAGAAACAATAATAGGTTAACTTACCTCCTACATAGATAAAATAATCCATTAACAAAAAGCCGTAACACCGCTAAGCGTAATCAGTGACGCTAGAAAAAGTAAAGCAATAACAGTTAATCACATGTCGGTCCCCCGCGAGAACGAGTAGGCCTAGTTATTTATAGGCACACACATGCGAACACTCACATCTGTTGTCGTTCCGTGAGAATCATCTCTCGGAAGATTGAAACGTCTCTGTGCAAACATTTAGAATTTCTGTAAACACTATATAAGTGTTAACAGAGTAAACTACAGATCATTTGACTCTTAGCTACCGTCAGGAAAACATGTCTGCAAGAAATTCAGCTCCTATTCAAGACCCCAAAATATCTTCAACATCGAATATCTCAAATAATAATATTCAAGAACAAAACACTCAAGAACAAAACACTCAAGAACAAAACGCAGTAGACGTAACTATGTCACCGATACAGAACTCACAAGTATCTAGTACCTCGTACTTTCTCCGCCCAGAGTTCGAAGATTATATGAGACAGCTAGTTGATGGATAGTTAAATGGAACAATACATATTTTTACAATCCAGTACATGGTATATTTGAAACATTAAAGCTGAACATTTAAAAAAACACATTCAGACAACCTTGACCTAATAACAATACCAACCAATCCACAACATACATCGCCAGAGTCGCTGCGTAATTCACGCTGCTCCACAATCACAAAATACTTACCAATTACCTAATTATGACGTCACGGGATCACCCCCGTGTTTTATACTACTCAGGTAACAATCGTAAGGATTATTGTGGAAGCAGGTTTTCCCTATATCAGCTCTTTTTGAGAGACCTTTGGGTGTAGCGTGAGATTTTAGAGGCAATGAGACTTCTAGTGCTTCGAGGACTAGGGTTGTTTTCAGCCTTTTTCTAGATATGTGGACCATCGATTTATCGTATCCCTAGACCTATCGTATCTCTATCTTCCTTGTAGATCACAATCTTATTTCTAGTTCGACCAATTCATGAACAGCTTCTGCGATCGCGGAGACACCATCTTCTCCTGCAACCGCCGCGACATCGTAATTACCTCCCACGATCACGGAGACATCACAATCTTGTCACCTGCAAAAGCCGTAAAAAGATATTGGAGAAAACATTATTGTCACTTGCGTTCGAGGCAAGATCGCTGACAGTTGGAATAAATCCAAAAGAAACCCTGAAGATATACCAGTCTATTTCAATCTTCACAGGCCAAGTACGTGGCAAATACTCATCCGACCATTTCATCGAATTTTTTACACGCTCCTAGTTTTTATCACACAAATTCCTCTCAGTCGATCGACCCAAACGAGTAATCTCAACTAGTCGCGATGTCTCTTACTCCATGTAAGGTGAGGTAATCGCTTCCATTAACACCGGAAACCGATCCACTTCCGTTGGACGTGCACAGAGCACACACTTGCGTAACTCTTTGTTTCTCTTGCGTCATTCAACTTACTCTGTGTAAGTGGGTTGGTGGGTAATGAGTGGACCTTTCCACGGGCCGAGGCTGATCTGGATTCTTCTTGAAAAATTACTCTGGAACTCGGCCATTGCACAATAAGTTGGATAACCTGCAGGTGATTATGTTTGTGTTGCTTTGGCTGTCATTGGTTTTGGATACTGAGGTGGAATACTGAGGTCTAACCAATATGTGTGCTCGTTGGGTCTAAGTCAATCTTCAGAGTGCGTATTTGAGCGAAAATCAGTATTTAATAAGATAACCGTACCAACTACGTTATCCTGAGTTATTCGCCAAAAATCCAAAACATTAATGATCCTTATACCCTTTCTAACTAGACCAGTTATATGCAGAATTACCGATTTAATGCAAAATATTATACGAGTATGATAGTTGTGAAATAGTGCAAAAAATAGCATTGCCTTTGTATACTGGAAATACACTTCTCGCCATATTGTTAAATTCCCTACTAATGTGTTCCATGTAGGATTACATCTTACCACATCTTAATTAAATTACCAAGAGAACAAGGTATTTGTATAAAAATAGATCTTGATTTTGTGTATTACCTTACGGAAAGTGACGCCATAGGGGTCGAAACCGGCTGCCATAGCCATACTTGGACAGAAAATGTGAATTATCCTTTATTATACTATTTCAAATGGATCGTTTGGTTTTGCTAGAAAATAAATAGTAAACTTCAAAACACACTGTACATATTCCGGAGAGAAATATACCTCAATACTGTCCTCATTTAGCTATACTGTAATGATGAAAAATAAATCAAGAATGTTTAATGTTCTAACCTAGAAATTTACCAGTATACCTAACGTAGGAAATTAAAGATGTTCTGGTCAAAAATAATAAAATTACACTCAACACAAGCTACCTCAAACTTGATTTCAGATCATCCCCTTGTAAACTTAGCTTCACAATGCTTTTGAAAATATTCCTTCCTGGCTTTACATTACTGCTCAAGTATAAACAGTTATTAGATTAATACGAAAATTCCGACTAAAAGTGTCGAAGTGATCAATAGTTTGCAAAACTAATCTTAATCTCAATAAGCCCGATAGGGTCCGCATCAGTCAGAGACCGAGTAAATCTTCCACGTAGCGATTTTGCGAACCAAAGAGCAACGTTCGCGAATGTAATGACACGTCTGATGGATACCCCCAAATGCCCGGGGCAAAGGTTATCCCGTGCCCGACCATGTGGCAACCAGACCCAACCATCCATCACAAGTAATCGTATCACTCGGTCACGTAACAACCGAATGATACGGTTGATCCGATGAATGATACGACTAATGAAAGCTATAACGGGAACTAATAAGTATCATTGATGTTGATACAGAAAGTAGACACTCCATTGTACCCGGATGATTTATGTGTGTTTGATGTTCGGGTCCTTCGGTTACATAGAATGTTACGCTCGTCGCTTGAATTACGTATTATTTAGAATTTTGTTGTTGATGTTGTTGGTGGGTTAAAATTACTAAATACTAGAAAACCCCCGTCTTCTGTACGGTGATGGCGTATATTGTATTTAAACGTCCTTATTGCAACTACCGGCGTTTGAAACGAAGGGAGGACCCGGAATAGTAAAATTTTTTTCTTTAAATTTACAGTATGAAGCGAATCAATTGACCGCCATATACAGGCTGAGGTGGAACGCCGAGGCAGACAAAAGTAGCAAGATTGATTTGACGGAATCAATCTGGGTTGTGTAATAGAATCAAACAGGTCTGGCTGGGTGTTTGTGAACGCGATAACTCGAGCAACTGTGGTCTGATTTTGCTTAACTTCGGTAAGAATATGTGAAGCTGGGTTATCTTTCATGAGTTCAAAAACGTTCAAGATCAGATTATAAGAATTTGGTGCTTTGAGGGTTTTTAATTTTTCCAAATACGTATTTGTTCATATTTTCACACATAAAACATACAAATACTTAATTTCCCTTAGATTTTTTTTCTTGTAGAGGTTACAAAAACAAACAATTCAGTATATTACCTGGTTATTAAACGATTTTTTTGTTATTTTCGTACTTCGTGTTACTGATTCAAATCCAAATAATATTAATCAGTATATTGCATCTGTAATAATATATCTTTTATGGAGATTAACTCAATTGTTGAAATTTGCTTTAACATGTAAATATTTTGATGACATTCAACTAAGTAATTATTCCATCAAAGGATATTAACATTTCACTCAGAAAATACTCTATTACCTTGTCTGTAGCATTAAAGTAACCTAAGTACTTGTAAGACCAACTTAATTTAAATAGGGAAGAAATCTTATATGTTTAAGGACATATTTTCATCACGTTCTGTACCTCACGAGTCACGATAGCAACAAACTCTGTTCTTTAAATCAAAGATTCCTTGATTCATCCCATCAATATATGTCCTCATTACTTTAATTATTTCTTCAGTAAAACTGAAATTGATTATAAGAATCCTTTCAAATCTTCAACATTTTTTGAAAGAAAATGCTGTTTTGTATTCCCACTCAACATATTGTGTACTTACGGGTAATCAAATATCTTCAAAAATTAGGACAAGTTTTAATGATAAAATATTAAAGAATACCATGTCCATAAACTTACAACCAATTTTAGTCTTTACAACTATGACCGCTATGACCCAAATCTTCTCAAAGTTGCTGACCTCAGCACATCTCGTGGGTTTGTAATCTCGCCTTAGTCACCAACATGTCTTGCAAACCTTTCTGGGAGATCTTGGACATTCGCGATGCCTAGTTTAAAATAACTAATATTAATTCATTTATCTGGACACGCAGTTACAGTGGTTTAATGACTAGATCGGGTTTTTATTACATCGGTATTTGAGACCAAGAGTATTGTACAACGTGTTGACAAAAATATTAATTAATACATTAAAAAATGGTTTTAAATGTATTTGATTGGTATTAAGTTAGATAAATTTGACTTATTCGTCCATTACTATGACCTCGCTGGCCTACCAGCTTATTTATGGAATTGGAGTACAGTAGAACCCCGGTTAACCGAAATAAGGGGGGAGAGCCGTTTCGGATAACCAATTTTTCGGTTAACCCATCATATGCTAAAAATAGCCAATGTATCACCACAGTGTGTAGGAAAAATGAACTTAAAAGAATGTCTATATAGTTCAGTGTTTTATTTCAGAAACAAAAATGTTACAATGGGATTAGAAAATACTTTAAACAGACAACTGAAGTTATTAAAGCATTTTACAGCCCTACATTATTTTATAGAACCATTTCGGTTAACCCGAGTTCGGTTAACAGGGGTTGTATTGTATTATATTACTAGCTGGCCCAACAGACGTCGTCCTGTCCTAATGTGGTTTTATGTCAATGCTCGATCATTTTCAAGATGAACTCGTTCGCATGGGTCAATCACGTCCTGGTTGAAGTTCGTTTGCTACGCTTACTCACCTTTAGGTTGGAGCTTGTTGTTTCAACGACGACAATAGCATCTCAGGTCGATTTATTATTTAGCAAGGCTTTTTAAGCTCAATGTTCAGTGATATTATTTGTGATCGAATCCAAACTTTTCAATGGAGCTAATTTCTAAAAGTTCAACCATTACAATTCCTTTAACTAAAATTTACTAATTTTTTAACCCACGCCACTTTTTCTAAATCATGTCATGATAAATGAAAGGCCAACGAAAATCTAAGTAATTCCATTCCACCCTTGAAGAACCTTTCCAAATTCTAAAACAAACAAATGCTTCAATAATTTAACTATTCAAACAAATCCACCTCGTAATCTCCGGATTGTCGAATACTCTCCCAGCTTGTAACTTTAATCCTAAGTGGTTCTACTCACTCCCATCAGCCAGTGGGGCGTAGCCGTCTGACACCCAGACTATAGATACATCATTGTGTAACGCGACATCGACATCGACACTCTTGACGCTTTCTTCCGTCACGTATCATAACATAATGCGTGACATAACGTGACAACCCGCCCCAGGAGAGCAGAGTCTGGGGCTGGGAGAGGTGTTACAGTTGTGTATTATCATAGATTAAAAGAAATAGACACTCCTTTTATCTATGGTATTATGTTGTGTGAGTATGTGCACTCTTCGACTTTCGGGAGTTGACCGGTATGAGCTATCAAAAACGACTGAGTCTCATTCTACTTTGACCATGAAGGCCTACAAAAGCTCAACCACAGGCTTAGATAACACAAACAATAACTAGATAAAGGTGGACTAGCTCGCCTAATCAAAATTGTGAAATGTATACAGAAAATGTATATTTTTTGTTTGCATCATCGTTATAGACGTTTATTCTACTGAAGACGTTACAACCATTTCCCGCAAATGTGATTGTCTACTTTGATCGTGGGAGCCTATAATAGTTTGTGGTTCATTATTTAATTTCTAGTAAAGGTTGGCCAGCAAAAGTGAAAAGATAAAGTATACAAACAGGCTTAGTGGATTTGCATCATCGTTTATTCTACCGAAAACGACGCCTCATCTTCCGAACACCGATATTTGACATCGAAGTATATAACACAACTTGTTGTGTATGTTGTGTTATATACTTCGATGATATTTGACAGTCAAATTCGACCGTGGACGCCTCCCATCGAGTATATAGTACTGGAGTAGTCCCTGTAGTTCTGTTATTAGGCGAAGCGGGGTACAACGGCTAGTTGTATATATTTTAATAAGAGTATATTTTATTTTATTAAAAATATGCATATTTTATTTTTTATTTCGTTATAAAACATAATTGATTGACTTCAATTTTACTAGTGTTGTTGGCATCGTCGTCAAACCTTGAAAGAAACACGGTTCAATTTCATCCAGATGGACAAATTTGTTCGTTTCATTGTAAGTTTGAGAAATTCAATGAAAACTGTCTATCTTGTGGAACCTCAGAAATTCACAAGCCCAATGTCGTTTATAGGCGTGGATTTAAGATTTTAGTTATCAATTTATTTGCTATAATTCAATGTTTTTTTAGTTACTTACGTGTTTGGTAAAAATACAATAAAACAGCTGTCAACTCGGTTAGTCTGCAGGTTTGCTGTGACACAAAACATATCGAGGTGTATGGGATCAAGGTAGAGATTCATCAATGTACCAAAATTGGGAATGTGACAAATCTATGAGTCACGATGACGTCATACTCCTTGGGTTTATTTTGCAGAGTTCAAGGCCGTAGACTTCAATTGCTTTGATTTGGACACACAATAAGTGTGTTTGAAATTCGCCATACACGAAAGGACAAGCTATTGTGTGGTTTAATTGTTGTGTTGTGTTGTATTTAAATCTCTAAAAGATCAATTTTTTTATTTATAATTTAAAAATGCAAAACGCATAATATCCTGATGTAATAAAAATAATTTTACAGCAGTCATACATTAGCATTGTGTAAATCAATTGGGGGTTTTGAATGCGTACACCTTTTTGTCACTGCAAAACTAGAAGTTCGAGACCCTGTTCAGATTTTAAAAGTTGTAGAAACATTGAAAGTATCTTATACGTTGATTTGAAATAACGTTCAATAACACATTGTAGGCATGTGGTTTATTTGGGATGGTTCACAATATTTTGGTTCTAATCTAAGAGTACCAGGACAAACTTCTTTACTTATTCATTCTCTGTTTTTGATTGATACTAAAAATTGGCACTAGTCTTTTGAGTAATTCAGACCAGAATCTTGAATTGACCATTATGGAAAAATGTTTTTAAAAAGGGTTCCGGAAGCAAATATTTTTCCCAAGCAAAGTTCGGTCACCATATGCTTGTTCAAACGACATGTCACGTACGTGGTCAGTTAACATCTGTCAACAGCACTTATGTTGTCAGCACTTCATCAGCTGTTTTGAGACTTTCACTGCTATTTTCGGCATTTCCTTGTGTTTGTCTCACGATAAAAATTCCTGATTGATTAGAGAGTGTACAGATAACGGGTTTTCCAATTTAATATTTATGACTGGATTGTAATCATGATTTTAACATTACTGTTTTGCGTGTGTGAAGTCGAGTTTAAAAAAAGGTAGACAGGAGCGGGGGCAGAACTGTTTAGTAATGAGATTAAAATACATTTCAATATGAAATTGATCAATGCATTTCTTTGGATACTGAAAATACATGTCTTATCTCAAAACTAAAACTAGTGGCTCATGTCCTATGAGGTTTTTTGTGTGCCGTTTTCATTCCAAGTCGAAATTGCATTTTATATTGTTTACTTTACCATTCGGTTAATTTATGTAGGAGTAGTTTACTCTATAAGTGGTAGATCAAGCAATACCCAAAGAAGGAGAAATAGTTTGTATAGGTTGTGTTATTCAGTTAAATTTTGTTTTAAATTCAGTGAAACAACAATACAGAAATAGTATGAACTAGACAGAGAAATACATAAAAATCGTCCTCAACTAATCAACAAAGATGTAATCTCAAGCATCGCTTACTTAATCCAGCCAACCGTCAATGAGAAAGCAAATCAGTTCCTCAGAGTTTGTAGTGACCCATATAACTATTACGGAGTTAACTATGTGTGTAACTACAGTGTAACTGTCACACTTAGTAGTTACAAACAATGGCTAGTTATGTCACCGTAGTCTGCACGTAGTACTCGTACAGTGATCCAATAGTCACTACAGTGGCCTGCCAATATTGTACTCAGTATTCTAGTGATTAAAGTGTGTCACTATCCTACCTTTGCAATGAATTTTAATCGGGTGCAACATTATGACGCATACTAATATTTGAAACACTACAATACGATTGGATAATGATGACTTTATTTGGCTTTAATATTTAGAATAAAGAAGTTTTGATAATATTTTATCAAACTTTGGTTAAATAGTATTCAGGATTGTAATATTCGTTTGTACATCGTATTTTCCCTAACACATTGATCTAGGAGGATTGTCTTCTTCAGTCTCGATACCATGAACAATATAGACTGTCGCAAATCTCGATACCTTTAAAGAACATTAAAACTTAACATGCTCAATAATAATACCATTGGCTATTTGAATATACAGTATATTCAAATAATTTGTATGACTATTATTATAGCTGTATATTTATATTCAATGGTAATATTTAAAACTAAATACCCTAGCTGTAAACATTTTTTGTCGTAAAAATTTTTTACATAGTAATAACAATACTCTCTCGATTGAAAGGTAGCCCAAAGTATGCTAAGATATGCTACACAACTTATACATACAACCTCATACAACTAACTTTCATTTAACTAGTCTTAAAATCACTCTAAAGAACCTGAACGAGATTACAACAACATACAACAAATTCAACAATCCATCCGATGTAGCTCAATACATTGCTCACTACCATAGATAAAACATCACTACCTAATATTTAATTGAAACCCCTTATCGAGGACGAACAAAAAATAAGGCATACCAGTGTTTCACAGCTGATTACAATTCATTGGGTCACTCGTCCAATCAAATCCTTTGAGGGGTCTGCTAGGCGGGCGTGACAACGTTTTTGAAACCACAGTGAAAGGCTGCACCGAGCCTAAATGTGGGAAAACACCAAATAAGCACTTCAAAAGTCACGAGCCGCTGGTTTTGGCGCAGTTAATTGAGAGATCAAGCTGAAAACCGGGATGTTTTTTCCTAGCATTTGCCAGTGTATTTTTAATTGTAAAGCTGCAGCAATGAGACCCTACTGCGTGAACTAGATGCAATGGGTTTTTATATACAATTGAAAAGGATATAGAAGAATAAACGAGCATTGGGGTTTGATTAAGCATTAAATTAAATTTCCTATTAGTGAAATAAAAAAGTGTAACTAAAATTTCGTCCGATCTGCATTAAAACTCTATTAAAAAAACTGCATTTCTGAAGAATTGTGCTAGCTATAGTTAAATTGCAAGTAGACTATTCATCCTTTTGTAAAACATTAAGTGATGTGTTTCGTGTCACGTTAAATAGTGAAACAAATGTGTTCTTCTTATTTTTTTGTAAATATTTTAAGTTGTGTTTCTTATACTTTGGTTTTAATATCACAGGATATTGTTTTTGATTCAAACTGTTATATTGAGAAGAAATAAATTAGTAACAGAAAGTTATACGTAGCGTACAGAAACTGTACTTGACATTGTCTTGAGCTTACTCATAACGATGACAAATATGTTTAGGAAATTAAATATCGCTTCAATTAAGTTTTTTACCCTTTAAACTGTGACAGCAAAATAGTAAAAGATCGCAATGTTTACTGATATTTCTGATTACAATACTTAAATGTATTATTGGACTGCTTTACCTCAAAAACACTCACAGCTAACTCATCTGGTCAAAATTTGAGAATGTACTCTTAAGTATTTTATGAAATTTTTATTTATTTTATTAATTATTTCATTTATTAACAGATCCACTATTTTACACAAATGACAGAGAAATTACATACAATACTTACATGTTGAATATGCCAAGGATAAAAATTAGCACGTGCACAGAAAAACATATGGAAAGCTAATAAGATAACAACGACAATCATACTTGAACTGTAAATATAACTTGGAAAATTGTTTTGTAATGAATATCCAAATTCATAACATGGTCCTATCAAAAGTTTTTACAAATAATAGTAAATTTGAAAGAATATGATAATAATTCAAAAATTACACAAATCGTAAAACATTGTTAAATAATTGAAATTCCACATAAAAAACTCTATGATGGAATGACCTCTGGAACGTCTGAATTAACTTATCGTTTTATTTTAATGCAGGGAAAAATTTTAAATTTCCCATATTTTTCTCACAAAAACAAACCCTGAGAAGAAATGTAAACTCCCAACTAATTATTACCGCATCGAGTTCTTTGTTTCCGCTGTTTACACTGGCCTGATGCCGCATGTTATATGCACTGTTGTATAATGAAGAGAATCTGTATTCTGTTATTGTGTATGTCATAGTAAATTCAACTGTATCAAAAACAGTTGTTTTCTTTTTTTTCTTTTTACTTTAGCCGTAAGATCCCATCACTCATATTATCATTTCAACCAAACCCTGAAGTACTATTATTGGCTTAGACTACTTTGGATTAGATTACTGCAATTTTATGTTGTGTTTTTCAAATCCAGTCACTGTAGAATACGCTAATGTCTAGAAGATGTCGTTTCTCTCTTATTTTAAAGTATACAGTACGTTATGCGCTATCAAACAACACCGGATGGAATATATTATCTCATAAATATATCATTTATAAGCCTGAGATAGTTTTAGGGTATGTAAAACATAAAAATATAAAAAGTTGATACCATAGCGCACTCCACATATACTACACATGAATATATCTTTACATTTTCCACAGCCAACCCACAAGGACTACAGTAGAAATATAAACAAGTAAGCATGCCCTAGTCTGTGATTTAAGATAAAATATCTAAATTTACAATTTAGGTGTGATAACCAAAGGTGTGATAACCAAATTCACTAAAATGTCTCGTTTGTGTCGGCAAGATTGCTATCCAAGCATTAGAAAGTGACCTACATGCTGATTATGCTTACACCTACTCACTCCAACACACCCATCTAGTGATGTATTGATATACGTGTTTCACTTCTCAAATTATGTTTAAACATAACAGCTAGTTAGTGTAAATTATATTCTTCTGCTTAGGCTATATGTTAATATGGAATCAATTGAAGTTATGGAAGTTATTCATTATTGAATTTATGGGAACTTAATTTTATTCCCTTCAATGTGTAAAATACTCAAAGATTAAGATAAGTTTAATATTACGAACGTCTTCTTCAGTTTAGTCAGCTGACAAAAAGTCCGTACCTCCAGGTAACGTTTTTTGAAGAAAGGAATACAGATTTTATTGGAGTCAGGATTATTAAGTAACTACTCTTATCCTTTGTCAATGCAATCTATTTTCCAACGTGTATTTCAAAAGGTCTTCCACGTTTTCTTTTCTTTTATGAAATACAATTACCATATCCTAGAGTTATTTTCAGGAATGAAACATTCACTTTATTCCGTTAGCACTTAAATATTGGAGGTTGAAATGGGTTAATTTCGATTCATCATGCAGTGATAAGTCTTAGACTATGAACTGGAATCTATGCATTTTGTTTGTTGGCTATTCCTGGGGACTATCCAGTCGTCACAGTATTATTCAAACAAAACTTCATTAGATTCATTAATTTTTTAGGGGTGACCTCTTTCCATTGCTTTGGTTCGACGCCATTACCCATGTACATAGGGCTCTTTATTTTAAGAAACATTAACGCTTAAGATACATCCCACATACCACTCAAATCAGCATAGTCTTCTTCTCCAAATTCTCTCTCCATCATTCAAACTTCTCGTTTCTAGCGAGAAAGCTCTCAACTATATCAGCTGCACGAGTTGTTCTTCGTCCAACGCTCTCAGCTCTCAGCTCTCGGTATCCATCACCTCTCTGTTACGGCTGACATCTCCTCGCTCTGATAATAAATAGTATTTCACGAATTTCACGGAGATTCATCCTTCCTGGAGGCAGGCGATCGAGTTATGATTTTCTATCAAAGAATCCCGCAAATATGTTACGCGGCGTGGAAATCCGACTTGCTTACCTGCTATGGCATTTGGAGTTACGATAGTCTAGCGAACCAACTCTCTCGTAATTGAGTTTTAACTGAAAGATATTGTGCTGATTAAGGATTTTAAGGATTACGTGATTTTAAAACCTCAGTACAACGAAATGGATGGTGGAATCAACGTGGGACTTAAGGATCGTTTGTGGAAATCATTTAAAATAGTTTCATGTTGCGCACCTTTGTAAAAAAAACTGTTGTGTTCTGTACGACTTAGTATTTCGTGATACCCTGCCTTCTCGTGCGTTATTTGTTTAGCTCTCTAAAAGTTTACGTTGAATGTACATTTTCAATAATGGGTTAGCTTACTTGGTTGTTCTACTGATTCACAATAGTTCCATCATATATGTGTTAATTTCAATGGGGATACAGTAATCACAATGTAAAATGTTAACCTTTGTCTGGAAAACGTAGAAAAGAATAACGTAAACAAAAACTATATCTAACTTAAACCCCAGCCATTATAACATTGTATAACTCATCTAATTACACATTTGAATTTGTTAATATCTACCTAGATATCATTAGAGCATGAAACAGACTTCCCCGAGACCACTTTACCTCACAGAACTTTTTCTAACATACACATCTTTAAGCACGGTCATTACCAATATAAACAATTAACCAAGCACATTTACGTAAAATGGCCTTGAAAAATACCACAGTGTAGATGAAAGGCCTCGAAAATTGGTTACGCAACTGCAGCGCGTATTGACAGACTTTCTACCGGGAATCCCTGGACTTTGGGCTGCAGTTTTTAACGCGCGGTGAAAGCTCGCTAATTTCTTTTATTAGCTTGTCCCTCACTGAGCTCTAAGCCACCTCGCACTGACGAGGTTAATTGTTAGACCACTTTCGTTTTCACTCGGAGCGCAAATCGTTGAAGGAGGTGCTCAGCTACCGGTACACCAGTATGGTAATTGACATTGTGAGATTTAAATATAGAGTTTCTTTCGAGGTAGGACAATTTTGTGGGTGTGTTTCGGATGAAAACATCATGCTTTCTTTATATTTAGGACATTTTCTATTTTTGAAGTGACTAGTCGCTGGTAGCCGAGCAACTCATTAAATTTTGGTACGATTTGTATATTTTAGTACGCTAAAGGGTCCTCGACAGTCACCAAACGTTACTTAGCATTTAGTGGGGAAGTTCTGCTCCCCAAGCATTGCGTCATTCAGAATATCTCGAATGACTAATCCATTATCATATCAATCATAAGTTAGATCAATTCAATTTCCCATGTCCATGCAATCACAATAGTATTCAATTTGAATTGATGTCAAAATAACTCACCTCAGTATGCTTTTTTAATTTAATTCTAGCAATGAAGAAGTAGATTTTCAACTGTGATTACGAGACGAAGAATTCTTAAATAATTTCCTCCTAGTTAGTTATGATTTGTAATTGCACCATTACATTTCGAAACTGACCTCGAGAAACCACTTTACCTATTCTTTTACTCGAAATATTGAATGAGTCTTTCATAGAGTGAACTACAAATAAGGTTAGGTTTCACTCAAACTTTAGTTTTCCTATTCAACGGTAGTGATGGTGACAAAGAATGTTACAGTTTTTAATAATTCTCCATTAAAGTTTGAGATAAGGAACTCTTAATTTGAATACTTACGTCTACTATAAATTTAACATAGGAAAGAAATTTCTATTTCACGGAAGTTAATACCCAGTTACGAATTTGAATTTTTACAATCCCTTCATTCCATAACGCCACTGGTAGGGAAGGAAAGGTTCATCCATGTCAAAATCTAAGGATAGGTGAAGGCTGAGTTGATTTTGCTACCAAAAATTTAAATAAACTTCTTAGAATAAAACAGTGTTTTACTGTGTGAAACGGGAATTCATTTTAATTGAAATATTTGTATATATTGTATATATTCAAGTCCATAAAAACTTGTATATCCAGTGAGTTTAAACTGTAAATTGCTTACTGTTTCGCTTTACGCTCGAAACTTGCGTTATCCATCGATGTATAACTGAACTCCTAAAAAATGAGAAAACTGAAAAATTACAATTTACTGATGTAACTACAATCGATGGCGTTATCGCGTAATTCTAACATATGTGTACACGTTTTGTTTTATTTTATAAGTCTAGAGGTATTTTAATGATTCGAACTATCAAAAATTAAAACATATTTAATACAAAAATGTCTAGATACAATGGAAAATGTAACTTACTTGTAAAACTATTTTCACCACACTACGATTTTTTTACTGTTTTTAACCGTTTTACAAACGTTTATTGGAGACCGAAAGTTACGTATTGCGTATCCAGAGTAATCTAACAAAAAACCACTAAGTGGTAACACTTTCCCCGCCAAGTCAGCAATCCAAAAAAGATAATAAATCATTACTTTTTCCGCCAAGAAAAACAATGTAGTGTATGTAAGTTTGGCAACTTGGCGGCAGACTTTTGCTCGATCACTTTAAAAATACCATAAAACTAGTTTCATTGAGCAAGTATCTCTCCCATTAGTACATTGCTAGGTGAGAGCTTATTTTACAAAACTTGACCTTATTTGTGCCACATTTCATAAAATCATAATAGTGATGGTTTTATATTTACTGATTACCTCGAAATTATTATACTTAGTTGGACTAATTAATTAGAGAAGTTGATTTGTCACGAACGTAACTTAAATGAAAAAAAAACAAGCAAAAGTCTGCCGCCAAGTTGCCAAACTTACATACATTACATTGTTTTTCTTGGCGGAAAAAGTAATGATTTATTATCTTTTTTGGATTGCTGACTTGGCGGGGAAAGTGTTACCACTTAGTGGTTTTTTGTTAGATTTTATTTATTTTTGTAGAAAATTAACCGTTCAAATAAAAATACTCTTTTCTCTGAAAAAAAAAATAAATTTTAATGCTAAAGTTGACTGAACTCTCGATCCACGAACGTAACTTAAATGAAAAAAAAAAACAAGCAAAAGTCTGCCGCCAAGTTGCCAAACTTACATACATTACATTGTTTTTCTTGGCGGAAAAAGTAATGATTTATTATCTTTTTTGGATTGCTGACTTGGCGGGGAAAGTGTTACCACTTAGTGGTTTTTTGTTAGATTTTATTTATTTTTTTAGAAAATTAACCGTTCAAATAAAAATACTCTTTTCTCTGAAAAAAAAATAAATTTTAATGCTAAAGTTGACTGAACTCTCGATCTTCCGGTAGTCTTTGCAGAGGGTACCGGTTTTGTACTCTCATCCTGCACTTTTTCGACATTTTTGGTCTGGCACCACTTCCTGTCTCTCACATAAGGAGCCGAAGAGGAGTCACAACTTGTGTTGTAAAGTGGAAGGTCAGACCTGTACTTCTGCCTTAGTCTGTTGTATTCGAGAATGGCGGATTTCTGAGGCTTCACATCTCTTGGGTTAAAGTTAATAAGATGAAGCCCTTCTAATGAAGTCACTCGTGACAAGGCAACATATGATTGGCCACATGTAAATATGGACTCCCCAATATCAGTTATTACGCTATTTAAGCTGAGGCCCTGGCATTTGTGAATTGTAACCGCGTAGGACATCGATATCGGGAATTGCTCTCGATACACAAATGCGTTATCCATCACTTGAAACTTGGCGTTTACTCGCTGTAGGTGATGGGTAATGCCACAATCAAAGTTAATTGTCACTGAGTCTACGTCATCAGAATTGTCTGTATTAAACCTCAACCCCGTTACTGTTCCAATGGCGGAGTTAACTAGCCCCACAGTGACGTCAATGTTTCTAAGCAACATAACTTTAGCACCAACCTTAATAGGAATAATTTTCTCCATACCAGCTGTTCTGCTGCAGTCAGAGTTGTAAGAGGACAGTATCTTTTTAACTTTGTTTTGTTGACGAGGTAGACAGTCAACTGAGTCTTTTGCAACCAAGTTAACGACAGGACCACTTATTCTATTGACCATTTCATCATTTATTATGGAGCATTGGTAACCAGTTGAACAAAGACACACAGAATTGTTGGGTAAAGCAGACAAGTAATCTCCTAATAGAGAAAGGTTTTCACAAGCAGTTTTTCCATTAAGATGTATTTTCTTGCTTTCAATTAGACGGATGTCCTCAACGGTCATATTGCCTACTCTGACTTTGCTTAACACATCAGCAAACTTAGAATCTTGAGCTTGTCGCATGTTTGTAGTAAGTTCATCATAAGAGAACTGTTCAGACCAGATGTTAACACAAGACAGAGAGCCAACAAAAGAACTAAGTTTGCTACTGTCAAGTTCAATGAATGGGGAGTCTTCGTGTACTGGTGGAAGTTGTAAAAGGTCTCCAAAGAGCAGTATATGTTTTTTACCAAACCAGCCGTTACTTTGGTCTGAGGTGTTGAATATTTCACACAATCTGAGATTTATGTACATCAATATTAGATTGGAGACCATGGACACTTCGTCTATTATGAAGAGCACCACATCTTTCAGGTTGGATCTCAACATTTTTAAAACATCATCAGTAAGAGCTTTGTACTTTGGAGTTTTTCCATGCTCAACTGGCAGCTGAAACACTTTGTAGATCGTAGAACCATTGATGTTGTAAGCACTTAGTCCTGTGGGAGCTGATATTGATGTAGAGGCTTGAAGACATTTTTTAGTCCAAGAGCTGATAGTTTTTATGAGAAAACTCTTACCAGTACCTCCCACACCACTTACAAAATGTCTCAGAAATTTATCTGTCCCATCAGAGTTTGCAACAACTCGTTTGACATAATCAAACACTCTCTTTTGGTCGTCATTGAGTTTTTGGTATTTTTTCTCAAACGGCTCGTCATTCGGCGACCAATTGCTGTCCCTGACAGGCTGGGATGCGGGGACAGGTTCATTAAAGGGCTGAAAGGCTATATTGGATGGATCAGCAACCTCTCCTTCTTCTGCATTGATCTCTTCAACTCGGTTTTGAATTTTGTCTCTTGCATTCTCCGATGCCGCAATAATGTCTTTTAAACGTTTGTCATAGTTGAAGGCTTGAGTGAGAAGTGTCCGCTTGGCCATAAAAGCATCTGTGTATGTTTCATGAGACTCTTTCAGCTCATCAGTAGATCTCCAACAAAGAAACATAAGAAGTAATGCATGGTAGTATTTTTCAGGATCCTGAGTGGGGCTGTACTTATAGTGATTCAGTAAGCATGGTCTGACTCTTTTAGTGAGGAATTTGCCTGAATTCAACTTATGCACTTCACGGTCGCCTTTAGGTGGTTGAGCAGCTATATCGTACCATCTCACAAAGTCGTATAAGTTCATATCTTCTAGTTCGTCTGGTCTAGTTGGGTAGTGGTCATCAACCCACGACTCGTAGAATATGTTCGTTGAACTTGGGTCCATACTTCGTATCTTGTCGATTTTTTGTAGTCTTTTGTGTCTGGTCATGCCTACATCCAACCATCTTATTGTTGTCTCCGGGTCCGTGCCGTACAATGGAATGCCCAACAGTGTGTCACTAGCTTCTAAAGAACCACACTCACGGTTGTTTAAAGCTCTAAGGCCAACGTTAAACAGTCTACTAGCTAATGATTTTGTAGAATTAATCTCTGTAAAAACTTGGCCAGCATGACTTTGTTCACTTTTGGTAGTGTACTTTGTGGCATACCAATGTAGGATATAAGTGCTTTCGCCTACATACTGGATGTCCACGTTTCCATTCCAAGCTAGCAACACGGCCGGGTTGTAGTCATTGACAAAGCTCTCGCTTGGTGTTCTGGGTAGGTCATAAAGACGTGACTTAGACTTGAGAGCTTTTCTGCCAGCTACAGACTCGACAACGTCACGCAGAACAAGATTCCCTGTGATTGGCCGGAGAAACCCGAAACGACAAGCCTTACGAAACCCGGTTTTGGTTTTCTTTGTCCGCATACAGTACGAGTTGTGGTGATGCATTTGGTAACTTGTAACTCTGTTGTTGAGAGTAGGTGAAACGGATGCATTTGGAACCTTGCAAGTAATGTACTTAAGGATAAAGTCGGCTACTTCTGCGTTGCTGGACGTCCCCATTACAGGAGCATTTTCTACCCACAGAAGAAGATGGAAATGTTGGAGACCTCTGCTTTGGTATTCTCGCCTGTAGAAGTAGTGACTTACTTTTCCTAAAGGAGCAGCATCAGAGACAATAAAATCCAACATTGCCTTGAACTTTATATGGATAAACCGTGACGCACTGATAGGATCCATAGCCACAAGTTCACTAGTTTGTTTTTTTTCTGCGCCTGGAACACTCCGGTTAACTTCCCTAATGAACAATGCCATGTCATCCCAGTTCCAATCGCTTGGGCTTATGGGTAAAAATGGTTAATGGTTAATGGTTAATGGTTAACAACCATGTAGCTGGTCCATAATGCTGAGCCATGCAATTGACATCATTTCTAGGCTGTATCCAGTACTGGCTAGTGTTCCTGAGTTTGGAGAATACTGATGTCAGGTTCCCCTCTAATTCTCCCGATGCAAGGTTGTTCAAACAGTCTCTAGCACTAAGAGAGCCACTGAATCCAGTGACGTTGAGCTTGTGGAATACTCCTGGTCTTAACTGCCGAAGGTTTGCATCGTGCAGCAAATAAAAAAGGTACTGCTGATTCAGTCTGAACTGAGAATGCTTTGAAAGCAACCGACATTTGATAAATTCAGCAGAAGAGAGTTTAGTTTCTCTGGAATGAAACTGGCCAAATTTACCTTCGGGATACAAATCAGGGAAACAAAGCACGTCAATCTCTTTGTTTTCATGACTAATCGGAGGTTCATTCACTTTCAGCATCTTATAGAGCTCGGTGTCATCACTATAAGATTTTGATTCATGAAGAGCGTGGATTGTATAGTGAGACTCTTCTGAATCCCATTCCTCGTGAGTTACCTGAGTTAATATAGCACGTCTATGTAGTATTTCCTGAGGTGGCAGTTCGTTTTGATGGGTAGATTGAAACAAATTTGTGTCATCATTAAGGTTGAAGAGTCCTTCTGGATCTGTAGGTAGTACGATGCTACCATAATGAGCGTTGTTTTTCTTTAAGAAACTTAAGGCTGCGTGTACCTTATCCACACTAACCAACATTTGCCAAACATTCTTTGCTTTGGTTGGTACCCCTCTGACCAAAACGTACAGCTCGTGGTTTGGATTCAGAGGGTCACTTGGTTTGGGCAATTTTTGCAGGGTTTCTTGAAGGGGTAGTGGCAAATGAAAACTTCTTCCCACAACTTGGGAAATTTGTTGCTGAGCTCGACTTGTTCTTTTTCCAACTGTGTTCATTTTTGTAACAACCTGAAATGCTTTGGCTCTCTGAATTAAGACTTTTTCATAACTGTTAAGGCAAGTTAGCTCTTTCGGCTGCGCACAAACATAGAGATCGTTAAGAATGCAAGTAGGAGGCATCTGACCTTTCCTTAGTTTTTCAAGGCAGCCTCGACAAATCCATCCCGTTTTGCACTCTTCTTTCTTTATGTCTTTTATTCTTTGCCATATGTGTCCTACAATTTGATTTTTTAGGTTTTTCAACAGGCTTACTTGCTGTTTACTGAACAACTTATCGCATGAGACACAGGGAAACACTGGCGTTTCAGAAGAACGCTTCTCCAATGCCTCAAATGCTTTGTGATATTTTGCAAACAACTGAGACTCAGATTCAGGGACCTTGCTTTCACTTGTGTCATCTGTAAGAAAGGCTTTTGTTTGCTCTTTAAATTCCCTTTCTATCGAAAACAACACGTTCGCCTGCACGTTAAGAATGCCATTTTTAATTAGCATAATCTTCTTAGCTATTTTCAACAGTCGGTAAATTTTGGAGACAAGACTACGAATTGCAGGAAAGTGAGGATAGATTGTTCTCAGAAAAGGAAGTTTCGAAACACATGCTCCTGAGTAACAGTCCAAAGAGTGAGGATGAACACCTACACGAGATGATACACCACTTTGACATGAGTGCTCTCCCATGCTGACAATAAGCTTAGAACCTTTAGTGAGAGAGCTTGAAACTATTTCATTGTAAAGAGATTTAAGTTGCTCTAAGTGGTCAGGCTCAATGAAGCATATATCTGAGTTGCATTTCCACTTTTTCTTTGGTGAACTATGAGCTGTGCTGGGCTCGTTACCAACAGTTATTTGTTTACCAGGAAACACTCTATAGGTAAACTCCCAGAAATAAGGCTCCGACGTGGAAACATGAAGACTGTGCCCACACAACGCATCAACATTGTCCTCAAACGTGCTTGTTGCAGATAGCTTAGCAAGAGACTCTTTAGCACGATTTTGCAGGCTAACAAATACCTTAAGGAAATTGTTTTTGTAATTTTTATAAGCATGCAACACCCATTTCAAGAGCTCTTTAGCCCTTAGCAACCTTTTAGTATAACCTTGTTCAGGTATTTTCTTTGCTATAAGTCTGGCTATTTTCTCACAATTTATTTTCCCCAAGAAAATATGTGAAGCTGCAACACTTTTTTTGGTTTTCCTTTTTGCATTTTTTACTGATTTTCTTTTCCCATCAGATCTATTTAAAAAGCGTCGGCTTTGATAGGCTGCACACTTTTGCACCCTTTCGTGAAAAACCTTAAGTTTATATCGCAAGCGAAAGTGGCCAGGGTATTTAGCACGAAGTACTTTGTAACGTCTCTCGCGATTAGATTGTTTCATTTCTTGTTTTGCACCGTAGTTTAAACGTTTTTTAGCTTTATAATATTCTGGATCAGTAGAGTATTTCTGACGCATTCTAGCCTTGTGTGGCTCAGGATTAGCAGAATATTGTTGCCGCAACCTAGCTCTGCGAGGTTCATGATTAGCACTGTGTACTGCACACGTTTTCTTAACCTCTCAGTTTCAATATTAGCTAGATAACGTTTTCTCGCTTTGGATTTTTCTCCTTTAGCATGTTCAAGGTACCAAGCTTTAAAAGTAGAACTCTTATTAGTGGATTGTATGCTAGCTTCTTCTGTTTTTCTTTTTTTTATAGCAGGGGCGTTATCTAAATACCATTCTTGTTTTCTTTTTCTTGCCAGTCTTTCTTTAGAAGGCATACTGATGATAGATTAGATTGATAGATGGATTAGAAAGAAAGTTTAATGCAATTAAAACATAGCCATGGTATCTTACCAAATGGTCCTAAGAAATGTTCTCAATGTTCTTAAACTAGATCTCTTCACTACACATAAACAATGCTGCTCTTTTTGTAAACATGAAAAAGACAACAAACACGTTTTATTTACAGCTGTTAAAATTATTAATACAATGTTAAAAGACTTAGTTAAATAATTTAGCTAGTATCTTAGTATATAATTATATAGAAACATATGTATAAAATGTGATTGCATCTGGTGGCCTACTTAGCACCAATTTATAGTTGACTTAAAATTCGGGCAGATGAATATATTTTATTCTTTGTACTTTATATTTCATTGCTAAGATTTAATTATGATTTAAATGCTTATTGTTGTGAGTTCAATTGTAAATAAAGGTGTTGAAAGTAATAGCCCTCTGTTTTAACGTTTTTAAAGCTTTTACCAACTTAAATAGAATTCAACCTAATATTGAAGTGAATTCCAACATTACTGGCAATGCGTTGGTGTTACATAAGTGTTCTGATAATTAAACCCGTATATCTAAAGACTAGTGTAAATTGAGCCCTTGGGTGACTTTCTACAGCCAGTTTTAACGTCTAGAACTGTGTGCAAAACCTCCCATTTCCCCATTTTTATTTGTCATGAATAAGTAGACATTTTAATACTAACTATGACGATTGCATTCATAAAATCTCAAAACATATTGTAGGCTACGGCAATATTGTCCTAAAAGCTGTTTACTGACTTTCTAAAGCCATATTAATGTATATAATTGTGTCCAACTAACTAACATTCAATTGCGTAATATTGTTTTATTTGCTGTGCTATTGTCCACAAAGTTGATCTATGTGGAACTTAATACTACTCCTGCTATCGCTTATTAAGTTTAATAAAATCTACATTGATGTGTGTTTAAGACATTGCGTGTTTTAAGGACGAAATGTACGTTTAAATTTATTTTTCCAGGGTCCAAGGAGGGGGGCTTTAGCCCCTGTAGCCCCCCCCCCCTTGGAACCATCACGGGGGGAATATCTCTGCTCTAAGTAATTTTATATAGTAAGTAGTTCAAGTCATTCGGTATACCTGAAAAAAATACTTTATAAAAGTTTTAAAATAATTATCAGCTGTTCCTATAAATTTCTCTAACATTTAAATTTATTGATATTTAATCGCAGCTGGTCCTTCTTTTTATTTTGATTTGTTTTGATTTTAATCCCATGTTATTTAAATGGGCCAAAATCGTACTTTGAGGGCTTGCCAAGGGTTTATGGGTCAACGTACCGACTTGAGACCCTCAAAAGGCACATCTACACGCTAAGGGCTTTCACACAACATAAAGAACATTAACATTGAGTAAGTGGTTTGGGCTGTAGGTCCGTCAACATTTAAGGAGAAGAAGGAGAACACGGAAAATTTGTGAATTTTCAAACTAGTTTTTTCTTTGCTCAAACACAACCGTTTTTTAAATTCTTTTTTTTATTTTGTTGAGAATGATTGCCCCTATCCAGTAGATGAACAATTATTTTAATAGCTTTTGTTTCTTCAGAGCTATAGACGAGTAAAAAAGCCACTTTGTCACGTCATGTATATATACACTGCAGCAGCTGTGTACCGCTGGGGGACTTGGCGGGGCGGAACGCTGCCGCGTTCCTTAATATTGTGGATATGTTGCATGACAATTAATACAAAGACGCACAATTTCAATTTATGATTTCTTTTAATGAGTAACAGAGATGGTTAGATTAATGAGTTTCTTATTTAATATGAATAAATCAATAAGCATAAATCTGAGCATTTACAACTTGACGTTCGGAATATGTAACTCTACATTATACGTTCTACACTCCGACAAAATATACCTGATATTTTGGTATAAATAAGACTATGTGAGTGAATTCAGGGCGTTTGTAAACCCCTTACTTAATCTTAGATTCGTCTACTTTTTTAAATAAAAGTTTAAATACCTGAAGTACTATCGGTGATCCGGTATTCAGTCAGCAACCAAGGTCTCGAATCTAAAGGTTCATTTTCAAGCTGTCACCAAGTTAGGAAAATCCTCTCCATCACTGAGGTTGAAAAAAGTTATTAAATCCACATCATTTACACGAACACGAAAACATTAAACACAAATTGGCCAAGTTATAATACTGAAACGGTCACGTGGTGTACTGGTGTAGCCTTTAGAAGATGAGTCACGAGTACTACAGGTTTTAACCTTTTATTTGTAAAAAAATTTGATCTAGAGGCTAACATGTTTACTTTTTTCGACGTAACATTTATAAATTTAACTTCCCTTTTTGTTTGTTCCAAGGTTGCTGTTGCTTGCATTTAAAGTTGTATATTTGTGAAGTAGCTCTTTTGTCAGCGACTTCATTTTTTCTAAAACTTCTCTTTTGATACAAATAACACGTTTGGTAGCACCCTGGCAGTATTGCGTCTGTCTTTGTCTCTTTTATCCCCTTAACTCTCAAATATAGACAAGCGAGAGTAACTTTACTTCAAGGGAGGCATGGGACTCGCAATATATAGAAAGGGTATTAGAGAAATAAGGCTTCAACAACCCCAGTTGGCTCATCCCGTTGTTTGGGAAAGCAATGGAAGGGCTTGACAAAATCCTCCTCCATGCGGCACTCCTGAAAATACTGTATACTCAAGACAGGGACAGAAATAAAAATCAAATTTAATTGGTTAAACACAATTTAATGCCATAGTTTCCACACTAAGCTACGATTACGTTTATCCGCGATAATTTGAAACTATGTTCGTTGTTTTGGCCAAAAGTGGAAAACGTATCCCAAAACTAAACTGCATTTTCTTTTCCGGTTGGTTATCTGTAAACATATATTTAGGTTTTTATTTTATTCATATCTTTCGTTCATATTTAGTAACATTTATACTAGACCTATTTCATACTCTTTCATTGCATACGAATAAATTAGACATGAAATTAAAGTACGAGCGACAAGTAGATACCACTGCCAGTCAACAGGAACTGCCAGATTCAAGGCCCCAATGAACAAACACAACACTGTTGAGAACTTTTAACCTGATGCTAAACTGATGATCGAAGTAGTCAATCAAAGCATTGAGCGCCGAATGGATCAATTATGATTGTACATTGTAGTACAATGATTTACGGTAATGCACCTGTTAATTTACATCTTTGTATATTTAGAAGTGTTATTGTTTTTTATACTATACAGTTTTAGAGCGGTGTTTGCTTAGGTGTCTGGCTACCATTGATGTTATTCGCCGCAATGGCCTGATGGTCCAACGCTGTTTTTACGGTGGCAGTGATGAAGATGAAGTTGAGGAAATCTCAACTATTTTGCTAAAGTAGAGTTATGTGTACGATAGTTTAAGTTACTTACCGAATGATGGAAAGGAGGTCTGGGTCCCAACATTCTTGGCACCGTTGGCTCCGTAGAAACACTGAAAAATTAGAAAGTCTAAACTATATACAATTTTAAGTTTCGGCATGTACGAAAGTACTCATTGTAAATTTCCTATTCTGTATACCCTGTCTGTAATAGAGGTGCATCACGAGTGCAGTTTTATGCCGTTTTGGTACTGTTCAAGTATTTTTTTATATATCATTTATCCAGGGGTGGTTTCTCTCTCTCATGTTGAAGCACCCCTGACGGTTATAATAATATGACATCAGTAATCATGCTACAGAAAACAACTAACAAAGCAACACTTTTGTGCGATACATTTTTTTGTATCTTCATCTAAATTATGGTGCCTTAAAAAAATATCATGCATTTATAGTTTCTGGGAAAATAGTATGCTTGCTTTTGCTGACGATGTGGTGATTTTAACAAAGAACATAAATGGTTTAGTGACCCTAAAAAAATCCGATAAAATAAGCTAACACAATGTCGGACTAAAAAAACTACCGAAATGAAACAAAATACATGAAGGTTGGAAGACCAGATAAACAAATAAATAGATAACAGAGAACCTTAAAGTTTAGAGTTTTGAGTACAACACAATTAAGGAGAGTGAAACCCAAAATAATTTACTTTTGGCTTAATTAGAAATTTTACACTAATAATTAGAGTATTTATGGTTTTAATACTATTTGAGTTAGCAGTATTACGGAGTGTTTAGGAAATTTGTAAATCAGTACACATAAATCAGTGACACAATAACAATAATGAGTAGATAGAAATTACGTCAAATTTACCACAAGCTATTACGTTGACAGTAAAAAGTGTTCCTAATTCACTTTGAATCTACTACAACCAAGACATGTTTCTGGTCTTTTTCAGAAGAGGGAGGGCCGCCACTATTTAAACTTTGGAAACCCCACAGTTTAAGTTAGGTTAGTTTAGAGCTTTACTCAAACATTTTATTTTATTTACTGAACAGAAATAATCACAAAAAAATATAAAAAAATCACCTAACCTAAACTGTGGGGTTTCCAAAGTTCAAATAGAACGTCCCCTTCTGAAAAATACCTTTTTTTTCTCTATCTAAATGTAGGGATGGAAGACTTACCAAGATCAAAATGACAGAAAGAACTAGAACCAAACGAATCATTTGTGGACCCAAGGCTTGTACAGGAGTAACTAAATGTTTTAAAAGTTCAGTTGTACGTTTTTTACTTAATTTCGCTCACTTATGTATAATTTTCGTATTGGCTGCTAGAGGCAGTCAATCAAACACTGTTAATTACTGTTCCACATGTGTAAGCAACATGACAGTTTAAACTGCCTGACTATCTACTTTTCGCATTGCAAAATATATTTTTTTTTCACTAATATTTTACTAATAAAACTTACAAAAAGTAAATAAAACACAACACTCTTGTAACATTTAAGTGTAGATATGTGTTTCAAGAGTGATAGATGTATGAGGTTTCACGCAAATTCAGCTAACTCCATACAATACGTGGCAGATGAATTCGATGAAAACAATATTTCCTGCTCTTTCATCGGCAACAGGTGGCTCAAGAAGTTTTGCTGAATCTTGAGCTTCTTGTTTATGACATTTATTCATGTCAAAGTCTCTTTCATCATAAGGCAAAAGGAGATGATGTTGAAATTATTTATCTGGTAGAAGGAGTTAATATTACTGATAACTTATCCCTATTCCTTAAAGAAAAACCTTCAGGTCATATTTATATCTTATCAGTAAACTGCCACCTTTGATTGTAAACCATATACAAATTGTTTCAGTGGGAGGCGGATTATTTTTTTTAATTTGATAAAAATATAATTTTAACTTGTCCAAAAACATACACATTCTTACTTACACGTTCGAAGGGTGTCTACAACTTTCTCACTGTGCAGTTTCGATTCCTTCCCTTACCACTTCGGCCATCATTCTGTAATTCTGTCCTAATTGATTAACGTCTGTGAAATCTTGCTATGAGGTTGCTGTCAAACATGAAATTTATTGAAATGCGAATGAGGATCCATTTTCTCGCCATATTGATCAAAATTGGTTATACACGTATAATCTCTGCTATTTTGTGTATAAAGTAGGCCAACTGTAGTGAAACTGGCCATTGATCTTGAGCAGTTTAATTTTTATTTCAGGATTAGTTTTGCCAACAGTGTTATTTGGAGGCTTCTGATTGGCTGAGGGAACACCATTACTGCAACGATACGGTGTAACGACATCGGCCTCGGGGGTCTAGTGGGTAGCGTGCCGGGCTGAAAATCTGTAGGTACTAGGTTCGAATCAAGAAGCAACCAAATGACACTGCTGGCAAAATAAATCCTGAAATAAAAATTGTGCTCACAGTGGATGTAGCTTATTGGAGGTCAGTCAAAGTGCTATGCTAGCATTAAAGAGGAGTGCTAACATCGCCTATTTACGTTACGTAATTTTAAAAAAACTCAGTATCTGGTAAATTTTTAGAAAAAAAGATTATAAAATTGGCAAGCCCTTTAAACTGAATCAACCATAGTTACACGCAAGTCAAAACTCGTCTTTCGCGATCATTTTTCCCTCAACCTAAATTCTCAATTGCAATCTTCCAGCTGATTTCCCAACTCGACACTCGATCTGACCAGCTGTTAACGTGAAAGTCTGTGCATTCCAAGGTCGTCAGGTCATTGTCGATAAGCCGACTGGACGTTCATGACATAAACATAACCTCGATTTTACCAGTAAACAAATATTAGCGTCTAGATGCTAGTGTTATTGGAAATGTATTTGCAATCTTTTTGATTGGATATGATGTTAATACATTTCTCAATGGTATTGTACTGTATTGAGCTGTCACAGTAAACTTGCGATAAAATTTGTATAGTATGTTTACTTGCATTATTGATTGTGAATTTCACCACTGTAATCCAAGTAATAATATTGACCGTCAGCTATTAATTTATACTTATGATATTTAATGCTATTACTCTACAAATATTGATAGTAATGGCAGTTTTTCTACCGTACTTGGAAGACTAGGATTTACAAAAAAAAAAAAACATTATTAAAACGTGGAAGCGTAAAATAAAATTTCGTCAATTTCAAACTATAAACTGCGTACCCTAAACTAATATTTTGTAGACTACATGTATTTTCACATTTAATTTTTGTATTGTAGTAGACCAATCCATAACTTATTTCGTACCTCAAAGCCTACATTCTTGGGTTAGCTGTCAGTTAGTTTAGTCTATAACAAATCTACAGAAGATATGTTTACTATCCCCTGTTAGTTCCCTGATTTGCCACAGGAAGGATCAGCTGTTTCACTGTACGTACACTTAATCCTCTTTAAGATTTGGGGGATATTAAAAAAAAAGTCCACTATTAAAAGTTTGCCCTGTGCAAGCAAGCTAGGTTAAGTTAGACTAGGACAGGTTTAGGTTAGTTTACATCAACTAAATTTACATATGAAAAAATTAATCAGTGGTGGCCATCTCCTTAAAAAAGGTCGGAGATATGTACTGCAGCTTATAACAAAATTCTACTAGGCTAGTACCAATCTACCTTCCTGAGTCTTCCAACTACAGAGCGACAAGGCGATTGACACATATGTAATCAGCTGTTTCATTGTTGACGCAAACCAATCAGATTAATTCAGTCTCCGCATGATCTCCTAAAATAGCTGTACTTCAGGGTGACTAAAACTATCTCTCTCTCTTTTGCGGTGGGTGTGGTCGACCTCCTCTATGGACGACTGGCCGGGTGACCGAGGGGGCGACGTCCGCTCACGTAAGGCCAGGGTCACCGAGGACCAAGGCCGAGGAAAGTGATGAGGCAACTCACACCTAGGCTTCCTCGGTTGCATCACAAAGAATTGCGTAACACGAGCTTCCTGGCGTGACATAGTGCATGGTGTGAGTAGATACGAGATGGAGGTGCATGAAAGAGGAAACTAAAGATAGCGATGAGTAAATGTACTGAGTGGTGGAAAGGAGGAATAGATGTGTGAAAAAGAAATGAGTTGAAAAAGTGCTTACAATTTGAATTTATTTTCTAGTAAATTCTTTCCGTTATCACACCCCATAGTAAAAAGGTTTAATTTTGAAAGGTGTTACATTATAAATGGATCAGTAGTCATTAGTGTGATTTAAAGCTAGACTAGACTTAGGATGGAAAATTAACATAATATATTCCAAGGCCTGTCAACGAACCCGGTGACTTAATCGAACTTGATCGTCTAAAATTAGACAAGTTTATTGACTGCAGGAACCGATACAGTTGTGCTTTTTTTGTAATTCTACTCCCTAACTGATCCCAGCTTACAAGCATATTCACTCTAGACTATTAAGACACTGAAACCGTTTTGAATAGTTTCAGATAAAAGTCTTGTTTTGAATTAATGAGGTTCCTGACAGAAGATAGAAACTTGTAAATGCAGATTCACCTACTTACCTTGGAGACGATAAGGTCATTGGCCCAATACTAGTTTTATTTTTAGTTCAACTGATAGTTTGAAAACATTTACTGGGGGGGGGGGGGGGATTAAAATTAGTATTATAACGAGAGCTCGCCCTGTGGTCGAAAACTCGACCAAAAGTATATATTGAGCAAACTTCTCTATTTTCAACCCACTCTGTAAATAAAACATGTGATTGGAATGTCTTTAATTTTTTTTATTTTCTGTTTGTATTTTGATGTTATTTCGTCACCAACATAGCAACCCATAAGGACCATGTTAATTTTAAAAAGATTTAAAATTATTGTGTGTGCTTATTTTTGAGCCTATTTTAATTTATAAAGGGATTCTGCACATCTACAGGAAAATATCTTTCATTTGGTACCAACCGCATGTAATTCGGTCCATTAATATGGTCAGGCTAGCTGTCATAAGTTTTGCAAACGTTTTTTTAGTATAAAAGATGGGGTTTTCAGCTGTTAGATATGCTGTGTGGTTAGTAATCGTTTAGCAACAGTATGAACAATCCAGTTCTTAAGATATGAGAGTTTATATAAACCATTTTAAAGTGAGTCCAAATTCGATGGCATTTGGTAATTAGTCAATGGTAAATGTGACAAAGACAACAATGTTGTAAAGCATAAAATTGTGGTTCAGTAGGAAAATACAGCTTGTGCTTAATCTAAATAAACAACCAGATTTACACTTTTACATGGGTTAGAAACGAAGGAGGAACAGAACGAGCCTGGTCGACAACTTTTAGTTGAGAACTTCCATCCATAGAGTCCCAGGCTAAAATCTTACCAAGCACTAATGACTTAGCTTTTTCATAATTCCGCAATCCGATAGTTTAGAGCAATCTTTTTTCGTTTTTTGTAACACTCTGTACAAGTAGGTTCTCATTGCACAGTAGTCCTATCAACGTTGGCAAATAAATCTAGAATTAAATCTCTTTTGATTTTACCTGAAGTGAAAATTCCCTACATGGGCTATAAGAGGAAACATTATGCCACAGCACATATTTAGTTTCGCTTGAGATGCCAGAAATCGTGATTTAACGAAGGCGAAAGTGATAATAGCACAGTTTGTACCATGCGTCTCACGTTGCTGTCAATCAAATTGGTTAAAATGGTGGACTAAATATTCCTGCAGAAACATGATTTTTTTGGAAACTTTCGTAAATAACTCTAGTGCTTTCCTCATGGATAAAATATATTAGTTTATATGTTTTCAGTTTACAGTATTGGTCGGCGATTGCTATCCAGATTTGAAATTACGTAGGTAATGATTCTACAGTACAACCAGAACTGTCAATAATAATGCTGGATTGCAGGTATTATACAGATTGTTGAATAATACAATTGTTTCTAGAAAATAATACATCTAAATCCATTGCAAAGCATAATGAAATCGCAATAAACCAACAAATTGGCTGGTGGGGCCGGGAAACTAGCTAATATATTTTACTGACTCATTAATGCACTGGTATTCATTGACCAACTGTAAATTGTATCGTCAAACATTTTCTGCTAGCCGATATCGATAGGTTCAAGTTGTTTAAACTCTTCGATGCTATTTACCTGAATTGCTCAAAAAATGGCAATGCAGTCTTAACTTTTAGTCTTTAAATAAAGACTAAAATCTAATAAAAATGGTATTTTGGAGGAGACGATGTTAGAGTCTGTAACAAAAATTGTATCTGGACGTGTTCCTGAACAGTGGTGACAAAACAACTTCAGCCCACTGAACTTACACTAATTTTCTCCCAGCGATGTCAGCTGCCCAAAAAAAGCTGGCAATGCAGTCTTACCTTTTAGTCATTCAATTTTGGTACGAATGAAGTAGCCTAATTGTAAGATTGTACGACGTACGTAGCAGTAAAATGATAGTTTGTTCATAACTATAGATATGTATGCGGATAATTTTGCCATACTGTCATGCTACGATTTACTATGCACTTGCATCTATACTTGACCAAACGTGACCTTTAACAAACAATTAGCGTTAAAAATAATATTTCAACCAGAGATCCTACCTTTTCGGTTTAGGATACCAAACATAATAAAGTAATACTTGTTTTAGCCCTAAACACTTTTCTGGTTCGAAAAGGCCACTTTAAGGAAACAACGAACCTATTTCAGGGGATAACTTCAAAGACACCTTCACTGAAAGCATTAAAGGAGTAGGCACTCCTTTAATCTATGCTGAAAGCTAATCGTGCAGCTAGTGTCAACACCCGCGACTGTTTCTTAACCCAACCTTGGCCCTGCTGTGTTATGTGCTATGATTGTAGTTTTCGTGATCCTAGACTCAACTGCTGATTATCAGTTCGATTACTCCCACAAAATGTCAGGTGAGTTGCTCAACTCTTGATTGCTTTTCATTCCCTCTCTTAGCGCGCTGGTGTGTACATTGACAAAATTTACGAATAGTCCATGAATATTCTTTAGATACCGTAACAGAGTACGTTTCAAAATGTAAAACGTACTTCGTTAATCGAAAAATATTTTTAAATGCTCAAAAATGTATGGTTTTGAACGCAAAACCATCTTCTGGTTCAATGGTCGTTTACTTTTGATCGTAAGTGAGACTATAGAAAACGCTCAACTTAAAAATTACAAGCAATGCTGTAATGTTGACTGAAAGTTATTCAATTTAAATTAAATAATTTATTTCCTCTTCGATTGTTCCCAATTTACACATGAATTAAAGATTAAACGAGATCATTTAAGTATCAGGATTAAGTAAGTTTATTAAAAGGTTTAATCAAATGTCTCCCTGAGGTGGCCTTTGCATATTGTAAATCCATATTTGAAGGGATTGAAAGATTGCCATGTTGTGTCCAGGAGTAACCGAATCACGTTAAAAATTAAAAATTGTGTCTAATTTAATTTAGATTAGGGTACCACCCTTACAGTATTTATCTATCTATCTATCTATATATTAATAGGCAAGCATGTTTCTTTAAAACCTTTTTTCTCAACTCGTGTACATCACTGGGAAAATTTACGTATACTGTTAGAAAGATATTTTCCTGTAGATGTGCAGAATCCGTTTATAAATTAAAATATGCTCAAAAAGAAGAACAACAAATTAATTTTAAATTTATAATAATTAACATGGGCCTTATAGGTTGCCATGCTGGTGACGAAATAACAAACTAAATATAAACAGAAATCGAAACGAATGGAATACATTTCAATCGCATGTTAAATCTATACTTAGAGCGTGGGGTGAAAATAGAGAGGTCTTCACACTACATATTTTTGGTCGAGTTTTCGACCACTGGGCAACCTCTAGTTCCTTTTAATACACGCGATACAAAGAAATATTTAGACAACAAACCGTGAGATATATAGGGTCAATGAAACGTGTTCGTGCAATTGCAAAAAAGGGGTTAGTAGCGTGATGGGTCTGTAGTTTGCGAGGTTCATCCTTTCCCTCCAAATGTCGGCCCGTGCAGCCGACTCTCCGTTTTAAATGTCGAACTGTGAGAGCCAAAGTGTCGTACTATGCAATACAATTGAATACAATACTGAACAATACAATACAATGTGATTTAACACATTACAATACAACATAATACAATATAATGCCCTATTTTACTTTTTTATCTCAATTTTTAATCACGATAAAATCTTAATACAAGTTGATCAATATCAAAACTGGTAATTATGTTTTGAGCGCACCATCATTATAAAATTACCTGAACAAGGAATGTTTGAAAATTTATGTCAGTATACATTTCAATTAGTACGGAATGAATTTTTTACAGTTTATTTTCATCTGAGCTGTTATTTTACTTTGAACGCAAATGATCCCAAAATTAAATCCGATGGAAGGCCCATGACAAATTAAAGTAATAATTTTGTTCAGCTAATAAATACTGAGCTTTAACTACATAATCTAGGAATGTTTAAGACAGTATAGTTTTTGGTAATCTAGGTTTAAGTTAATAAAAATACATTACAAAAAGTGTGAACTAGTAGGTTCCCTTTCTTCACGGAGAAGATCCCGTCATCGAAACCACTCCAAAAAATCAAACTTTCAACCACACATTTTCTTACACCTGTCATTTCAAATATATTCAGCAAATCACACAGATTTTCTCGAATCAGGCTGTAAAGACATTCAATCTGCGTAAAAAGTAGTCTTGACTACGAGAATATAAAACTGGGACATACACGAGACTTGCCTTGACACTTCCATTCTCTCATTAACCGCTACAGATACAGTAACTAGCGTATTATCTTAATGGGTTACAGATATGATGCAACATAGGTTTATGATCCAGCTTCACAAGCCGAGTATTTAACCCTTTCACAAGTGATTGATAAAGTTGATGTTCTGAGGGTGGCCTGACGCGTGAGGAGACAGTGGTAAACAGTATTTTATAGTTCATGTTTTCTAGGTAAGTAGAAATAATTTATTTATATGGAAAATTGAAGTTCGATTTTGAGTAAGTCCATTGTGGTAAAAGCTTAGGGATGGGGTTTTCCTGCTTCGTTTGCAAGAACAGTGTGATGCGCTTAATGTGCAATAACGGATTTCTATAATTAATAATCAAGCCTAAGTGATTTGACCTTTACTCAGATCCACAATTGCTTTGATTCTCTCCATTAAACAGTTCCAAATATCACTGTAGAAAACTAATATATGTTTTGTTTGTTTTTGTGTACGTTCATTGAATGTGATATAAAAAAGGTCAATGATGCTGTTCTACTTGTGACACCAAAAGAAAAACATAGAACTTATTTTGTAAATTCCAAACAACACTTCTGTCGTCCACAGTTTGGATTTTAATTTATCATACCCTAGTTATAGGATCACCACTTAACTGGAATATATCTTCACCTATAAATATAAACATTCTTTGCTCCTCTGCACTTGTTAAATTTTAACAGATTGTCGAAAATCAATCATATTCACAATTGCAGATAGAAACGAATTTCATAATTTCTCTCTATACGTTCGTTTTTTACTTAAAAATTCACTAAAATGGTTGGATACTATAACAGGATTAACATAACTATCGGAATTACAAAGTAAGTGAATTAATATACTGTATTATTGAGAAAAACTAAACTACAAGTGTAATTCTAGTGATTTATTCCAAAAAAATATGTACACCAATTATTTTTGTTCCTCAATCGAAGTAAACCTACTTCACCACATGCAGTTTATGCAACATTAGTTTCATCGGCAACTATATGTGAAACACCATTGCAAAAGTTTGGAAATTATTGAAGATAAGGAATTTTAGAAATACCAATATCTAATCAGAGGATCCGCATGGGCCATTACTAGAAGACGCAATAATTACAGGAGGCTGAAAAACTTTCACAAGTAATAATCATTAACACAAGTTGTCACAACAGAAAGCCTATGGACACGATATCACCGCAAGAAATTGTTATCAGAATATTAACTCGGTATTATGTTTAGTTTAGTCTAAACAAGTCAATGACGTACTTGATAAATCCAGATACCATTCTTTTTTACAAATTACTTCAATTTTTCTTTTGACAAGTTGTAAGAATGGAGAGTAAATAAAAATACGTCAAATAACACTTGAAACATATACAATTAAACCGTTTAAAACAAGATAGTAAATATATTATATAAAACATGGTAATATACATCGATTTCGATTGGACACTCCAATCATCATCAGACCCAATAAGCGAATGACAAGAATCCTGAAAGACGTCTAGACTTATCCTATTGGCTATAAAATGCCGAACAACACCTGTTACAAAATGGCCACTCTATAGGAAAAATGGAGAATAATCTATGTTTATTGTAAACAGGATTTAATGAATGCTTGGAAAGAATTAGTGTAAAAATAGAAATAAGCTTATTAATGAACAAGTACATTTTGGATCCAGTTGTACTTAAATGAAATGAAATGAATTTAAATGATATTTATTCGTCTATCGACATTATATAAGTTCACGAGAGACAGTCAAATTATATAAATACATGCTAGTAGAAACACAAGTCAAGTTCAGTCAACTAAAAGTAAACAACTAGTTCACAAGTTATTAGGACACCTAAACTTAAAGAAATATCTTGGCCAGTACTTCCAGTAGCCAATAGGATATAAGTATTTTTTTTATTTATTTACCAACGGCAATACACCAATTTACAAAGATAAAGATTGAAGCTACAACAGTGAATGTTTGTGTTTTGTGCTAGGCATTAACAACGATAAAGAATGAAAAGAATAACAGTAGTAGAAATTAAACTAGTAACAATAATAAATAATGAAATGAATAACAATATAAAGCATTAAATGAACAACAATAATAATGATTTGAGATACAACAAGATCAAAAACAGCACCAACAGTGAAATGTTATAGAGCGTCACGTTCCTCTGCTACCACTCGCCTAACAGCCTCCAAACTGGAAGCGAAAAGGTCGACCGACGAACAGATCTCGTTCCCGGAGCGCATCAGACGTGGTATGGGGCATTGTCATTCGTCTATTCAGTATTGTCATTCGTCTATTACCATCTTGTGTCGATCACCATTACCATCTTTTATGTATATATTTACCATCTTGTTTAAAACTGTTTAAGTGTAAATATATGTTTCAAGTGTTATTAGACGTATTTTGATTTACTCTCCGTAAAATGAATAACACGTATTATGCTGATTAAGAGTTAATATGTTGTAAGAATAAACCCATAGAGGGATACTGAAAGTGTTGACGACAAACATTAATAGGGGGAAACAATGAAAGCTGTTTAGTAAAGGATAATAAAACAAAAGTTAGAACACGATTATCATCGATTATTTAGTCGGAAGCTAGTTTTACCATAAGTTAAACTTATTAATCACATTTTCAATTGCGTTAAATTCTTTGATGTCTTGTTATCCTGATTAAAATGGCACCTAAATGTATAATTCGTCATCAAACAATATTTAGTGCACATTCGTGATTCATAGCCAATTGTTTTTTTTTTTTTTTTAGTATCAGTTACATTTTAGAAAGAGTTTCTTAACAACGTAATCATAACTGAACGTATGTTTAACTGAATTAAACCATAAACATACAGAATTATAGTGATGACACGGTTAAGGTATTCAACAAGGTACTCGCCAAGCCGAGTGACATTAACTACAAATTGACATTTCAAACAATTTACTTTCTCTAGACTAAGGATGGTTAATGTTTATTATTCAGCGAATAGCATCGAGTTGGCCGAGTTAAAAGATCGGTTGAAATGTAAAATAACCGCAGTTAAACTAAAGATCCATGTACAGCAAGTAAGAACAGCATTGGTTAAAAAAAGTTCTTATCACATGTGCACAAAAATATACAATAGTTTACCTCAAAATTTAAAAAATGAAGATCAAAATGGCCTCAAGAAAAAAATAAAAATGTACCTGGAAGAGAAGAAAATATATAATGTAAAAGAATTCCTTGAAGAGTAACAAAATAAGAGTAATGAAGAGTAAATATAATACATTGACGACCACGGCGTAGATACGCTTCCAGTGGGATATTTCCAAGTATCAAGTAAGATCTATTCATGAGCAAGGTAAATTTTGGATCAGTGTATTTTAGTGCTGGAAATCAGAAATTAGTAAATCTTTATCGTTTCACATTGTTTTTGTTTTACACAACTACACAGTGTGTTTAGATAATCGCTTACATGTGGATTTTAGTAAAAGAAGATTACAACCTTTGTTGAAAATTTATCGATTTAAGCCTAAAAGTATGAAAAGTAGTTTTTTAGTACAACTAATCAAAGTAGTACAAATAATGGGAATTTCAAGATTCAAGATTCAAGATTTATTGAGCCGTTCGGTTTATAACAAACAATTGGCCAAGTCACTAACACTAAACTAAAATACAAAACAGAGATGCATTCCTCTTGATTTACAAAAACAAAATGTCCAAAGAGCACATACAAATGTCCAAAGAGCACACCATGCATAATAGATAAATAAATAAAAAAACTGCAAATCAAAACTGTAAAACAAGCAGCGGAGAAAAAAAAAATATAAAAATTAACAAAGCAGAGAAAAAGCAAAACGGAAAACTTAAAAACCACACTCATACCTGTAGGCCAGGTTTAGGTAATATAAATATACTAGAGAACCCGCGCAGCTCAATGAGCCGCATAGTACAGTATGAAACATAACGCCGAGGAAAACTTTATGCTTAAATTAGAGTAATTTTAGCTACATCTTAAGTGAGTTGTTTAAACACTTGTTAGAAACTAATTTTAAATATCTCGGTTTGCATGTCGTCAAGGTTCACCTACATTATTTCTGCTCTCAGTTTTAATTGATAACTTCTAATGAATGCTAAACGATCTGCCTCAATTCGAGTTAACATGTTGCAACAAAGTTTTTCCAGCATTGAGAATTAAAGAATACTGTTGCCTTACTGATATACCTGTGTTTAGTAATTTAAGTTGGGTCATTTTATTTCTTTTATTTGAGACATCCTTCTAATCAAACGAATTTTCTCCGTGGAGAATCCTGAAAAATGAGGTGATATCAACCATTTCATGTGCTCCATTTTTTACCCACAAACTCTGGGTTACCAACTGGACTGCCATAATCTGCTTTGAATAGGCTAAAGCAGCAACGCCATTGAAAGTTGGTTAACGTATGTTAACGTGTTGTCTGTCAGTGTCACGTTGTTCAGTGGAGTTTCTCTAAATACCTGTCCCAAAGTTTTGAAAGTATGGATTCATTTGTCGACATAGGTTGGATAACTCTTGTATGTAGTTATACGATTTGGATAGCAATTTTCATATTCTCTTTTTGAACAGCGTATTATTTGCCTCTTCTAAATCATAAAAATAAAATTGACCGTAACAACTCGATCGTTGAATATATAAACACTAATTCCTTCACTTATGTTTGGTCTAATATTGCCACTAAAACTTTCAATAGCAAATGAGTTGTTGAAACTTCTTATTTTTGACTTGAAATGTCTGGATTGTGTTGGTAACTTCAGTCAAAAAACCTTGTATAAGTTTTTCCGAGGAACTGGAAACATAAACCTAGAAGTAAACAATCCATTTGCGTTTTTTTCTCAATTGAAGTAGAGCAAGTACCTAATACAAAAATTAACAATAAAAACTAAAAGGTCCGCCAAGATTTAGTATAATCTTACTACTTGAACTTATCATAGTCAAGGCATTATGATAGTTTCTACTAAATGTTTTGAAATATCTCGATCTGTCAGTGTCAGAAGTAAACATTTCTTGCATGCATTCATTTGATCTGACATTAGGCGAGTTTACTTTACCACCGGGACAACACTCACTATGTGCTTCGTAAATTTTTTCACTTCCAAAAGTGAGTTGCATAGCAGAACCATCGATGTATATCAGAACTGTCAAATATTATTCATCTCACTAAGTGAATGTGTATCTGGGTCTTTTAGACCAGGCCTCTCTATTTCTACTCTCCTCATTAAGATATCTTATTATTAATTGTCTCCTACTCCCGTTTTCAATATTTCTTCTTTGAACTTGAGACATTTTCTGTTCTTCCTACAAAACTGATTAACTTTTTAACTTGGTCTTAACCCAAAACCTACTCAATATTACAAACATTATTATTAACTCCCAAAAAGCTAATGAATGAGTTTCTTTTTATAAACAGCTGTTTTTTATTTTTAAATTTGTTCTGTGTATTTCTTATTGGGAAAACTCGACCTTTGAGAGGGTCTCACGCCCTTAAGAGTAAGAATTTTAAAATTCTAAAACCTTATTGCAAAACTACACATTGAGACAAATCTTTTGACACCTTAAACGTTGGAATTGGTCCACAAATAAGGGAGGAGTTGCGTTAACAAAAAACGGCTTCACGTATTATATATATAGATGTATGTATTTTTTTTTTTTTTTTTTTGTATTTCTTCTAATTTATTGTGTGGGTATCTGAATTCCAAAACTCCTGCAAGGAGTAAAATGGGTTTGCCACCAACCAATCCTTAACACACCTAGCAAAAGCTTTTGCAGGTTTCCTTCTTACTTGCAGAGGTATGGTGTTAAAAAAGGCTATACCTGCAACAGGAAAAGAATTCAAAGTTTTGGTTAGCCTAACCCTATGTCTATGTACATTAGAAGAGCTCCTGGTTGCATGGCTATGTACACTACTGTTCAGACACATTGTGTCTTCCTGAGCCTTAATTTCTAATAAACATTGATAAATATATACATTATGTACAGACATTATACAGTTTTCCATTAACAAGGGTTTGCAATGCGCAAGCTGCTGGGCTCCGCAGAGGACTCTGACAGCTGTTTTTTGCAAAAGCAGAACTTTTTCTACAGCAGGCGCATGTCCCCAGAGTCTAGTGCCATACTGTAGGTGGGATTGGAAAAAGGCCATATAAGCGAGACGTACAAACTCCTGGGGCATGTCAGCTTTTAGACGACGGAGTAGGTATATTACTCTACTAAGTTTGTTACAAATTTGTTCGATATGGTTTGTCCAATTTAGCTGCGGGTCAAGTACAAAGCCCAGCAGCTTGGCAGGCTGATCAAAAGCATTAGGCTTATTCTTAGATAGACTAAATGTAATGGTTTGAGTTTTTGCTCCATTTAGAGTCAGTTTGTTCTCTCTGAACCAAACAGAAGCAGTTTCCAACAACTGCTGGACTGCAGCCCTGGAAACGCCGAAATCACTGTCACCAGAAAAGAGAGTAGTATCGTCAGCATACAACAGTACATTACCAGCAACTCTGAGATATAGATCGTTCATTGAAACAATGAAAAGAAAAGGACCGAGTATAGAGCCCTGTGGTACCCCATACTTAACATTAAGCTGGCCTGAGTTGCTTCCATTCCAAGAGACAGTTTGCGTTCTATCAGATAAGTAAGATCTGAGGATTGAAAGAGCATTACCCCTCACTCCATATTTTTCAAATTTAGACAGTAAAAGATTGTGGGACACACAATCGAACGCACGAGACAGATCACACATCATTACAGATAGAGAATTCTTAGCTTCAAAAGCGTTCAGAATAGTTTGTACAAGGAAGTCTACTGCCTGGACAGTGGACTTTCCCTTTCTAAAACCAAATTGAGCAGGGGTGAGAAGGTTATGCTCCTCAAAGTAGGTATACAGCTGCTCAAGCATAATAGCCTCAAAAACTTTGGCAAAGATAGGAATTATGGATATTGGTCTATAGCTTTTGAGATCATCTTTTGGGCCCTTTTTGTATATGGGGACTGTTCGGCTAATTTTAAGAGTTTCAGGAAAAACACCTTTTGCAAAAGATGTGTTAACAAAATGAGCTATCATAGGAGCAATGACATATACAATTTTCTTTAAGAGCTCAACATTCATATCATAATAATCTACACTCTTTGAGCTTTTAAAGCGTTTCACAATCTTAATTACAGTCTCTGGACTCACAGGATGCCAGGTGAAGGAAGCTTGGGAAATGGGTATAGAATCAAGGCTAGCAGGATTGGTGTCATTTGGTCTGGAAGGTATACAGTTTTTAACCAGATCATCAACAGACTCTACAAAAAAATGATTAAATTCATCTGCACTAGAAAAATCTCTGGGTGGGTCAGGAGTAGGACCTTTTAACCTTCGTATGTGATCCCACGCAGCCTTACAGGGATTGGGTGACTCACAGATGGAAGAGGCCACTGCTACCTGCTTGGCTTCCTTTACCCTGGTACGGTACTCCCGTCTCAATCTCCGGAGTTCAGGCAGTAGGTGGGGCATGCTTTTGGACCAATCAGCAATAGCTAAAATGAAGTTCTTAAACTGGGCAAGTTCAGGGGTGTACCAGTTCTTTGACTTAGGAACACCTCTACTTACACCTAGAGATTTCATCCCAGACTACGTAAATAATTGTTTAATACAATCATTCAAATCACAACATTTTGGAGATTGCTCCTTATCCATTTTATACATGTACTTAAAATTGTCAAACAAACTATTACAGATATATTGATACTAATAAAAAGTAATCAAAGTATATCTTAAGGCACGCTACATTAAGGAAACATAAGATTTTCATAAACTGATATCGCTATGTTTAAAAATATATCGGAATTTAAGAAAACACATTCCAATCTACAAGAGGAAACATTTCTAACATTAAATATTTTTTGTTGCAACATTTCTAAAAGGATTCAGGATTCAGACATTTTAAATGGTTCAAATCTATATAAAAGGCAAAGCCCTCACTGACTGACTGACTCACTCACTCACTCACTCATCACTAATTCTCCCACTTCCCATTTACCTAGGAGGCTGAAATTTGGTACACTGATTCTTTAGGCATTAAATAGGAAAACTAAGTTGTTTTTATTCTGATCGGACTATCGGGCTCCGCCCCAGTGGCTCTGGAGTTTCCCTTGTTAACCTTATGAGTATTTAAATGGAATTAATGAATCTTAACAGCTGTTTCAAATTAAACAAGTTGGTTCTGTTCTATGATTTGAAAATCATTAAAGTTACAAGGATTACCAACAGGGTGCAGCACTATTATTTTTTTTAAATTTATGATAACAGCTAATTTTCAACCAAAAGGTGAGTGAGCGTAGCGAATGAACTTCAACCTGGAGGCGAGTTAGCGTAGCGAACGAGCTAACTTGAAGGCAAGTGAGCGCAGCGAACGAGCTCCAACCCAAAGGTGAGTGAGCGTAGCGAACGAACTTCAACCAGGACGTGATTGAGCCATGCGAACGAGCTCACAGTTTACTTATGAAGTAAAACGGGGCAAAGCCCGCGGGTACAGCTAGTACTTTATAATATGCAATTATAGACAAAGAATGGCGAAAATAAATTAAGCATTGTAACCTTTTCTTGATCAATGCCATTGTAAAAGTGTTCTCTTGATTGTCAAGAAATCCGACAAATTAGTTGTGATTGCAATAAAACGCAAAAAAGGAAAACATACTAATATACCAGGGACGCCTCTTAAAAACACAATTCATAACTTGGCCATCACAAATCACAAATTAAGTTTTACTCTTACTTTTAGGCTATATTAAGTCAAAGAAGATCGGCCCATAAAGTTACCTTTAGGGACATCATTTTCTATTCGTTAAGGAAACCAAGCTTCTAGCCTTAAAACTAGATGACATTTAATAAAGCCGTCTTCTAGGGATGCCAGTCAAATAATATCCAATTCACCAAAGCTATGCATTTTACTTGAAAACTAACCAATTTAATGTATTGCCTACTTGCTGTGATACAATATTTATTAATTTTTTTCTCAAATTTATTTCGATATTTCTAAGCGTAGGTATATAGCTTAAATAGTCACACGCATGTTATTACTACGTTTTCTTGTTTTCACCTTCGGCCATCTGTAAAAAGTAATAATTGTACAATGTAAAATGGTGTTTACCGTTAAATAAATAAATAAACCGTCTAATCAGTCCAAAAACCTAGAGTTGAAAACCACCACCCTACATCCAGGAATCCAACTTTGCAATAAAACAAGAACGTAAACAAGCAATGCGGTTATTGCAACCTTGACGGACGCCACTTTCCAGTATCGGTACTTGGCGTCCAAAAACTGGATTGCACGAGAGAAGGGCGTAGCGGCCTCCAAGGCGGCGCGCCGGAGCGGCCGGAGCCGGTCGATTGGCCAACGCTGGTATTTATAGACTCAAGTGTCAGGGTTGCTGGGTTGGATGACCCAGTTGTGGACAATGTGGTCGTGGTCGACCGCTGCTACTGCATCTTGCCAAATACCACGCATTTTTCAACTTGGAATCATTTTCTGCAAGTTTCACGTTTGTAATGTTTGATGGCACGAGTGTCATTTTTCGAAGAGGTCAAGGATTATTACGATTGACTTTTCAATTTTGAGAATACACAACACAAACGATGTGTCTAGATATATGGTTTCATCACACGTCCGAGGAACGTTCCACAACATTATAAAGATTAAACTGTCTTTAGCTCCTTCAGATCATGATTACAATGTTTTCTATTCAAGCTTCAAATTTAGAATACGTGAGGGAAAAAATACACTTCAGGATTGGTCAAGTACTGCTATGGTTAAGAAAACAATTATGTTACCTTGTTACCGTTGGTTTTTTATCTTGTTTTATAGCCAATCCTGCAACACTATACAAGTAGAGCATTTGAACATTTTTAATGGAAAAACAGCAACTGTTCAGTTTAAACTAAATGTGTTCTAATATAGATTTGAAAGTACTTGTCAACAGTAAAGAATTGTACGGTAATAGGTACTGAAAAGCCCTAGTAAATATTACAGGTTCCGGGGCAGTATCAATGTACGAAATAGGATTATGTAGCTTTAGTCTACCTATACTCACTTTTATTGCTGATGTGGTGGTTTCCAAAGATTTTTTATATTTAGTTTTACGTAGTAGGTATCATTGACTATTGGATACAGAAGAGTCAAAGGTAGTATTCACTCGCAGTTTATAGGGGGGGCTCAGTTCGAAACAGCGCATTGATTGATATTAATTTTAATTTTACACAAATGATATGTAAACTTTGTATCGGGAAAATTTGCTTTTATTTTTGCTGAGCATGCTACATAACATGTGCCTTCAATTTAAATCAGCATTGGGATGTTCACGTGTATTTAAAACTTTGCTAGAACGAAATGGAATCACACCTCTACAGCAAACGATTTGTCCCTACTTGATCCAACTGAAGCATTACAAAAGTGTTACAATACAATGTAGGAAACACTCCTGATCGACCATGTAAACCAAAGTGGCGTGACGACAAACATAAGATTTCTTTCACGATGGTCGGCAGAAACACAGCTGCTACTTCCTAGGAGAGTTGCACAATCTAACACTGCAACGGTTTATGTAAAGCGTTTATGTAGAGCTGCGTGACGGCTGGACTGGGTCAGTCAGATCTGAACTGAATAATGGGTTAATTGGTTGAAGATTAGCAAGAGGGTAGAATGGCTGGCTTCCTGGTCATTGATGGAGACGTCTTAGAGAAGTAACGAACTTCTGTCACACTAAACATGGACGAGAATTGTTTGAGAACATATTCTGCAGTTGAGTGTGACGTAATAGTTACAAATTAATTTAAGTTTGGGTATTGCAAGGTATGGATGTATTTATAAAAATGTTAATGCAAATATACACATTACAAAGCATATATTCAGTTTACAAAATTATTTTCTTTTTCTAAGACTTTTCTGAACTATGTTTAAGGTCATAGGTAGAACAGATTTTTTACACATCTTTACAATTGACTAGGAATTTGTATAATTAGGTGTTGTTTTTTTGTTTTTTTTTCAGATGATAGATAAATTGAGCACAGTATCTGCGTTTGTCATAAAAATTCTTCTTATAGCCCTCAATAGAAATTTACTAACAAAGTCCAGTCTTACTTCAGTTTGTTAACTAGAATTTGTATTCAAAACGTATAAGAAAGGTGTTTCTAGTTCATACATATAAAAATGTGGAGTTACTGATTAGGGAGAATCTAATGTTTATGCTCAACTGGAACATATGCCAGAGGTCAATACATATTCTTCGACAGTTGTTCGTCTTAAGTAGTTTGTTTAAATATTTAAAAATACCATACCAATACCACAGCAGACATACCATTTCAAACAAACTCAAAAGAACAAGGGTATATCGTATTAAGTTTATACAGCTTACAACCGTTTTTAGCTATTGCCTAGTGAATGGCCAAAACATCTGCAAAAAAGATTTTGTATAATTTTGAACACACAAACTTGACAACGAATGCCTACGATTGCTTATCTACAAGCACCTCTGGACAACATTCCAAAGCAACTGATAGGGATAAACACTTAGGCATACTAGTCAATCTTTTTGTTCATTTCAACTAATATCTCAGTACCTGGTACGTTAGGTTAGGCTGGAAGATTAAACCATCTTCCACAAAATTAGAAATGTCGGCTAGTTCGTGCCTAGATGTTCGTTAAAGTATGTTTTAAGAGTAAAAGTGACTTGTGAGTTATCAGATAGTCACAATGTAGAATGTCCAACCGTTATATTGGATTATGAGTCGGAATATTTGACAAATAGAATTGTTCTCAATTTAGAGCAACACGTGTTATGGCATGGGCATACATTAACACTCCGGAGATTCCACTAAACATGTCCTTGAGTTAATATGCAAACTCTCAAATAAAAAGCCCGAGATGATATGATCCACCCAATACATCCTTGGCACCAAGTTTCCATTAGCTGTTTTGCAAGATACCAGTTGATGGTACAGTTTTTCCAACGCCGTATTTACCAATAGATACACCTGAACCCGTTCTCTTTTCGCAACCAAGTTAATTTGGGCAGGTTTCTTTCCAATTAGTGGATCGCGAAGAGCTGGAACAATCTGATAATTGCTAGATGGGTATTTGGATTGAGGTCAAAAAGAGGAAAGAGGAAACTTTGTGGTTCATGTTAATGTTTATTGAAAAATTGCCTAACACATTTCAAATGGAGTAGGCAGTCAAATATTTTAGAGTTTTTATTAGTATATGGACTAAACATCTACGAAAAAATATAAGGAGTTTCTTTGCGATATTATGAAAATATGGGTCCCCAAAATACACGAGTGGATTGTAGACTAGAATGCTAAAAAATGGTTAACCCGATTTACTAGCTACAAAAACAAAAACGCTACAAAAACACTAACGGTACAAAAACGTCACTAGCAATTCGGCAGCTACGCCATAGTAGACATTGAAAAAAACACAAACAATAACTAAAACACTTGATGGGTGTCTTGAAGACAATATGTTGACAGTAATTTATTGTTTATTAGTGTTAAAGGCCAAAAGGATCACGACATTAAGAGCGTCGGACCTCTGTCCTGAAGGTACAACAAGCTCATCTTTACCAAACACCAATGTCTATTATGATATTATAGAAGTCTTGGTAATTCGGATCTCGCTTTAAGCTAAGCATCAAGAAGAAGGAAAAGTGTCCACTTAACGAAGGAAGCAGACTCTTCATTTTAGATCTCTCTCTACCAAAGCATGCATTACAATAATTAGTAAACAAACATAACCCGTTAAGAAATTGTCCATGAATTGTTGTTGCTATGCTCTTATAGGTGTCTTTTTACTAAGTAGAATTTGTATTGACCTATCTGACTCTGGCTTGTTAAGCAAAGAGAGAACTTAATTCTCACATAGTGATTACAACACATTGCACACAAATCTCACGAATCTGATTAACATTTAAGTGAACGCTCCATTGTGATTGTAGATTTCAATCCCAGGTAAAATGTTTCTTCATTCATCATTGGCTTGTGAATGTTACTGCGTTTTACTCTAATGATGAGTAATCCAACTATACCTAAGAAACTCATTGGTAATAATATGTTTTTGGTTGACATCATCAGTCTAATCTTCTTGGTCATTCGCCTAGCCTAGACTAACAAGTGGTCGAAATTCTAGCTCATAACATATATTTATTTTGATACTTTATTAATTTATTTACAGCATTAGTTCCGCTAAAGTATTTAAAACCCCTTAAAATATAACTTACATAATTAAAAGGTTGGGGTTCTCACATGCAAAATCTATCAACAAGTACCACATTAGGCCGAATCTATTGAATAATATGTGTAACATATTCACTTTACGGTTGTATATCTATAGACATTGGCACCACAATTTGTTTTAGGAGGCACTACAAGATTATAATGTTGATTCCAATGTTAAGGGAATTGGACAGTTAGTTAGTTCGCGTTGTTTCCGATTTTAGAATCTGACCCCAGTGGTGAGGCGGGGCCATAGAATACAGCCCCGGCGGCGAGGACCCTAAAACATGACCAAATGAAGAGTCGATTTAAAATGCCAAACAAAAAACATAACGTACCAATCACCTCTGTTAATTGTCAAAATTATGATTAAAAACATTATCTCAAATTCACCAAACAGTACAGCATAATGGTAACAACCAAGTCTCGTTGAAAAATTCCTTGAGTGCACCAAGCTTGACCAACGTAGTCTTCACTCTCTTGTGAATAGTAAGTGTAAATTATCCGGTTCTACACACGGCCACACACGAACACTGATGTACTGTAATTGTAGTAATCGCAGTATCCGGTAATCGCTACTTGGTTACCCTTGATGGTGATCGTAGATGTAACAAGGCGTTGTGCAGCTTTCCCTACGTCCAAGAGTGCTTACTGCTTACCGGGTGGGACCAATCGCCAGTTAATTGTGAGAACTGTGTGAGATCGCTATTGAACTGTGAGAGGAATATAGTTGAAGATTTCAAGATCGGTCATTTAATTAAAATTGGTAACTTAACATCGATTTCAGATCAGGATAAAGAAAGAGAGAAATGTAAGGAGGAATTTTCTGTATTCCGTGCTACGAGGAATAGGACTATCAAATAAAATTGTTCAACCCGTTTGCTAACATTGATTATGCAAATGCATTTAGGCGCTGGAATAATTTTTTGGCTTAAGTCTTCTTCTATGGTTAGTGTATAGCAAGCAGCACGATTCAACAGAAGATTTTAAGAGTAGAGTGCTGTCCCTGTCTAAAATAAGAAAGCTAACATCTGACATAAAATCTGCCATGCCAAAACCTGGCTTGATCTGGCGAAAAATCGTTCAATCGCGATAAATATAAATATTTCTGTCAATTTATTTTGAAATTATGAGGTAGAAATGAACTCAACATACTACTATGTAGGCCCCTTTAAAGTCACACTAACCTAGAAAGCTTGACGATGAAAATAATGTATTACGTTATTGATTATAAACACACATGCAACAATGCTTAGGTTTATATTTAAATAAAAATGCTGCATTTGATCTTCTCTGCAGGTTAAACTGTGTCTAAGCTGTCTAAAATTCAATGGCATACATTCAAGCACTTTTTTGTTAATTCAAATCTTCATAGCAAGAATATTCATTTAATATCATTGTATGTTCACACCTTTAAATGACATCGTGAAAAGTAGTTTTCATTTTCAACAGAAATTCTAACTCTCTTGACAAAGCATATCTAAAGACAGAGCAATTTACCATGAAAAATGCTTCTTCATCAGCTTCCTTGATGAATGTCCTGGAACAGATGTGACGAGACGAGACATGTTCGTGCAAAAACAACGACGAAGAAAGCTGCATTAGGACATCAGGCAGCGCTTAGCCTTGGCAAAGAGGTTTGGCACTTTGCACAATCACCATTTAATGCCCTCTTCTCTATTGTTCCTCTTGATTTATCTTCTTCATGACTTGATGTCCTCTCGCTCTCATTTTAACACTTCCGCTCTCGCGCAGTATCATTTGTTACTCTTAGGTTTCATGCCGGCGGTCCATTTCATTCATGTGAAAAATCTCAGGTAAATCCTCTAGCGAATCCCGAGTCTGGAGATTTTCAAAATATAGAAATGCATATATCAACTTTTCTTTAGTTCAACGTGAATATTTACAAATGAATTTGTGAATAGGTGAAGGAGAGTTGCCAAACAAGTTTTACATTGATCATACCCTTCATTTTAATTGGATCTCGAAGCATTATATTTCCGTACTTAGATGTGATGCAAATTTAATGGATTGTAATTTTAATATTGATTTCACACTGAACACTATGATGGATTTCTAGCACTGAGATTCTTGAAATTCCTTTAGGTCTTGAAGAACTTGGTTGAGCCTATTAGACCTAATGCTGTTATATAAAAACTCACCTAACAAGAAACATTTTTGAGGCATATTTGTTACTAAAGCCAGAAATTCATCGTGTATATTCAAAATGTATTTGGCTGCCTGCCCACTCACCACTCAAACATCTCAAGTTTATCAAAATGTCACCAGACAGGTTCTAAATCTCACATTTACTAAAATAAGCTACAATTTGATTGCAAAGTTATTTAATTTCATAGTCTAAATTGCTTTATCATGTTTCAAATTTGGGATTTTGGTTGGAAAATTATAGACTACGTTTTAACATCTTTACATTGTTTCAGCGTATTAATTCGCCTTTACGTTTCTGAGCTCGCTATAACCAATTGATCAAAGGACTTGCTTCAAATGAAAAAGTCATAAGTTAAAACAAAATCTTTCAATGAAGTTTCTTTTGTTCAAGATGCTATATTAAACTCTAAAAAAATTGTAGACTTCAAACTCAACAGAAGTCCCCTAACTTATATCCTAATGTCAATATCCTATATTCGGGTAAAAGAAGACTTATCCTTGTATGCCTCAGCAGCACTCTCATCTCTTGCCAAACCGAAACCAACACTTCAATATTGGCGTGCAAATCCGTGTCAACAATATTCACCTCCTCTATCATTACCTCGACTCGTCTTCATGCATGATGAAACAGTTGCATAAGTGCAAATCGTCGAGAAAACCCGAATAATTAAAAGAGTTGCGTGATCAGAACCCTCCAAAAAATGTCTGCCGTCTGCCTGGTCCGACCTTACGATCAGCTGTAGCGGAGCCACAAGTCAGCTGTTTGGTCACTTGATCTGTAACGGAACCGCCAATCAGCTGGGCGGAAGTGGCCTTGGCAGACCGGATCTGGCGACCTTGCCTCTGTCTGGCGAGCGTCTAGGCTGAGGTTCAATGGTCCGATGTTATTGGCGCGACTTTTTGCTATTTTAAATATCGATTTGTCGTTATGTGTATGTTGCTTGAAAACTCAAAGTAATAATACATTATGTTTTATTACTCTGGACTCTGCTCTGAGCTTAGAATAGAATAGGGTCCTCTTTGTTTTGTTTTGTTTATTACTACAGCCTTGTGACATTTATTTTCCTTTATCCTACTTATAAGCTATTATCATTGGCCCTCTGATCAAATATGACGTTTTCAGTAATCAGTGTGTGCTTCAGTCAAAGTCTGGGTTTCTTTGAGAGTCATCATACAGTACTATAGGATAGTTGATTCGGGTATGTAAAGGTAATACTGCTACAGCACACACTATCTCAGTATCTCAATTAAACTAAAGTTACTCTTTCAACTAAAACTTACAATATTTAAAAATAGGGATCGATTGGACTTACATGCAACAAAATATCTTTAATTACATGTAGCACATATTTCCAGTTCCACCCAACGACACAATTTTCAATATTAGTTATGATTTAATCAGAAAACCCTTTTTATAATTAATATACAAACATCGCTTGATGAAATCTACTAGGTATTCAAAAACGAAATTTGCTTTCCAAAGTACACAATGAAACCTAAGGTGTGTACCGTGTGTTATCACACTGAACTGTGCAACATCAAATGTTGAGGGCATTCAATGTTAATATCCAATCCAAGCCTGGCTGTAGTTGTATGGTTGAGGTTGAATGGTTGCTGGTTGCAGATGGTTGGCAGAATGTTCACACAGTTAACCAGCTGGATTGTAGGTCGGTTCACAAGTGTTGCAACTCAGCTTTTCCATCATCCTTGATCCAACCACTTGTAGTAGTGCTACTTATTGCTACTGTGTTGCCAAACAAAAGTGGTAATGTCAAGCTTAAGGTGTTTCCATCGTCCTATGAAAGGTGTGTGTTGTAAGACAAATTCTACATATTCTTATATATATATTATTTTTTTTGTCCTAGGACACTAGGCACGAGCCTGGGATTGTTTTTCACATATTCTTATATTTGAACAGTGTAATACTATAGTATCATCAGGAATTACATTTGGATCATATTCTTCAACATGATTTTATTTTGTTCAAAGAAATGCTAGGATTTTGAATTGTAGAATAATTGTTCAGGCAAAAAAGACATTGTGACTCAAGAGTTTAAAACCAAAAACCCAAAGCAACAGACCTGTATTGCTCGTTGGTAGAATGTTGGTCAATCTATGATGGGGATTAGGATTGCTGCACTTTAAATTATTGTAAATACCCCCGCCGCAGCAAACCTGCAGACTAAGCGAATTTCCATTTGACTGATTTCATTTACACTGAAATGTCTACTTAAAAATATAACATTTATTCCCGATTTAAATAGAATTAGTTTAACAAGTACTTAGGTTTGCTGCATCAGGGAGGGTAAAACTGTTTTTTTGTTGTAAAATGTTAATAGTTAGTAAGAAATAAAAACGTTTTCCAAATTTGATCAAAATATGTTCATAAGCAAGCAAACTACAACAGTTTAATTATTCTCCATAAGAATGACATGGGAATTTTAAATTTAAAATTTTTTTGAATTTTCTCCGTAACCATTAGGTGCATAATAACGCTTCAATATACTAAATTATTTGTTTTTTTAAGCTCTACAAAATGGTTTGGAAAGAAATTGCTAAATTTTATGTTTTTTGGGTCAAAAATGGGAAAAACCTATTTTTACCCCATAAAACCCCGTTCGCATGGTCCGATCATGCTGGATCGCGAACTCGTTCGAATAAACGTAGGTTTACACGTTTGTACCAAATTTCATCAAAATTGGATCATTTTTGCTCGAGTTATCGTGCTAACGGACACACATATATATATATATATATAAATATATATATATATGAATTTGAACGGATGGTGTTTTTGGCCTCTAGGGACCTCAAAACAAACAAAAAATCGGTCCCGCGTCCAGGTCTTACCATGAGTACTACGGTAATAGCTTATTCCCTATATGGGAAATTCGCTAAAAGGAAACCTTTTTATATTCGTTTCACTTCTGTATGACTTATCTAATGTGAACTTTATAAGGATGGCTAAAACAACCTATGTTAGTCAACTAAACATTGTCTTCCTGTTTCAGGTGTTTCCTGGACTCCATTCTCCAGACTTCACCCTGGACAGGCACCAAGCTGAAGAGCTCATGAGGAGGCTTAAGTCTAGCAAACGCCAAAGGTAAACTACTAGAGATTTTGATATTTTTTCATGTCCCATACCTTCACATCCTATAATATGCTATGATCTAGCCCAGAACTGTTTTCAGTTTGCAATATCAGGCCAAGCCTAGACAGTAGTGTGGCTATCACTCAGATAAAATCCATTGTATTGATGATTGGGGGATTTTAACCCGCAGCCTTGGGGATTAAAATTCCAAGCTCTACCACTAGTCCAGTTTGCTCCCAGAGTTTCTGATATATTTGTATTATATTTTATTACCAATTGAGAGGAGGACATCCCCTAGGTGCATATTTTAACCGAAACATGAGTTTAGAAGTGGGATGCCTTGTGTACTGTAGCTTTGTTACTGACTAAGATCAGCTGTTTCATTTGCCAGGACCGTTTATTAAAAGCCAGTCAAAGACAGCTGGAGCTGGGTATGGTTTTAATCCATCAAAAAGGTGCTAACTTTTCTCAGGCTCAAACCAACAAACTTTTGATTACAAAAATTGATATAACTATGAAACCTCTCAGCTACCCAGCTATATGAGTAGGGTAACACCTTACTGAACAAGACATTAACTACTTACAAGTAATTAACTATAGCAAAATGTGAAAAAATTGCAAAAAAATTAGGTTATATTAATCATTCCTCACATGTGTTCAGTGATTAAGATCAGTTCTTTCTGGGTTTTTGCAATAGCTATTTTAACTTGAATAGAGCCTCTTTTAATTATTTTTTTTTAGTTAGGTAGCTAGCAGTATTGCAACACTACTAGTAACAAGAAAGATGGGTTGGTAGAATAAGAGTGCCTATAATCACTCTCATCGCCCTATTATAAGCTAGCTAAACCTTATTGAATTTACTAGCAGAGTACCCGTCCTTGTACGGGGTTGGCATGTAAGTATTAAGTGACATTAGCGTATGGTTTGACAGCTCCATTTAAATAATGTTAAATAATGTTTTCATTCAGGATAGTGACATCATTATTTTAAATATGATCCTTACCCTCTCTGTTCTAATATTCATGCAGTATTTAAATGAATGTTTGAACCAGCTGTATGGAATTGTGAAATCAAAATCAATTTGACAGTTAGTACTGCTTGTTTACATTTTAAACTTTGTAGGTTTGTTCTTTGTTGTCATGGATACCATCAATCAAAATTTACTTTAAAATCTCTCACCTCCGATTTTTGAAAGCCCACGGGGCAGAGCCCTAGGACAATATCGAAGCGGGAATAGTTCTATATGTATCCTCGGAGCTGTAGCTTCATTTGTGTGCAATTTGAGCCCAATAGGTTCAGTAGTTTTTGAGATTACCTCATACAAACACACACACAGACACCACCTCTTCTTTATAATAGTATAGATTACCACGAAGAACCTTAATTATAGTGTATTATTAGCCACTTGGAAGTCAGTATTCAGCAACATAATACACCAGTGATACTGTATGATATCTATCTCTGCAATAACATTGCAAGGTATTTGCAAGAGGCATATATGTAAAAAGTTAATTTAAAGTGACCCATAGGTATTTGAAATAAGTACTGTGGTTATGGGATGTACCATCAAGATCAAATAGATTTATCTTCCACACTCTAAGATATGCTTTCAGGGTTCCAACATTGTTTTTAGTACTCAACTCTTCAGACCTCTCCATGTCAATCTGCTAAGGCAATTTTAACAGATCAGGGTTGATTTAGAAGTATTGTTTCAAAAATATACATTTGCCCTTGAATGAAGTGAAGTGATCCACATAGCCAATGAAGAAAAGACCAGCTTGTGTCAATCCCAAGAACTATTAAATTGCACCCAATTTCCAAGTATATGGTTTCTCCTATCTATCCATCCTTGCTTGTTTTTTAAAACTCTTAACTTTAAAATTCACACAATTAATATTGTATTTTCAATTACATTTTTATGGTTAGTGCATTGTTCAAGACATATGTTTGTTTCAGGTTCTGGTGTCGCTTTGTGACAACGGCCGTTGGATTCTTCTTCTTCCTTTTCTCAGTTATGATTGTCAGTTTGATGCTGACGAGGGGAAAACGGATGTTCGGCTCTCTGTGATTCCTGAACCTACCTGAGTGATATTTTATATAACAGAACTGTGATGTAAATAGACCCAAGTGCTACTTTAAGTTTGATTATAATCTAAAAGCTTTCATGTGTTGTGAGTTATGTGTGTGAGAGAATTTCTTCTTGCTGGTTTAATAAAGATTGTTTTAATTTTTAATCAATAAGGACTATTTCTCTGTTTTATTACTGCATTTTGTTTAGTTTAAAGAACAGTTTTTTATGGATAAGATATGATTTGTTTTCCTAAAGGTCAAAACAGGATCATTCACAGCTTAAAAGCGTAAGACAGTATTAGTAAAAAAAAAAACAATATTAAAATTCAAGACAGATTCTTAAATAATTTCATCAGATATAATTTTGTCAAAGAAATTTGTGATTTTTTCACTTTTGAGGACCATAAATTTTAACTAAATACAAGATTGTTACATGAAACAGTAAATTTTTAAACCAGACAAAAGCAAGAAGTTAAATGATTGCTCAAAAGTGTTTTTTGTACTTTTGAAAGGTAATGAATTTTGTTTGAATAGTATTCAAAGGAAAATTGGATTAGTGTATATATTAGTTACCAATGTGTTACCAAAATGTTAAGTTCCATAAAAAAAAATTCCAATTTTAAAAACTTCTTTGTATTGTAATTTGGTATACTGTATATGGATTTTATGAAATCTTTACAATGTTATATGTTAAAACTGCTACAAATGCAGATGAACATTGCAGTAGTTCACATGGTCACGTTGTCTGTTTTTCAATAGTTTACAAACACTTTGATTCACAAACATTAGTTTGAATAATGGTTATATTCTCATTCTCATAGTTTATTTGACACTCTAAGCAGGTCAGGCTTGTATTTTACCCAAAAAGTATTAAACAGAGATTTAATATTTATAAATTAGCTCCCTAAACAGCCATAAAAGACCCCTGAAAATCAGGAAACAGATCAAAATGTATGCATTCAGTCAATTGGCAATACTGACAATTATTTTAATGGTTTATTTTGACCTACCATTCTGACTTTGTTCACATCTTTGTTTTGTTTTGATAATTTTTGCACCATAAAATGAGAAGACATAATGAAATCACATTCAGAATTTATAACGGAATATGATGCTTAGAAACATTCAAATAGAATCATAATCCCTACACAATATTGCATGTCAAGTCTAAGAGTTTTTAAAGAACCTAGCAATAAAGATTGATTTTAATTACATTTCTTAAACATCCTTGAATCCTAGACAGGCTTTATTTTTGTGGCCTTTGCCTTCGTTAAAACCATGATGTGATGAACATTTTTATGACATTTTTCAAGTCACGTGTAAGGGATTAATTGACAAATCGTACATTGAGATTGTGAAATTTAAAATAGTTCTCTTCAAAGGCTGATGTTTGGATACTAGAAAAGGCATCCTATCTTTTTGGATATGACGAATCTAGTTTTATACTCATAAGCAACTTAAGAATTACAGAAGCCTCTCACAGCATGCTAGTAATGATGTTTTATTGTCACTTTTAGAAATCGTATACTGTGATAGTTTATCTTTCTTAGAATATTATGTTATTTACAATAAGTCAACCATTCGGTTTGTCTTGTGTAAAAGCTTCAGTATCCAATAGTGAATGGTAAAAGTAGGTGTCACATGTTGTAGCGCACTAACTCGAATGCTGAATTCAACTACGTCCTTTATATTCTAACACTAGCAGCTTATGAAGATGGGATGTCTACTACGTAGTAGAATGTCATGTATTCACAGTCACAGATTTCACTGCTTGATCAGTTGTAACATTAGATTACAAAACAAAATATGGTAAAATAATTGTGCCATTTTGTAAATAATTGTGTAGTTGCACCAGATTTCAACTCGTACTACTCCTGTACATCTTCTAACAAGAAAACGCTATTTGATAACAAGAAACAAATATTTATCAAAGGAAATTTATTCTTAATTAAACAGTAAGTAATTTCATACTATATGTCAAATGTTAAATTGTTGCAATGATTTCTTGGTAATATTAGTGTGTGTAATTGACAATTTCTGTAAAATGGAATAAATGAATAGCGTGAAATACTTAAAGTTCCTTAACGACACAATATGAATAAAGAAAAGGTTTTGTAAAAACTTTGTAAAGAAATATGAAATTTTTAATACAAATTTCAGACGTATTTTGGTTATTTCAGGTAAAAAGCTTGTAGAGAATACTATAAAATTAGGCATAAAAATATTCAAGATTTGTCATAAAAAATTTTTAGGCTAGTTTTATTAATCTGTGATGAAATGTAAAGTAGCCTAATTAAAAACTGAAATTAGTAATTTTTCACACTTATAATAAACTGTTGTTACTTATACAGTATCGAGTATCATCAGGGTCGTATTTCCCTTAACGATGGTTGCCAGGGGTTTGGCCCGGGAGGAATCCCCCCACCCCCACTTAACTTGGGGCCTCAAAAGAAAATTGTTTACTCTTGAAAAATTAATTTAACTGATAATCTGTTAGAAGGTTCAGTTTTTTTACCTTAGCTTTTGTTCTTAACTATGAATATTGTGCGATAAAAAATCAGAATTTTGAGACGACGTGAAGTCTTCTTGACCACAAAAGATGTTAACAATTTTGCCGCAACAGTGGGAGATAGTAATAATGTCTACGTGATCATAAAAGATGTTCACCATGAACATTGCGTCTAAGACCACAGGGGAGACTAACAATTTTGTCATTACAAAGGATATTTAGTCTATTTTCAACTTTGTTTCGTGTTTATGATTTTTTGACAATTGCAGAACTCTTTTGAATTGATTATAGTATCACAATTAATATTTTCTTTGTAATGCCATTAAACAACCCAATATTGAATCCACCTGATTCTGGTTAAATATCCAAAGGTCATATTTTTTGACAAGACTCGAAAATGTAAAAAGTAAAATGTAAAAGGTCTGGTCCACAGACCCCTAATATTATTGATTTGAAGCAATACCGAAGAATCAGAATATAGGATTCCGTCTCGTGTGAGCCGCCAGGGGCCTTATAGATTCTTAATACGGCCCTGAGAATCATATATCATACATAAATCATCACATATGTTTAAATAAACCATCTAAAATTGTAAATAGCATTAAGCTCAATAAATGATGAGTTATTATGATTGTTGTATCATTAACGATTATATTATTTACGTATAACTTAATTTTAGTTTTAAGTAGCTTTCAACTTAATCTAAGTGTACAGTTTGTAAAAATTGTGAAATAAATTTTATGTATTTAAAAGTAAGAACGGAAATATATACAGTATCTTCCTTGAGTACAAAATTCCTACTACCTATAGTTGTCAAGTTAGTTAAAACATAACCTATTAGGTGGTTTGCTGATATGAAACCATAGCAAAACTATATTGCTAAGTTGACTATTTCTTAGTTCTGGCAAACAACCTATTTGGTATGTTATAAGAGAAATGCAATACGGTAAGCAAAACACTTGATAAAAAAATGAACTAAACATTTATTTTTTTTACATCCATGGAATGATTTACAGTTTTTGGAAAAAATTTGGCTTGTATTAAAATAATGCAGAGTAAGCTTTATTACAAACTACTTTCAAAGTGATAAATAAAATATGTAACAATGAAAATTAGCAATGTTTAATCAAATAGTAGATTTAGTAAAATTTCAACCATCCAGATGGGTCTCAGGATTGTAAAAGAAATTATTTCATTTCATGCAAATCAGTTATCAGGTTAATTAAAATTACAATAATAAAGTTGGTCATGTAAGTTCTAGGATAATAGATAGGAAATCATTTAAATTGTTTTAAATATGTCACTGAAACCAACAGTCTTACAGACATACAAAAAAATAATTCTTTCCCATAAACCAAGAAAAATATATAAAAATTGGCAATTTTGATTTGGTTACCGATAGAACCATCTTATTAGCACTCCTCTTCAAATGTCTTAAGTGAAATCCTAATTTACAAATATTACAATTTATTAGTAATACATATTTGTTGTATTTATTTTTTAAGAGGTTGAACATCTACATGTGTGGAAATTATCCATCAAAGCGAGGGTTAAACTGATGTGGTACAAGAGTCAACTGTACTGATAAAATATAATGTCAGGTACCAGGATCCGAAAACATGACATTGCTGCCATAGATCTGAAGTTCATCATGCTACCGTCTGAGCCACCAACTCACCTATTACTTTATTTTACCTGATAAAACACAAATATTAACATTGTTCAAACTGAGACCTAAAATGTGTGAGAATTTGAATGCTAAATAATAAATGGTTCAGGAGGTGGTTTGAACTCTGACGGAATCTCGATATGTTTGCTGAACAATGAACTCATCTCAGGATACACAACCCAGGTGAGGCGAAAGTCGTTCTCATTGGTAGGTAACTCATCTACGATCTGTTCGTTAAAACCTACACCAACCGTTATGCATCTGGACCCAGTAATCTGAAACAGGTATTTGGTATAAGCTGGATTGGACGTATCACTGTTTCATAAAGGGGTAATATAGTGTTTAACATACACTAAACCAAAGGCAAGAAGAATTAGAAATGTTTTCTAATTATTAAATTCGCTAGTTCTTTTTACCACACGATCTTTGTAAGAAAGTTTTATCCCATAACACTGGTTTTGATTTAATAAGGTTGATTAAATTAAATTTAAAAACCTTTTACTTCAGTGTGTATATAAAACATAGCTAAGAATTTTTGAATTTATTGATGAGCACAGGAAATGGTGAACTGATTCACATAAACGGCTGGCAGGCTCCTGTCTGACTAAAAACCGTTCAGCGTGCAAGCCCTCATGCACCTGCCCTAGTGCTCTAGAGGGCTGCGGCGGGCCAACCATCAGGTTCCCTGTCGTTCAAGGAGTGGACCCATATAAAGTGAAAGCCCTCATGCTCTTTGCTCTACTAAAAACATTAAAACAAGCAGTTTTTAACTGGACGCTAAAATCCGTATATTATGAAAGGGGTGTAAAATGTTATCTCTCCGCAAAGGTTAAGGGTTTAAACCCTGTCACAATCAAGCCTTTTGTTTACCTGTCTGTGTCAGGGGTAGGTGGTGTGATTATGAAGCTGACATGATCAATAATTTCAGTTCACTTCAAATCAGGCATTTGAACGCATTAACACGTTCGCTGCGGGTGAGTCCGTACTGACCCACAGCCCTCACGTGGCCGGGTCAGTACTAACCCACTGCAGTGAACCAATCTGTTGCTCAGTGCAAGCCTAGGGTCGGTCGAAGGCAGACCTATACCAAGTTTGCGTGTAGTAAGTGACTAGTAGTGAACTACAGGTCCCGGGTTCAAATCACGCCAAAACACCAATGCATTTGATCTAAGTGATAATGCCGTAACCCCTAGGTCTAGCCTGAAGTAATGTGGAAAACAATTCTAGGCTCGTGCCTAGCGTCCGAAAAAAAAGTTGTGAACTACGTCGACTCTCGTCATAATGCAGTACATCACCGAACGTTATTTGCTATTCCTCAGACCAAAGTTTGAAAGACAATAGCCCGGCAATCGGGATCATTCGACACACTAAGCTGCACCGCACTGGGGCGTACCTGTTAATAGTAAAACTTATAGTTATAACTTACAGATTTTATAATTCAACGTAGTAATCTCACCCGATCATTTTCCGCCAGGAATCTATCGTAGTAGCCTTTGCCATGGCCTAGCCTCAGTCCTGTGGAAGTAAAGGCAACCCCAGGAACCACTACGTAGTTTACTCCTCCTGTAATGCAACACAAAATACTACCATAATGGAAAATCACCTGATAGTAACTAAGAAAATTACGGAGGATAAGGATAACAATAATACTGCCTATTATATAAAAATATTTTTACAGTAAAAGGTACCCTTGCCCAGTTTATTTATATGTTAAAGGTTGCAGTTGGCTAAGACTTCTTAAAGTTATTAATATTAGTTAGTATACAAGGGACCCTAATTAGATTAAAGTCACTAAGGATCATGAAAAGGTGTATACAGGACGCAGACCTTCAAAATCGTTATTTAAAAGGTCAGGTAAGGTCAGGTAATTTATAAGGTAGGTCAGTCAAGAGTAGGTATAAACCTCTACCGCTATCACGGTTGTGACGGCCCAAAAAATTCCCAGACCCATTACATATCACCTGGGGAGGTTTTTCCTACACCCTTAAGAAACCCTGTCAATACTGTCACAAAAGCTTTGCTTTATTTCAAATTTAAAAGGAGGGTCTGTAATATTGGACTGTGTTAACCTCCCAACTTTTTGCGTCAGCCAGTTGCCTCACCATGGAATATTCCGTCAGCCGTGGCTCAGCGCTAGGCCAGGCCAATGTTCTCAGAAGTGTAACGCGGGTGGCTGGAATTCGCTGAGACAGCTCAGCAGGTCGCTCGATGAAATCAGTTAATGCGCAGCTACAGTTTGCCTAACCCCCCGATTGATCGTTAGGCAGCAGCACTATGCAGTGTTGCACCGACGTCACGCGGCATAGCCGCAACGTTGCTTGGATGTTGCCCCTCCATGCCCAACTTGACAATGGACGGAGGACACATTTATATATATAGAGATTATATGAAGGAAAAGCTTTTACTTCTACGTTTTATTTGAAGCATCTGCTTTTACATCTACATCTTCCTTTTGATCAAATACTCTTTTAGCGAATTTCGCTATAGGGAAGTAGCTATTACCGTAGGTCTCATGGTAAGAGCCTAAATAAAGTTGCAAACGAAAATTGGTGCTCAGCCAAGTATAAATTGCATTTTGTGATTAGGTTTCTGTAGGAAGAGGGTTATTCCTATTGATTACTGTTTCCAGTTGACTGATATTTAAAGAGTAAAGTGTTTGGACGTAGAAATTGTGCATTAGTGGTTTAAGGAGTTTTTAGAAGTGTAAACACATCTACACAACCAGTCAGCAACATGTTTTGTTCAGTTTTTTCCAAGACAGTGATCGAATTCAGGATAGTTTGCTAAAAGGATTCAGGCTTTCAGGGCTGACCCTGATTCCTTGATAGTCTTATAAAGATGTCCCTTTTTAATTGTTACTTTAAAAAGGCTGATGAATCAGTGTGCAAATGGACCACCTCCAAACACCCCTCCGCCCCTTGCACATATTTACTACGTTCAAACACTTTACCCAACTAGTAATGGACTTCAATAGTGGTTGACGACTGAGATCACAGAAATTTAATCATAGAATGTCATCAAACAAATTATACAAACTAACCTAACTGGCCCATAAAAAATGTATTAAACCCAACTTTCACACAAACACACAGTCACCTACCTGTCTCCAAACAGTCCTCTCTCTCATCACTCTCCATGGGTTGAATTATTCCCCATTTTGATTTTGGCATCGCTTTTAACTCATCCATTGAATCCAATCGGACCATTTTCATGTCACTCCCAACCACGCTGAAAATTCCAAAGATGAGAAAAAGAAGTGTTATTTTCAAGACTTAACCAAACCCCTAATACCAAGAACTTCAATCAAATACCAATCAGTTCTGCAATGAATTGTCTTTAGCACTTTTGGTAACCCATTTACAGCCTATATAAAATTGGATTACATTTTTACACCACACTAGGGTGGACACTTTAAGGCAAATATGAGTGTTAAATGAATCGGACACAGCTTTGCTACCGACTAAGATCAGCTCATTCTTTAGCCAGGGTCATTTATAGAAAACCTTTAAATGATGAAGGGTGACTGGGTTCAGTTTTGAGCCATAAAAAATTGACTCATCTCAAGATTAAACAACCTTCTGATCACTATGTGAGTAGGCCTACTATAACCACTCAGCTATACAGCCATATGATAAGCCAGTTTTAGGCCCTGTACACATGAGGGCGGCAGCCGCCGCAGTGGTCGCAGCGGCGGCCGCCTAGTACCGTACACATGGCAGCGGTTGGAGCCGCGGTTACGCTGCGGTTGCGGTGTGAATTGACCGTCGCTCGACAGCCAGTATTGTATTTACCCAATTATTTTTTTTTAAACGCGTAACGCTTGACAATTCTTTTCAGCAAAAAACCCAACTAACTCTTGCCACGCAACCTTTTTTAGTTTATGCCCTAAACGTATCTTCTTTTTGTACTTCTTTAATGAACAGTTCAGTGTCAAAGTTTTCTGGTTCCACAGAAGCACGCATGGCCATTGTAAACTTACACTACGAGCACTACATCAACTCCAGCCACAGCTACACACTTCACCAACACAGAGAGCGATGTCCACAGGGCAAGCGGGCAGATGTCTGTGATCCTATAGTAGCAACTGCAGTCAACTGCGGCGGCTACCGCCCCCATGTGTACGATCTCATGCCAACTCTAGTAACTTTAGCCGCACGGGAGCCGCAGCGGTCGAAGGAAAATCTACGACCGCCGCGGTTTGTTGCGGTTGACTGGAAGTGGGCGGTTGCATGTGAACGGTCCCATTTGCTCCTTTGTACTTTCAACCGCTGCCATTCCCGCGCAATAGCAACCGCGGCGGCTGCCACCCTCATATGTACAGGGCCTTACAGTAGGCATTTACATTTTGCTTACAATACCAGAGGAGAGGATAAAGCTTATTGTTTTATTTGTTAAAAGAACACATTTCAACAAAAATTATTGAGAATAATAATTCAAAAATAAGTCAAAGAATTGTCAGACAATGCTCTTGAGCGTTTACAAACATAAATATACTAACTGTGAATTGTCTATTGCTGATCTATACAGCATGATAAACCTATGTGGGAATATATCTAATCTATAGTTTGACTCTTAAAATCTTATATTACAAAAACAACTCACAGTGGAATATAAACTTGTTTTTTACCATTAAATGCTTCTTGCAAAATGTCAAAGGTTCCAACTTCATTTTTCATATTTAGGTAGATGGCTATCCTTTTGGCATTTTGGAAATCTGGATGTGTAACTATCTAAAACAAAATAACAATATCATAAACTCACTATAAGAACAACAATATAGTTGTAGATCTGATGTCATAAGGTTATCCAAACCCTAGTCTCACAAACATTAAACTATAGGCCTAGCCGGTTGCCAGAAAGCATCAGTAGGCCTCCAAGCATCAGTAAGCATCACCCAAATATCTTGGTGTCATACTGGACCGCACAATGACATTTAAATCTCACTGTATAGCGACAAGGGGTAAAGTATCAGCGAGGAATAATATCATCAGGAAGCTCACCAGCAGATGCAAGGGTGCTGCTAACCCTAATGTCCGCAGAACCTCAGTGTGTCGGCTGCGGAGTACGCTGCATGCACCAGTATGGAATGCATCGTCACATGCAAAAAAGGTTGAAATTGCAGTCAATGACATGGCTCGGATTGTAACTGGGTGTTTGAAACCAACCCCAGTACACAAACTCCCTATCATAGGGATCACCCCTCTATCAATCCGACGTGATGTCGCTGCCGTCGTAGAAAGGACTAAGCAAGAGACGGACCCTTGTCACCCAGTACACGGCCACCAACCTGTAGAGCGACAGCTTCGGTCCAGAAAGAGCTTTCTTTCACGGACACGAGTTCTGGATGGATCACTCTCAAGCAATCGGGTGGCAAGGTGGGAGGCCACGTTGACTAACCCTCCAATACCAGCCAGGGAGGAACTGGCTCCTCGTGGAGGCCTTCATTACACGGTGTGGAAGACCCTAAATCGAATCAGGGTTGAGGTACCAAAATGCAAGACAAACATGCAGAAATGGGGTCTCTTACCAGACGAAGAAAACATCTTGTGTGCGTGTGGTGTTGTTCAGGATCCCGGCCATCTGCTGATCTTAGATGATCTTTTACAAGCGAATGACAAAGCCATATTGGTAGCTAATATTTGGAAAAGAGAAGTCTGATTTCCGGACACGGAAAGTAAGTATCAGTAGGTCTAACTTAATCATGGTAATAACACTAACTTATGATAATGGAATCCAGAAACAAAGATCGTTTTCAGGATCGAACCAGCAACTTTTAAATTCAAAGCATAACACTTTAACCACTCTTTGTAAACAGTGGCAATATTGACAAAAGAGTGGATACTACATTTTGTTTTGTGTCCCCTGTTAATAGACATGCCTTAACTTATAGGTAAAATGAGATTTGGGTGTGATAATACAGAAAATAAAATAATAAGAGATTACTTACCCTTGACGTAATTATAAAAGTTTGCTTCAACTTTTCAGTTTGAGTTAAATTTTTCAGTCTATTCTTAACCTCAAGGCGAAGTCTGGTTTTTGCCTCACGAATTTCAACTGAACAGTCTGGCATTGTTGACACTAAAATGGACAAGAATATAATTACAACATGGCACAGAAACATAGGTCAAATCTTTAGTTACAGAAATAATAGACTGATTACAGTAGTGACTAATGGTCATTGTTTTCAGCTCTTATCAGTCGTTAATGCAATTAACTAACTAATCTAGAATGAATGGTTTCTTGAAATTGGCCTGCAAAATATTTTAGACATTGGAATTGTTTACTCAAACTTACCTTCCAATTGCACTAGGCCCTATTGATTTAGTGAATTAGTTAAATATTTTACTTTCATGAATGTATTCAAAAATTTTAATAAAGCTTGTATAAAGTAGATTGAAATAGGTATTAGGGGGACTATTCTGAATTTTCATATGCGCGAATTTTCTCTAACTTAGGGTGGCAACCCTAAGTGTCTACATAATTAAAAATGACAAATTTAAGGTCCATTAAGCGGTTTGGATGGTAATATGGCGGTTTGGACGAGTCTGTATGTGGACTGTGGAAAGTAACTTACAGTAAACAACACCACAAAATAGCAATTTCAAAAATGCTAGCTTTGCCTATAGCGGTTACGAACAGGAATAAAAATTAATCTTTTGTATTTCTGCACCCCCCTTAACACCCCTGAGTTACCCTTCACTAGCCTGCCTTGATTATATTTCCTTTTCCCAAAATTTGCTTCAAAGAATCCATTTCAACTAGGCCTACTTCACCTGGCCTGCCTAGTCTTTTCAAATTAATCACACAATCGTAAAGATACACTTCTCGGACGAAAGAAACCAATCTAGATACTATTGTATTGCTGGAAAGATCGAAGATTGTTAAGAAAAATATTTGGCAGGGTGGAAAAAAACAGTTATAAACTAATTGCCAAAGGGTGAGAACTTTAAGGTTTGTATTTCCAAAAAAAGAATCCACTCTGAAAGATCCTGCCCAGTCACGCCTTTTGGCTTTTTTTGTTGATTGAAACTTTTTCCCAATAACTAAATGACGACTTGATTATTTAATTCTATAGTAGAGTGGACGATTGTAACGAGCTATTTTCCTTAGGGGGGTATATTTTTGCTATTTGGCCGCGAGTCTGTTGAGGTAAGCAAGCGGCGGCGGCGAACCTGGCTAGCGCCCTTTGACCCGGCTTATCAGTTCGGATAAGCTTGGGTATCCCGGGACTACTGGATAGCCGAGCAAGGACATTCTAGTCGTGGATCCCGTGCAGTGAAGAGCGAGCGTGTGTCTAGTGAGACGTCCAGTGATTTGGGTGACATCGGTGTCGTCGTGGTTGGTGTAAGTTGGGTACAGACCCACTATTGGTGAGTGGACGACGTTCCTTACATTTTGGTTTAAGAGTTGATAGTTGTTACTAAAACATTCATCTCTGATTTAATTGGTTGAGTTGTAAGTTGTGTTTATTTATATTAGTCAGGAATAATATTAAAGTATATTCCTGACGGTTCTGGGCAGGTGCTAGAGCGCAAATAATATATTTAACTAGGGGAATCCCGTCGAAATCGACGGTTACTTTCAAGGCTTACGTTAATTCATCTAACTGCGATGAATTGGGTGAAATATACATATTTTGAGCATTTAACATTGCTCAAAGAGTAAGTGTAAAAACAATAACAATATTGCGTTAGTTGCCAAATTTGGTTGTTCATTCAATGATTAAAATATTTCCTATCCTTTACGTCATCGGAGTTATTATTAGTATGTTATATGGTATCTCTTCCTTTGGTAGAACCTTTAAATAGTATTTAAATCGGATTTGGTGGATCTTTTGTAGCTAAACACTTCCGTGATTTCATCAGTGTTTGAGAAAAAATATATGTTTGTTGAGAAGACACGTTCTAACTTCAAAGGGAGGTATATCCGTTACAGTGTAAGTTTGATTTTCCTTCGTCACGTCGCGTCAGTTCATATCGTACTTCTGTGCCAATGAATGAACCCTCTAGCATAGTTTTGAGAAATTGACTGTGGGGTTACTGATAAAGCTGGAATTCCTTGACATGGGGGATGTCAGTTAGTTGTCTCGGGGGCTCGGCCTTATCAATAACATAAAGTTGTCAATATAATCTCTCTACGGAATGTTAGGTGTAGTGGAATACATGAAGTAAAGTTGGCTTTTATTCTTGAACTGTTAGGGGCCTCCTAGTTCATATGATCTTGGCGGCTTCATTGGCAATAAATAATGCAAATGACATAGCAATTGAACATTTCCAAAAAGCAAAAATACTGTAAAATGGCTGTTACATTGACGTTTACATATTGTTAATCAACGTATATGATAAATAAATACTTTAATCCTTTAATACGTTTTTTTTATGGCGACCATTCATAGTAGGTAAGCCAAGTATGAATGGAGATGAGTGTAGGAAGAGTGGCGCGATCTTGAAGTCTTGTTAGTTACTAAGGCCGACATTCCTTAGATACAGCTGTTAATTAATAGTCAATACAGCGAATGGCAACCAAGGGATCTACAGTTTATAGTTGAATTGGAACCAAATTTTTTTTGCATTGGTATTTATGAATTGGTATAATTATCAGGATAGCACTGCGGGTAGTCGTAGTACTCACTCGTGCGGACGTTAATCCACACCAGGGAGTATCGCATCCACAGTGCATTCCTATAAATATCCACAATTCGTGACCTCCTAGTAGCTGGATTACAGGACGACGCCACCCGTCCCAGTCAAAGGATTATGTGATCTAGTTTAAACGGAATATGACCTTTCTGTCATGACAGTAGCTGCTTAAATAGTATTTTCTCTTTGTACCATATTTTACAGCCAAAATGTCGTGTTATTTTCAATAATGTTACTAATTCAGTGCGCCAAAGTCAAGGTGCAAATTATTTGTCAAGATAGGTACCATTTTAGGCAATGTTTCTAACTTTGGATTTTATTAGACACAATAAGAGCAGATATTTCTACATAAATATTTGATATTTTGTAGAATAATATGATAAAATGTAGGCAAAAGTGGCGAAAAAGGCACATACCAACCCGTACAATAGATATAAGATAGTTCAATAAGATATAATTTAAGAATTGCTGTGATAAAAGGATTTTCCACTGATTTCGTAATGGAACGTTATATTGCAAAACATGGCATGATAAAGAAGAAAATCAATTTTAAAATCAGAAAATAACATTGCAAATACTTAGTTGGTAGAATTCAACTCCCAATAATTATGTGTTGTTTGAAATACAATTTAAAAATGAACAGCTGTTTCATTAAAAAGTATTATTCTCATGGCCAAAATGTAAACAACTCTGTGGAGGGATCTTTAAAGGCTTCTGGGGCAGAGTCGTAAGGGATTTTGCTTAGTTTTTCTTTTCATAACTCATCTACAGACCAAGACCTTTCTTTGGACACCTCTACCAAGTTTCTACGCCCAACCGTTCTCTCAAATTAGTGGGGACAAAGTTTCCAATCAAATATTTAGATTCCCCCATGTTAATCTTATGGGAGAAACTCCAACTTTGATGGCCTGTGGGGCAAAGCCCGAGGATTTTTACTACATGAATTGGTGAAAGGGGGTGTCTACACAAAAAATATTTTATTTTGACACGTCGTTTGTAAAAATCCGTCCATTATTAACGGAGGAGTAGTGTTTTCAAGAAATCGCCTTCACGTATTATATATAAGGATTGACTGTAGTAGATATTATTTTGCGTTGTACCAAGAGTTAGTTATATTACTAATAACTGTGAGGCCCGACAAACCTAGGCTGCACGATTTAGCGTGCGTAGTTGGAAGCACGTGGCCAGTAGGCTAGTAGCTAATATTATTAGCCTATTAACAGAAGCCCAGCTAAGTAATATAAAGTTGGTAGTAGCAGTAGCAGTCGTAGGGTTGTTGTTGATTAATCATTTGATTAACTTAATTTAACCTGAACAGCTTGTTTGGTAATCCAACACGTTATCTTGGTAGCTTGGATAGCGGAGTACCGGCTATCAGATAATATATTTATCTAGTGTTTGGAACGTATTTAATATTTATTTATCTGTTACTAAGTAGCTCAATAATTTAATAGTAGTGCAATTGCCATTTAGCTTTGCTTGTTTGGTTTGGTATTCATTGAGACCAGCTACTAGTGGTGTAGTCACTCTACCTATAGTGCACTTGTATTGTTATCTGGTATTATTATTGAGTGAACTGTTTGATTGTTAGCTTGGGCAATAGAGTTGTGTATTGGATTATAGTGGCCTAGTAAACCCCGCCTGGTGATAACTCGCGTTGTGGTTTTTATTGGCAAGTCGTCGTGTAACTCACCGTGTTTTAGGCACTCTGGGCTTAACTATTGGATAGTTAGGACGAAGCCCGAGTTGCGTAGTCAGCAACGACCCCCTAGGAGTGTGGAGAATCGGCGTAGGCCTGGTAGTGATTATTGCACGTTTGTTTTGGTGACTTGTTTTTGACTTGTTCACAGTGCCCGTGTATGAGCCAGTCCTATACCGGTTAGACCCGGCTTTTGGCCTAGTGGTTTCCCTGACCTTATCGCAGACCCTGGAACTTTACCCAGCCATCGTAGGCTGAGCTATCCCCGGCAAACGGTTGCGACTGCTGCACTTTTAATATTATTTTTCCAGTGCAGAAAGTAGCATCGCATGATTTGTTTTGTTTTAACACCCTGCTTAGTGTTCATGGTTAGCAGCCTACTGGTGAGTAGGTGGATCAGTAGGTAGCGTGGCGGACTTCAGGCCCAAGCAATGTCAAGGTTCAGATCCTGGTCACTGCCGCAAACATTTTATCAGTACAGTTTACCTTTGTACTGTACCGGCTCATCCCTTGCTTAGCTGGATACGTTCCACCCACAGATCTGTAGTCTATGTGGACGGGCAAATGCAAGGTTAAAAGAAGCCACCAACCTCTCTTTTACTTTTTTAAAATAAAAAAAATGTATCATTGTTGTTTTACTGTATTTTCAAAATTGCATATGTCTGTTTGCTTTTCCAAGTCGAATCGTTGGGAATTGTTACTAAGCTTTTGGTTTCACGTCGTTGTGTGTGTGGTTTTGTTTATTTTGCATCAAATGTAAACAGCTAACAGCTGTTTCCACTATATAAACCTTTCTGCCCTTCAAGTGTTGGTCGCCACTAGAATTAGACCGCCCAAACCACCACCATTTAACTTACTCAATGAAAAAAAGAAATAAATACCTACTAATATATAGAGGTTAAATACCTTGTTGCCAACGTAATCATTGGTAGACTTAACGGCTACCGGCTTTGACTATTAATACAACAACTAGACATTCCATCCCCATGTTAAAGTTGTAGCCAGGTTTTTAATAAAATTTGTCTTAGTTGATGTGAGCCACCTACAGATTGCGCTTATCTAACAAGACAAATATAAATATACTAGGAGAAACCCGTCGAAATCGACGGTTAGGGGCCTCTTCGTTTATATATAGGCGTGCGGTTTCATTGGCAACAAATAATGCAAATAAATGACATAGTAAAGTGGCATTTCCAAAAAGAAAGAATACTGTAAATTGGCTGTTACGTAAATATTAATGTTAAAATGCATTGTTAATCAACGTATCGTATAAAGGATGATGATGACCTTTCTGTCATTACAGTAGCTGATCAAATAGTATTTACTCATTGGGCCATTTTTTACAGCCAAAATGTCGTGTTATTTTCAAAAATGCTACCAACCCAGTGGGCCACGGTCCTTAATATAGGCCACTGCAAATAATTTTTCAAAGATAGGTACCGGTACCATTCTAGGCAAGGTTTCTTTCTGTGTTCGGATGTTATTAGACACGATAAGAGCTCATCAATTTTTAAATCAGTAAATAACATTGCAAATATTTCTTTTAGACAATTCAATAGCTCCCAATAAACGTGTGTTGTTTAAAATACAATTTAAGAATTAACAGCTGTTTAATTCAAAAGTATTATCCACATGATGAAAATGTAAGCAAATCTGTGGAGGGATCTTTAAATGCTTCTGGGGCAGAGCCCTAACGGGATTCACCTCGTGTTTCTTTTGGTAACTCATCTAGAGACCAAGACCTTTCTTTGGACACCTCTACCAAGTTTCTACGCCCAGTGGTTCTCTCAAATTAGTGGAGACAAAGTTTTCAATTAAATATTTAGATTTCCCCATGTTAATCTTATGGGAGAAAATCCAACTTTGATGGAAGATCCTGCCCAAACTAATACAAATTTCAAAAAATTAAAAAGACTTTGCAAAACTACAGATCAGGGCCATTCTTTTGACACTTTAATTATCAAAATCGGTCCAAAAATGAGGGAGGAGTTCTGTTTACAAAAATCGGCTTAGCGTATTATATATATAGATAACAAAAACGAACACAAACAAAATGTTCACGAACGAATAATACTGTATTGCCATACAACTCTCGGAGCGGCTGTGGGTTTAGGGTTAAGTAATCCGGAAGGCAACACCTCAGAAATGAAGAAATAAATAAATAAAAGAAACTTCTAATCTATTTGTTATTAATTTGTTACTTAATTTTACAGACCCTTAGGAATATTTCCGACAAAAACTTATTGCTTTTTCGGATCCAGTGTGGAAAATAATTAAACAGAACATTTAGGCCTACTAATGATTTGATAAACTCTCAAAAATGTTGAGTGAGTGTTTTGAAAATCTTATATTGTTTCTCTGAAATCACATAACTTACTAAAACCCCAAGAACTAACTTAGGTAAGCTATAAATTATTTCAGTGAAGACTTACTGGTGATGCAGAGCTATTCTTCAGTGTTTTACATTAGGTAGGCTAAACTCACATAAACAAACGTAGGCCTATCTAAGTTAGCTTTGGAAGTTACATCAGCAAAAATAAACTTTACTGTACCTACTCAAAAGTAAGGAAACATTTAATTACTTACCAGTACACTCTTTAAAGCTTAAACTTGTATGCTTGACATGGGACAGCTTGGCTTGTAATGTACACCTTTGTAAAATGTTCTGCAGATTCCTTATCATTCTGCAATTAAGAATAATATTAAGTTGGACTTTATACATAAACTACTGGTGATTATTATTGTTACAAGTCAGGAGCCCCGCGCAACAATAGCCAGGCGCCGTCTCAAAAGGGTTGTTTGTTTACACGGTTTTTCCGAACGCGCCAGTGATAGACAATAGACCCATGTCAACGGACTACGTCAATAGGGGGTTTGACATCTCCAGAAGCTTCCACGGCGATCTGTAAACACCTTTGTCTAGCCTACGAGTAGTCTCTAGAATGTTCTACGGAAAGCTTATATAAGGGACCGTCTTCCGGCACACGGCAGTTGAGTTGAGTTGAGCCTTCCGAGAATCGTCGCAGCAAGTGCCCGTCGGTGTTAGTGACCAGTGCTAGTACTAGTGGCAGTGACAGTTTAGTGACAGTAAGAGTAACAGTAACAGAACAGTGTAGTGTCTCTAGTGACAGTGTAGTGACAGTGTTGTAACAGAAGTGATAAATCCTGTAGAGGCTAGCTGTAAGTAGAAACATTGTAAATTTAGAATAGGCTTTAGCTAGGTTTAGATAGGGTTAGTTAGGTGTTAGGTAATTCTAAAATCTGTAAATATATAATAATTAGTGTAAATAAATAGTTATTATAAAATCGCCAAGTTTTATTTGTAAAGAACCTGCTAAGCCCGCAACAATTGGTGTCAGAAAGCGGCATTATTTTGGCGATTTTAATTGTAAAATATTGAGTTTAATTTTAGTTGTATTAGATATTAGTAAGATTCAGGGTCTTTGTTACATAGTAGTAATTTGTGTCGTAATTTTGTTACAAAGGAAAAAATCATTTATTGTAAAATTATTTTAATTGTTTGGCATAAAAATGGCTTTCAAAGGTGTGAAACTTGATGAGTTAAAAGTAGCTGATCTTAGGAGAGAATTAGAAGAACGAGATCTTGATACTAGTGGAACTAAATCAGCCCTTCAGGCACGCCTTAAACAAGCTTTAATTGATGCAGGTGAAGACCCAGATAACTTTTTATTTGAAACATCTGATATGAATAAAATGCTTAAGAACTTAGAGTCAAAAATGTCAGAAAATAGTAAAACATTAGAAAACCTAGAAGCTAATATTGAGGCAAAAATGTCAGAAAACAGCAAAACATTAGAGTCAAAAATGTCAGAAACTAATAAAACTTTAGAAAACCTAGAAGCTAATATTGAGGCAAAAATGTTAGAAAATAGCAAAACATTAGAGTCAAAAATGTCAAATGTAGAATCAAAAATGCTAAACAAGTTAGATGAGTATTCTAGCAAAGTTGATGATTTAGAAAGTAGGATGAATGAAATAGATGAGAAATTTAATTGTATAGAAAAAAATCTAGAAGATAGGTTAGTTAAGCTTAGGCAGGAAATTGCTGCATCGGGGAGCTTCACACCTGCGTCATCGGCTAGCACTGGCGAACTTCAGCAGGACAACGCCCTAGAAACGATCTCCAAGCCAGCGCCCACCATTGCTGCCGTTGCCCCTCAGAACATCGTTCCTCATTTCGATGGCAAAACCCCCTGGGAGGACTACATGCTTCTCTTCGAGACAGCGGCTATGGTCCATGGGTGGACCGAGGAAACAAAGGCTTCGACGCTGTGTCTTGCACTACGGGGCGATGCGTTAGCTGTTCTGCATGCTATGCCAATGGCGGAGCGGAAGAATTTCGCTGAACTAGTAAGAAGATTGGACATGCGCTTCGGCCATCGACACATGGACCAGCTTTACCGATCTCAACTGCGGAACCGGATCCAGAAACCCAGCGAGTCACTTCAGGAGTTTGAAGCCGACATTGCTCGTCTGGTGAGAAACGCCTATCCATCGGTCACGGATGATGTCTACGAGAGTTTGGCGGTGGATAAATTCCTAGACGGTCTACGTGAACCTGAGACTCAACAGGCAGTGAAGCTCGCCAGACCAAAGACCCTGAATGACGCACTGACACAGGCGCTGGAGTTCGAGGCTGTACGGCAGTCGATGAGAGGTCAGGCTCGAGTCCGTGTGGCAGACGCAGAACCTACAACTCCACTGGACATCGAGGACCTGGTAGAGAGAGTTCTGGAGGCACTCAAAAATCGTCACCGGCAGGCACGCTGTTGGAACTGCGGAGAGATGGGGCGTCCCCGGACTAAGAATCAGTCAATCCCTCCAGGATCGAAGCAGGAGTATGACTTCGAGTCAACTCATCGCACTGGGCCGGGCCATAAGAAGGCGGATGCACTCTTCAGAAGACAATGTGGAGACAGTGGCAATCATTGTGCGCGCAAGGAAGACTACAGTGCATCGGTTCGTCGTGTGATCGTCATTAACGACGAAAAGGACGAGAAGAAGCTTTCAGAGGACCGGAAGGGGGGCCCAGACCTAAGGCACATTATGCAGTGGAAGATGGGCAATAAAGGAAGATCATCGTGGCAGGATGTGGCTCCCTTGTCAAAGAACGGGAAGATGGTGGACGAGAAAGTCCGTCGCAACATATCTGGAGCAAGTGACAGGATGAGGGAGAGGTACGACGTGAAGGCCGAGAAAGGAGTGTTCACACCTGGAGACCTCGTGTGGCTACACAATCCCCGAAGGCGTCGTGGATATTCGCCAAATCTCCAGAACTCGTGGGAAGGACCTTATGAAGTTATTTCCCGTCTAAATGACGTCATCTACCGGATTAAGAGGCAACCAGACGGCAAACCCATATTAATCCATTTCAACAGGCTTGCACCCTACAACGGAGATCACGGCAAACAAGAGGAACAACAAGTTTGGAACCTCTCAACCGAGCCAAGAGACATCGTGCCTGAGAGACGTGGAAATGAAGGACCGAGGCTGTTATACAAGGACCTCTTCACTTTGCCAGTGGAATATGCCTTGGCCCACTGCGTAGCAGAAGACCTGAGAGCGTCGCGAGGTTTAGCCACAGTCTTCAGGAACAAGTTTGGAGGGACTGAAGATCTTGAGCGTCAGAGACCCGCCATTGGCACCACCCTTCACCTGAAGCGCAATGGACAGCATTTGTTCTACCTCGTTACGAAGGAAGCGTCAAGCCAGAAGCCCTCCTACGAATCGTTGAAGAAAAGCCTGAAAGACCTGCGAGACACACTTCTTCGGATTGGAATCAAAAAGCTTGCTATTCCCAGGCTGGGATGTGGTTATGACGGTCTGGAATGGAGGATTGTGAGAAAAATGGTACAGGAACTTTTTAAGGACACTGGCATCGAAATTGTGGTTTGCGTATACAACCCATGGGGAGCCTCCGGTGGACCAGAAGATCGCAAGCTTCATGGGAAATCTGTTCTGGGACAGAACAGTCTTAAGGAGGGGGTAGTGTTACAAGTCAGGAGCCCCGCGCAACAATAGCCAGGCGCCGTCTCAAAAGGGTTGTTTGTTTACACGGTTTTTCCGAACGCGCCAGTGATAGACAATAGACCCATGTCAACGGACTACGTCAATAGGGGGTTTGACATCTCCAGAAGCTTCCACGGCGATCTGTAAACACCTTTGTCTAGCCTACGAGTAGTCTCTAGAATGTTCTACGGAAAGCTTATATAAGGGACCGTCTTCCGGCACACGGCAGTTGAGTTGAGTTGAGCCTTCCGAGAATCGTCGCAGCAAGTGCCCGTCGGTGTTAGTGACCAGTGCTAGTACTAGTGGCAGTGCCAGTTTAGTGACAGTAAGAGTAACAGTAACAGAACAGTGTAGTGTCTCTAGTGACAGTGTAGTGACAGTGTTGTAACAGAAGTGATAAATCCTGTAGAGGCTAGCTGTAAGTAGAAACATTGTAAATTTAGAATAGGCTTTAGCTAGGTTTAGATAGGGTTAGTTAGGTGTTAGGTAATTCTAAAATCTGTAAATATATAATAATTAGTGTAAATAAATAGTTATTATAAAATCGCCAAGTTTTATTTGTAAAGAACCTGCTAAGCCCGCAACATTATATAGGCTTCCAAACTATACTATAAACTATAGGTGTTTCATTTTGATATCTTAATTTTTAGTTTTTTAGCTCCTGAATCCAAATATAGCCTACCAGCATTTTCACAGTGAAAGAATAATTTATTAGGTTACTGAAGATGTCGCTGTTTAAATAAACAACTTTTGAATAAACAAGGTAGCAAGGATGAAATATTTACAAGAGAAATGAACTGACGCTAATTGCATGTAAATTAAAATTAGTTCTTATTTAGGCATGTCAGGGTGGGGGTGGGTCGAGCTTTATGCGAATTCAGGGCTGTATTAAGTTTTTTGAAGTAGGTTCTGATTAGGAAGACAAAGTACAGACAGAGTAATAAGACAGAGTATAGATTATAATGAATCGTTGATTTATGTTACCTACGGACTTTTTTCATACAGTTAAAATCCTTGAAAAACACTTCAAAATAGTATTTTTTAAATACAAGCATTTTTTAGTATATTTCAAGTGTTTTTTTTTTATTTTAGCTAATTTCCTATGAGGATTAACGGTACTCTCCTGTTAAGGGGAAAATTCATTATTATCAATGATTTCTTTTCAATGTATCAATATTTTGGTTTTCCTTTACGATCCATATTCCATCTGTTTTAAGTTAATTTATCTTCAAACGCATTTAAATAACAGACAGAGAGACAAGCAGACATAGCAAATGTCTAAGTTAAACTTGGTTCAATAACCAAGTTATTGAGTTATAGTTGAATACTTACTTACTTGTTGTCTTAATCTTTGACTGAAGTAATATCGGATAGATTGCGTCGTTATACTAATATTTACAAAATTATTATATACAAAACTTGCTTTACAAAATATCATAAAACTTAAAACTTAGGCTGTGGTAAGCTTGTCTGTTTCTCAAGTTGGCATCAAAGGATCATTTGACAACTCGTCAAGACTATACAGGGGCCTATTTGTGAGCAAGTTCTTCAGCTCGGACTTAAACGCTGTACAGTCGAGGTTCCTTAGGTGGTTTGGAAGGGACTTGTAGATTTTGATAGCCGAGCGGGGGTATCTCCTTAAGGTATGGCTCAAGCGGCAGCGAGGTATATCCAGGTCATGGGCCCTTCTTATTCCATACTTATGCCTATCACCACGGGTCACAAAATCACTAAGGTTTTCCTTTAGCAAGACCAGACTATTAAGTAGGTACTGGCTCACCACTGTGAGGATTCCCAATTCTTTGAAGATGGGTCGGCAATGTTCTCTTGGGCCTTTAGATGTTATCACCCTCACAGCTTTTTTTTGTAGCAGAAGTATTTCATGGCATGCAGGGGAGTGTCCCCAGAGCACTATATAGGCTCGAGGCATAACTTATGTGCGATTCGAATGGTGACCACACACTACAGACACGTGGCCTAGAGCCGCAAGGAACAGGGGGCCGCAATGGATTGACAATGGTTTTTTTTTAGAACAAAAAACATTTTTCTAATGATTATCAATTTGCTGCGATCCCGGCTGACATTGATGATGTCCCCGTGATTGCGGCCCACGGGAGATATTGACGATTTTACCGGTGACGCTGATGATTTCGCGATGATTGCAGCACACGAGAGATAATCACGACTTTGCCACGATGGGGGTGACGATGATGATATCGCATGATTTCGGCTCAAGGAAGGGGTTAATGATTTTGCCGCAGTTACGGGTGTCGATGATATTGTCCCTGTGATTGCAGCCCTCGGGAGATGTTAACCTATTTTTTGTGGAGATCTGTCTCGGTCTCAACGAAAAGTGACATTTTAAAATTACAACCCCCCCCCCCCAAAACGAAGTATTTCCATAAAATCACCCTTATTTGATAAAACACGTAAACACGTTTTTTAACGGCTATAGCTCGAAAACAAGTTTAATGGAGATTCATCGGTAAACCCGATATTGCTACTATCTATATTTCACTCCAATATTTTTGTTAGTAAAACTTAGGCCCCTAGCGCTAGCGTATAAATTAGGTTAAACTTAGCCTAACTTATATTTACTCCGATTTTTATTTTTTAGCCTACTAAGTTATCATTTTGTTATACTACCCTAAATATAGATGTATTTCTCCGATATTTATCGATATTATGTATGACTTAGATATTTTTTTGACATCGATGTTCAAAGGCTGATATGACTAGGGCCTATTGATACTAAACTTAATATCGATATTACTGTAGGCCTAGGCCTACTGGTTCAATGTCCGTAATTTGCACTACTGAAGCGGATGAATAAATGGCTGACAGAAAACAAGTTTCAAAGCCAAGACTTAAGTTAGCTAACAATTAACTTAGGACAAAATAAACTTATCGCCGAGCCTACTTACCCCAAAAGCAAGACAAGACTGATTTCCTATTTCAATGGGTTACCTTAACCCTATAATAATTATTCAATACAGTAGGCCTACTGTTAGTCTAGCCTACATAAATAATCTTGGCGAGTAAAAATCAGAAAACCAGAATTACATAACTACAGTAAATTAATATTGAGATTTATCGGTTAGTTATCACTTATCAGGTTAATATTTCCAATCCCTTGTTCTCTAGTTCTTGTCTTGTTATATGACGTCGACGTGTTTGTTTTGTTTGTTTAGTTTTTAGTTTACCACCTAATCACCTAATTCTTTTTTTGTTTTGTATCTTCCCTCCTCTTTTCTTTTAGTACAAAATTGATGATAATTAAAACATGATGCCTTGATGTTTATAAAAATACTTAGCCATTGATTATGACGTAGACCATCTTCGTATCTTCTCAATAACTTTTAAAAATGCTGATACGAGCGGAATGGGTCTCAAATTTCCAACGTCCCCTTTTGACTTTTGATCCCTTCTTGTGTAGTGGTACTACTTTTGACAATTTTAGTTTGCTTGGAAATTGACCGTGCTCAAAGGAGAGATTTGTAATATCTGGTAATATACACCAAGGGAGGCGTTAGTTCCTCAGAACACAGTAATTATCGAAAATATCTCATCAAGTCCAGCAGAAGGTTTGGGTTTTAGCATAGATAAAACATACTCCCTTAGGTACTCCTTGTGTTGGTTAGTCTATGGTTTTAGCTTACGTATTCTCATGTAGTTTATGGATGTCAGTTAGATGTAAGGTGTTCAATGTTCATGGGAGAGGAAATGTTAGGGGGAGCAACCCCCACGTTTTACTATAACCGTACTGTCTGAGTTTCTTGAAGGTGTTTTTTTCTGAAACAGAAGAAAAGTACTTGTTGAAATTATCAGCGAGAACTTTGGAGTCAGTGACTAGTTTTCCGTCGATCCACAGTTTTTGGTTGCCACTGCCCACTTTTTTCTGAGTTCTTTCTGAGTTTATTGTCCTCCAGATGGCTTTTCTGTTATTATCAGAGTATTTGATAAACTCAGAATTCACCTTTCTTTTCTTCTTAACTATTTCAGGTGAGTAAAGCTGAAAAAAGATTTATGACACTTTGACTTCTTTTTTACACTGATAATGGATTCCTGTAAAGTGGCCGTGTTCCTGAGCGGCTATAAATTGTGCTCTCATACGGTTCACTTCTTCATCATAACAGTGAAAACGTCTTCTTCCATTCCTGTTTCGAGATTGTCTCAGAGGACAAGTCATGTTCAGCATTAGTGCTAATGAAGTTTTTGTAAGTAACCTTCTACCTCTCAAGGTCTTATTTACTTCTCGGTGTCTTCGCCACAATCGTTTGATCGGGGAGTCATCAACTATCTTCATTTTATATTTTATGGGGTTTTCTGTGTTTCAGGTTTCGTGTATTTATGTTTTATGTTTTCCCATGTAGCACAGATGGTTGGGCCAACGTTGGCCAACTGTGGGACAGTTGGTCGATGGTTGGTTGGAGCTTCCACAACCAACCAACCGTTGTCCAACTGTATATCTCGTAGTTGGGCCAACCAATATTTACAACTGTGGACCAACATTGGTTCATTGTTAATGAAATACATTAATATGCATTGCTGGGTATCATACATCAAGCCAACCGTTGTCCAACCGTTTTTCACTCCGTTGGACCAACAAAAGATACTTTTGTTGGACCAACAATGGTCCATAGTTGAGTTTACACGACTTTCATTCTCTGGGTCTAGCTTTCACAACATAATTATAATAAAATATCTGGTTTTACAATACCTTTATCAGTTCCAAAAGTTTCCAAAAGTTTTTGGAACTGATAAAGGTATTGTAAAACCAGATATTTTATATATTACAGTTCCGGCGCTACAACAATGAATTTTAATAATTTTAATAATGCAAATATTTTTTAAATTAATATTCTTTAACTTATTTGCAACAATTTAAGGGGAAAGAGTAATTAATCATATAACAGGCAATTATAATAGCATTAACAATCTAACGGTAATTAATTAATCATTTAAATACCAGTATCCTCTCTAACTCCAAAAAAAACTACTTATGATGCCTTAACAGATTAACAGAATCATATTATACTGTGTAGTATCAAAAATGTTTGAAGTATTGCGACCATTGCAACTGTCGGCTACTCTTTCACCACTTGAAAACTCTTTATATCAGCAATCACAGATAGCTCAGTGGTAAAGTAAGAGGCTCATAAGTCGAAGGACCCGGGTTCGAGACCAGTCTGGGCCAAAAAATTTTGTTCTAGTTTTTTTTTCAAAATTTGTTTTTATGAACTATTTAATCAATTTACTCAACTAATAATTATGCTTTTCGTACTAAATCTTTATTATTTTGTGTGAAATAAAACGGTTGGACAATGGTTGGCTGGAAAACAGTTTAAAGAGGTGACATTTCTACCGTTGGCCAACTGTGTGGCTCTACAATTTACCAACGTTGGCCCAACCATCTGTGCTACATGGGTTGTGTATGTGTGCTCCTCTATGAATTCCCCATAGGGAAGTAGCTATTACCGTAGGTGGCGCGGTAAGACCTAGGCCCGGGACCGATTTACTTTTTCATTTTGACGTCCCCAGAGGCCAAAAACACCATTCTTTAAAACTGTTATATATGTATATATATATATATATATATATATATATATATATATACGTCCGTGAACGCGACAACTTGAGTAATTTTTGTCCGATTTGGATGAAATTTGGTTTAAAGATGTAAGGCGGGATAAACTTGAATGAGTTCGCGAACCAGCATGATCGGACCATGGGAATAGGGTTTTACGGCTGGTTTATGGGGTAAAAAGGGGTTTTTCTCATTTTTGACCCTCAAAACACAACATTTTCCAATTTCTCTCTAAATCTTTTTAAAGAGCTAAAAAAAACAAATAATTTTGTATATCAAAGTGTTTTTCTACGGTTATTGGTAACGGAGAAATTTAAAAAGTTTTAAATTTAAAATTTCCATGTTATTCTTGTAGAGAATATTGTAAAATGTTGTAATTTGCTTGTTTATAATTTGAGTAAACTTGGCAAATTTATTTATTTTATACTATGCTATTTTATATTTTACTAAAAAATACACTTTATTAGTTTCCTTGTAGCAGCAAACCTAGGTACTCATTAAACTTAATGTTATTTAAATATATTTAATTGAAAATCAATTCAGACAAATGGAAATTCGCTTAGTCAGCAGGGTTGCTGCGGCGGGGGTATTATTTTTAATTGATGGGTGTGTTTGATTATATATGTCGGGGTAATTGATTATAGAACATTGATCCAGAGTATGTGGGTGGGTTTGTTTTTTAGTCTGTGTTGTGGTATGTCTATGTATTTTACTTCTGGTATTGTGGTTGTGTTGCGATTGTCTTAGGTTGGGATTGGATCGGATGGCCTGTAGACCATTTCCCAAGTCTCTTCCTGTAAACGAGTTTAAGATTTGCAAATTTATCTGAATTTAAAAAAAAGGTGACGGCAAAAAGATGCAGTTTTGCATTTAAATTAATCTCACACACCTGGCCTGTGTGGTCGGAGATACCAGTATTGATCACTTGAACAGCCACGTCAGCGAGAAGTCCATCAGTTGTACACACAGCAGTGTCTATGGAATTAGATGAAGTCGTCGGAGTCGGAGAGATTCTCGTGGGAGGAAGAAAGATTCTAGTCATGTCATATTCAATTAATAACTCTTTAAGCTCAGTTTTTTGCTTGGAAGCCATGAGGTCAATGTTTATATCAACTACCAATATCGTCGGGTTACTTTTCTTAAACAATGATGCAAGAACCTCAGCTAAGGTTTTAGGTTTTAAATGCTTCAGAGGTTTTTTCTCCACACTGTTACTCGGGGGCATGTAGACTCCTAGAATATGAAGACATGCCGTGTGCTATTAGGCCAAAAACCCTTATAGCAGAAAACTCACAAACAAGAGGCAAAATCGTCAACCCAAGATTTAAACTAAAAACCTCCAAGTCTAAATTGTTCTTGAAATAGATTGCAACCCCTCCTTTTAAATTATACTCTCTACTATATGAGGCAATAAGGGTGAAGTTTTGAAGACAGGTGTTTGACAAATTCTCCCTGGTTAGTCCGTTGCGTCACTACCAAAATATCAGGCCGTAAAATGCAGAGACGATGGTTAATTTTGTCGATCTTGTTATTTATTCTGTCTCTGTCAACATTCTGATGAAGTACCTACTTTAAGTTTCTTTTCCTTTGAAATACTTGATGTTTTTCCACTGCCGTTTGGTTGATGTTTTTCTCTAAAAAAAAAATAATACACAGCCTCGATTTTGTTGGGTGGCTTCAGCCACGGCCACCTTTAACTCCAGGCCGCGGCCTTCGAAGTGGCAACGTCGCAAGTGGTGTTGTAACAGCTGTTTTGTTTGGAAGCAGCTAATGGTATTTGTGTATTTACGAAAGCTTGGTTACTGGCCTATGACAATATATTGACTGCACTTTAAAAGTACATAAATTGATTTTCTATTTAAATATTGTTTTTGTTTTCAATTCTATAGGTTTTATTTTCAATCTTTCAATAAATTTATGTTCATAAATTTTTATTTAAATGAATAATACATTAAATAAATAATGAGCTGGGGCCCATTTCATAATAAACTACAAGTTACAAGTTACAACTTGTAACTTGTATTTTCCATTAGATTTGCATTGGGCGATCAGCTGATTTACTAATAATATTAGTTTGTACTTTATTATGAAATGGGCCCCTGGTGTCACTTTTCTGCCATGTTATCTTATGGGACGTCTGGAGCTAGACAACACCACTTGCAACGTTGCCAATTCTACCAGGCCGCGGCCTGTTGTTAGAGGTGGCCGTGCTTCAGCATAGGGTTTCATTTCTTAGTCAGAAGACACACCTTCACCAATGGTGTTTTCCTGGAATGTTTGAATGATTTATTGAAGAAATCATAAAGGTACTCTCCTCCTGATGAATTTGAGCTCCAAATGGGGATTCTTATGCACTTTGAACTTAGCGCATGTTTTATCTTCTGAGGAAAACTTAGTATGTAGCTGTTCCGATTGGTAGCTTAGAAATATGTGAAGCTACTACTTTTTCAGTGGTCTACTGTATGGCATATCTCAGGAAGAGTATTGCTGGTTCTCATGATGGAACGACTTAAATTATTATTTTTATTGCCTTATGTAAGTTCTATTTGGGTTACTTCGCTGTCCAGTATAGTTGTTACACATAAATATAATATTAGTTTTTTTTCCATGCGGGTACAGTTTCTTAACTGGGCTATGCTAATATCGATTGAAACTATCGATTCGATTAGTAAACCTTCATGCGATTTTTTCACCATCAGCAAGTTTGGTTGGTTAGGTTAGGTTATGATAGTTTAATTTTATAATAGATATATTTAAAAATATCGATTATAAATCAATATTTCCAATTCGATAGTTTCAATCGATATTAGCATAGCCCAGGCCCAGTTAAGAAACTGTACCCTTTCATTCTGTACAAAGACTAGGTCTAGACCATTTTGCTGCAGACTTCCATTCATTTACGTTCAGATTGTAATTTTTACCCGTTATTTATTTAGTAATTTCAGATTTTGTTACAGTTTTAACATTTAGATATATTTATTGTATTATACATTTGAGAGAAACGTTAGTCTGTAAAATTGATATATTTTGAAGAGCTCATAGGATTGATTTATTGCAATCGTTACCGTACTATTGAACCAAAACCCCACTAGAAAAACTCCTCTAATAAATCATTGTTCATAACAATGATTTTCTTTGTCTTGTACTGACAAACAGCTGTAAGTCATATGTTTGGGTTTCGTTGTACTGCGCATGATCGACGCCCGCTGTGCGGGTTGTCTGCTGCAGTCGTGAGTCGGAAGTTGTGTGCGGTTGTTGTTGTTGTGCATTCTGTGTGGTTCGATTTCTCATTTTGTTGATTATTATGCGAATTAAGAAGAATTAAAGTGAATAATTGTGTGCTAAAATAGTTTGAAGTGTGTTCAGATGACCTGTGTGATGGAGCAACAACTTTAAAGTGAGTAAAAGTAGTTTAGAAGTCAAACCTAACCTAAAATAGTTTGTCAAACTAGATTGTCCTTAAAATAGCAACGTTTGTGATATAAAAGTTGTTTTATCAACCGCTATTTGCAATTTCACAATAATTGTTCACATCTAATTTTATAAAATAGTATGAATAGCTCTGTATCAACTGTAAGTTAAGTTTCACAAGATTCAATTATTGGACCTTGAACACAACAAACTGGCAAACTGCAGCAGACTAAATCACAAAAGATTTCGATACTTGGTTTTTTGTCAAAAAACTTTCCACAAAGGTGTTAAAAGATAGCCTAATAACTTTCTGCAGTTAAGATAAGTGGGGTTCCGAGCTGAAATTTTCTAACCAAGTTAGTTTATCTGGGCCAGTAAAGTTAAATAGAAATGTAGAACTGAAGTGCAAACAGTTGATTTTGCCATTTTGATTTTTTATGAAGGTGAATCATATTTTTAAGTCAAGTATTAATGAACTAGCCCTATTTACATTTTAATTTTAAGCAAATAATTTACTTGGCAAAATACAAACCTATTTATAATATTGAATTTAATGCTAGCCTAACTTAATTAACATGTTGATAGTACGGTACGGTACATAAGTTACCTTTAATATAAGCATACCCAGGGTGTTAACTTAGAACTTATAATTAATATTACTTTGAATAGTAGCTTACTGGTATGGTGAAGATCGAAGATCCTCCTATAAATGTAGATACCGGTAGCCAGAATATTCAGAAAATAGGTTGTCCCCAGGCTAGAACAACCTAGGCCTATGTATTTAGAGTACCGGTATCGTAGGCCTTTTCACTCTCAAAAAGCCAGGAATTAGTGAAAGGTCTATACAAAAAATACTTAATTTTGACCCATCGTTTGTAAAAATCTATACATTATTAACGGAGGAGTAGGTAGTGTTTTGTAGAAATCTCCTTCACATATTAGGCTATTCATAAGGATGTCTAAATCCCGCCTGAAAAATTATGTTTAGCGAGGTGATAACTCTTTGCTTCTACCTTAAGATGAAGGTTTGTCTGTATAGAAAACAAAAATACATTAGGTACCTATATAATAATGCTAAGACTAGCTTATGATGGTTGAATCTTACAAAATTGACATACATTTTATTTTAAATAAACATACAGTAGGCTTGCTTATTTTCTATAAGAGATGAATAACTTAGCCTATATACAACTGCGAAAAATTTAGTTAACAATTTTGTTCATTTGTGAAAATATATACTCTTAAAAGGTACCTACGGTATTAATTAGGATTAACTTTTAATCTACTGCCTAATCTATATAAATTCAAATTTATTTAAAAAATTGAAATCTTACTACACATTGTAGTCTGCTGTAGAACAAAGAATAATATTACATTAAATTTTGCAAGTTTGTTTAAACCTAATTATGATAATTGTTATACAGGTGGTTTCTTATAATATTAATAGAAAATTTTATGGCTGTTAAAGATATTAGATATAGCACTTGATTTTCTACCTTGAATTTCTTCCAAAATTTCTCAACTTGTTGAGGAATTGTTCCTCTTGATCCAATGAGTAGTCCATATACTTTGAATTTTGATATTTTATATTTCTCTGAATAATATGGGATAGTTTTCTTATAAATATTAACTTTTTCTTCGTGGACTTCCTGTGGCTGATTTTCATTTGTCTCAAGACGAACTGTTGGGTCTATAATGAGACCGAAATCTTTCTCCTTGTCTATAACAATGATGTCACTCCGCCTCACAGAGCCCTCTTCTTCTATAGCCGTGACCTCTTCATAGACCTCGTAACTTTTCTTTCTGAATTGATCAGCTACGATTTTTCTGATGGTATGGTGGCGGGTATTTCGTAGAAGACTACTAAATGGGCACTTTCCAAGGACGTGGGCAAGAGTTTCAAGAGTAAATTTCTCAGATACAGGACAATGCCTGCACTGGTTCCCGTCCCTGGATCTCCCATGAAGACTTCTAAGAGGAATAACGTCTCCGACCATTTTCAAGTATTGTTTGAACTCAGCTTCTGTGAGGCCACAACCTCTAGCCAAATTTTTATTGATCTTGTTACATTCTTTGAAAAGAACCACCCCATTCCCTTTGTATGGAAGTTTACACCAATTTTGATACTCTAAGTCTCGTAAGGTTTCTCGCAGTATCTTGGGTTTTGATTCGATAAATTCAATACTTAAATTCAATTTTTCCAGACAAAACCTAATTTCTTCGTCAAATTGACGAATATTAAGTAAGTGGGGGTTTCCCGTTTGTTTTAATACGCGACATATGTTTATATGTTGGATAGATGATTCCCACATTGATTTACATAACCCAATCCCTTTGTTTTTAGTACTTGTATAAAACATAGAATTTGGCATATCATTTGGAAGATCTAAGATTTCCTTTGTTGTTGATCTTATCACTTTATCGACATCGTCAAAGAATTTCATTGTAATTTTCTTAATTGGTGCGGTTTGAAAAGGATATATTAAAGATGGCCAAATATTATGATTCAATACATACATTTTTTGTTCAGACCTTAAAAAAGGAGAACATGTTAATTTTTCAATTTTGTTTATCAATGAACTAATTGTTTTTTCAGAGTCAAATACTATGCTTTCAGAAAAATTTACTCCTAAGTATTTAATTTTTTCATTAAATGTTATAGATTTTATTTCTTTTGAACATATTTGGAAGTTTTCCTCTTGTAATCTACCTTTTTCAATGTTAATAATTTTAGTTTTTGATCACTGAGTTGTGATTCTTCTACCTGATTTGAATTCACTTTTGGAATTTCTTCGGCTGTATCGTTGTATGTTAGAGTAGTTAGTACAACCTTGTAACCATTGGAATGTTATAATTGGCTCAGGTTACAAAAACTGTTTGCATCATAACTGACACTACAGTATGTACCTATGGTTTGGAATGTTTCTGCTTCCATGAACCCTTTGAACTCCATGGATTGTTCAATGATTTAAAAATACCTCATTTACATATTTTTCTCTCATAAAAATATAAAAGTTTTTGAAAATCTTATAAAATATTTAGGCCTATAGGTTAAAAAAATGTCTTACAAGTACAGGTACAGACAGGATGTAAAAAATCATTAATACCTGATATAACTTGCAACCTTGCAAATCGCAACAAATTCATTTTTCTAATCAACTTCCACCTGAGCTCTCTACATTTATTCTTGGTGGGCCTTTCCTACAAAGCTCTACCACAGCCAGGTGAAAAACCATGAATTGCACACCAGACCTGCAGACAATCGTCGTTTTAGGAAAGTTCACATATCCATGTCAGTAAGTTACTTAAGTTTCTTTCCATGTCAGTATTTAATCATAAGTGCCTTTCTCTCCATGTCTCATAGGTAGACAGTAAATAACCATAACAATTGCTATAATTCATATAAAAAAATAATTTTCCAGCTGGGGGAGTGTGATGATGCAAACTACGAGATACTTTGGCTACGATGAAGTCTACGTCCAAGCCGTCTGCTTCACACTCAAAATCGGTGAGTCTTTTATATTTAATATACAACACATTTGTTTTTGTAGGTACTATAGGCAGGAACAACGATTAAAAATGTTTTGAATACTTAGAGGGTAGGCCTATCATAAAATTTATATGATGTTTACTAGTAAATATTTAATTTCTTCTGAAAAAAGGACTAGGTACATTTAAACTTTATGATCACTTGCCTTATAATAGTTGGAAGTTTAGATTTGAAGCCCCTTCCTTATAAGTGGTCAGCATAGGAAGGGAGCTTAATGAATTAATATTTCAAAGGAGGCAGCAGATAGGTTTATTGAAATAAAGTTTGACCTACAGCTTACATGTATTGAGTCGTCTAAAACCCCTGAAAACACACTAATTCTCAACAATAGTGTATGAAAAGAAAGTAATGATCGAACCCAGAGTCCATCAACTCAAAGAAAGATGAGTAACATAAAATGTTGGTACATAAGTACCGGTGATGTGTAACATAAAATGTTGGTAGGCTACATAAGTACCGGTGCATCTTTAAAAGGCATCATAGAGGAAACAATGTTTTCATGAAATGAAATGAAACTCCTCTTTATTCTTGAGTGTTTTTCATATTACGACATATGTTTTTCAAAACAACTCACGTCAACATAAATAACATAAAACAATGGCAACTTTCAAATACCCCCGCTGCAGCAAACCTGCAGACTAAGCGAATTTTAACTTCAGAAATTTTTACAAAAATATTTCAATAAATAAAGAAGTCACATGCAGATAGATCCGGTTAAAGCAACATAATTTTTTTGCTGATCGATCTTTTTGTACTTAGGAGATTCTCACACTCTTGGGATGAGCCCCTCTGTACTTTGACTCCCAGGAGGCTTATTGTTGAGAGTGGATCCCTCAATTCTTAAATTCAAACACTTACTTCAAAATTTCAAATTCGTAGACGGGAACCGCACCATGGCAACAGATATAGAAATTATTTTGTAACAACTGTTGGGTAACGTCACATACCGGTTATTTTTCAAATATGCTTTACCGGTAACTCAAAAGGCATGATGTCTTAGTGTTAAAAAATCTATGATTAATAACATGACATAATATGAGTTGTTGTTTATTGCAACGATCAAAATTTTTACACTAAACAGCCGAGTGGCAGCTGTTAAAAAAGCATCCGATATTTTTTTTGTTTGAAAATCTCACAGTAGACCCTTTTAAGTATTGTTGGAATGGGTTCACTGTAAAGAAATAAGTTATGCCCATTTCAAGTGTCTACTATTTAGTCAATCTGCCTAGAAAGCTTACTAAGCAAATTCTTTTGAGTACCGGTAATTCAATTATTTATGTTACGAGTACAGTATTTATGGCCTGTATGTTTTGAGTTTTTTTTTTTTAAACCTTTTTGGGAATCTCCAAACAAGCTAAAAAAATTCTCTGTACATGAGCTTTAGTTAGATTGAAACAAACAGCGAAAAACCATTCAATGTTAAAGAAGGCTGATATTTTTTATAGAATGTTTTGAAATCTTATGAGCCAAAATTAAATTCTCCCATTTTTTCATTTATTGCACAAGGATAGTTTGTAGAATTTTAAATTATGGTCTAGATACTTCTCTCAAAAGAACAAAGTATATAAGTGAAAATATATAGTTGCATTGAGTAATCCTAGGTTACGACTTAGTTTCTTTTACGTTTACATCTCCCATTTCCTCTTGCCCTCAACTCCGTAAGTGGCTTTAAAATGTTTTACTGTCCTTTTGACAAAAAAGGTAACAAACGGTGTTCATAGCCTTTTAATTAACTGCCTATTTCAAGATTAATGAACCCAAAACATGTCTTTAAAACATTTATGTCCTTTAGATACAAAGGTATCAACAAGTTCAGTCTTTTGATTACCAACACCTTACATCAATGGATGAACCCAAATCCAAATTTAATGAATTTTCGGGTTGCTGAAAAAAATGTGTTACAAAACTAGGTACAGTGTTGGTACAGCCTTTTAATTAGCATTGTCAATACAAAAACTCATCAAAGTAATCAAATGCCTTTCTTTGTTTTGTTATGAGATAAACAAAGATGAATTTCTGTGATGGCTACTTGTTTAATGAGGTTTATCGACAATTTAACCAAGATTATGTACTAAATGAGTGATTTAATAAAGTAAAACAATTGTATGTGTCTAAGATACTGTATTGGCTTTGGCTATAGACTGAACTAGACACACCATCTTAAAGGCATTTATAAGTTGTAGCAAGTAAAATAAAATCAACATAGTTTGACTGAAGAGTGCTGATGTAAATGACAGATGTTGGTTGAATACGCCAACTTCTTACTGAACCAAACTGACTCACATTATTATTTACTGACAACGGAAAATTTTATGTCATATTAATCTGTAAAGTATAAGACAGAAAACTGAATTTAGACAGTGGTACATTCTTGAGGGACTCAATCAACTTTATTCTAAAAAAAAGAATAGCCACAGCTGGTCCATTTAAATGGGATGTGTAATTCAGTATTTAAAAGTCAATATTTTGCTAACTAAAATCTACCAAGTAAATTTATATGACAGATAATTATTTTTTAATTTTGCAATCAATTTTAAATGCTTGATTATATAGTTCAGTGGAGAATTATGAACGGTAGACACAGTTCCACACGTGGAATACTAAGTTACGATTGTATGATAAAACATAATTTCCTAGGTTTCATCGCGTCAGCTGTCTCTATGCATGGTAGACATCTCTACAGTCAGCTGTTTTTACTATCAGCTGATTAGCTTGTCTAACACACTACACCATATGTTCTGGAGTGATTACTGAAATATGCTGAAATAGCTGCAATTTATCTTGGTGGTTGATTGGTCATGGTAAATGGTATTTTTTTATTGTATAAATAGTTATGGATTTTATGAAAATTATATGCGCATATGCATATCTATTTAAGTTGGAGTCGAACTGCTTATGACAACTGTAACATTAGAATCTTTTGGGACTTAACACAAAAACTGAGACCATTCTAAAAATAAGTATGTTTCAGCGAATAATAAACAAAGCCACTAAACAAAGCCACTTGCGTATAAGTGTATTACAAGCATTAACAAATCCAATTACTTATACATATTTTACTGATTATTTGAATATTTGTGAATATTTTTAGGAGAGAATAATGTTTAGTTTGTTTTAGGTTGAATTTAGATGTTACTATTGATTCTTATTCTGTTCTGAATAATAATAAAAAAATGTATTTTAAGTTCATGTTATTTAAATGAACTAGGCTAGAATGAATAGCAATCGGGAGGTACCTTACCGTGTAACTATTACCAACAACTTGGATGAGAGTGTTAACTTTTTTTATGACTACCGGTACCAATGTTTTTTGCAGATCGTTTAAGCTCTTTTATTATTATAATCAAATTTGACCCCTGGTATTTAGGTTGAAGATGGTGTAGCAACTGGTATACTAAATCTAAACTGAAGTTTTCAGAGGTCAGGAAACATAGTCAAATCAACATTTGAATATGACCTTTTAGAGAGTTGAAAGCTAGGTTGTGGTATCAGTCAGTTGTAATATGATAATGGCAGCATGAATCATTGATGCCTAGTCTCTTGTGAACTAGAGTGCTTAGATGTTATGGAACAAAAGAGTCAGACATAATGTTGGCTTATCTTTGAAAACTACATTGACATAGGCTACCAACTTATGGTAAACCTTTAAAACCCTGTAGCTAAGTAAAATATACAACCTAACTAAGCTTGTTTCTGGAAGGTAAAGGACTTACTTGCTAGCCAGTAAGGGAAAAAAATGTGATAAGGTATTTTAATTGTGTCTTGAAGATCGCCTATGACATCATGAAGGGTTTAACCATATCGTCTCCTTCTAACATTTCCAAATCAAGTATCGTCACTGATGACCTCTGTATCCTAGTAACCAGCTGCTTCTGACCCTCTTCTTGCAGATCGCCGACTGGTTATGTTAATGTTTGGTAGGCAGATGCTCATTTTTATGTTCCCTCAAACCAGACCTCCGTTTCATATGAATTCGTTAACAGCTGATTACCTCATCATGTTACAACGTGTTGTAAATTTTGTAGCATCATTGGTGTTGAAAGCAGTAGGTACACTATCGATTTTAGATATTGCAATGCGCGTTGAGTAAGTTTTGCATATAAACACAGTTTTTTGCATTGATACGTATTTTAACTAAACAAACTGATGCAATATACGGTTAGTAATTAGACCCAGCTGCCCGTTGTCATTGGAAATTTGATATACTGTGAATAATGAATGAATAAATAAAATTTGAATAGCATAAACGAAGCGTTTTGCTGGGGAAAATGTTACTGGGTCAATACTTAATGCTTGGATGAAAAAATAATCCTTATTGTACGGACTTGCTAATTATAAAAATGGAATGGTTGTTGGTGTTAAATTAAACTCATTTTTATTCACTGGTAGCTAAATTGCTTTTGGCGATTTTTGTCTTCTTTTTTTGTTATTTTTTAATTAGACAAACCTATACAAAATGCATTATTAACGCAGAGTTTTGGTATTCGTTTTCTATACCTACACATATTTCAAACTATCAATAGACTAATTTGTTTAATAACATTCGACTAAATACTCATGCCGCATTGGAAAAATGTTTAAAAATATAATTGGGAGATGAAAAATAGTATGTAAAAAAGAAATAGTGACATTGTGAATTTCTGGATACTTGTTGATCATGATTTTGTAACTCAGAAACAATGGAAAAATTACTCGAGATCTAAAACACATTGTAATTATAAGGAAATATGTTCTTACTTTTCCCTTTGCTTGCTCAGTCGTTATCTTATACAATGAATGAAGATTGACAGTTTTATTTAGGTACATCATACATTTGACCAAGTATTTGAGTAGTGAAAGTAATGTCAAAGCCTAAGCCTGCAACAACCCAAGTCTAAATGTAAACAAACTGGGTGTTAACGATGGAAGGGTGAAAAAGAAGCATTGTTACTTTGCGTCTCATTGTTTTATCTTGTGCATTATTTATGTTTCTTTGCATTCGCCTCTCTTTCGCTGTAGTTCTCTATGTGATTCCGTTGCAGCAACGGTCATTATGCTTGAAGTTTTCTGGTTAATGCTAGGATCGGGTGCAATTCGATCAAAATTTATTTACAACAGTTAACGGCATTTCTTGAATACAACATGTGTTGAAACCATAGTGTAGTACATTCTATTTTACAGTAAGAACCATAGGAATATTGAATAATTTATTTGCCTGACGAATATAGCTAACCACTGATTAAAAATTTAATGGTACCGGTATATGTGAAGTTAGATAGCTTAGAATATCCAAAAATATTCTAGTTGTAGGAAAAATAACCAACTCGCTTTTCTCCAATTTCTTAGTATTAAAATTGTATTAAAAAAATAAGTCAGTATACTGTACCAACTAAGTAGACGCATTCGAGTTTTTACTTAACTAACATATATTAGATTTTGAAACCAATTAGTTGCAAGTTAGGTGAAGTAAAATGTTAATGTTACCTGTCAGTTTAAACCTTTTGAATCAATGTTTAAACCCAGTAGGTCAATGTAGGTATCCAGTTTTGTCAAAATTACTCATTTAAATCCTTAATTTTGTATGGTTAATGCACGTTTTTTTACACCGGTATTTCTACTGTGTTCTGGGTAAATCGGTGCTGCAAGCTATTGTTTATATCCCTTGATCGATTTACACAAAATCAAACTGCTGGTTTTCCCATCGTTATAAACTAAGGATGCTAAAATCATCACCCCTCTTGTGTTAACGAGCATCAATTACCAATCACAAACGTATCGTGTTACTTTGACGACCGGAACTCTTGTTGAGTAAAATATCAAAGATTTTCACGGATCGTAAATAGTAACGCCTGATAACACTTTGAAAAATTCCAGTGACATTTAATTTGAATCAAGATAGTGATCTACACGTATTTAGGCTGAATTTGAATCAAGGCCAAATGTAGAATGGAGTGAGATGATATGTGTACCTATGTTTGCTGTAGAAAAACAGATGTTTCTTGTTAGGACCGTTTATTGAAGTTGTCGTTAGGCGTTCGGCCAGCGCGTGGGATATATAAAGTTACCCTGCCCTGAAGAAGCGGAACGTTTTCGGGTTCCACGAAACGTCGACCATGATTTCAAGGACTGTGTGTTCAATTGTATATAACAAGTCCTTTATATCACCATACAATAACAAAGGTGAATAAGGCCAAAACAAAAAAATCACAGTTGTTAAAGTCGAAAGATCAAGTATACACGACTGGTAATAAATTAATTGTAAGGTCTGGTGGTTTCTGATTGTCCTTGTGTCAGAATGAACGAAAAACGCCTGAATGATCTGAGCAGAAACTTTAGAAAGGTGGATCATAACCAGACCAATATATGTATATGCTTATTTTTGTCTAGGGCTAGGCTATACACATAGGGGACGTTAAATGTTTTGAGGTGGAGATTTTCTTAATATTAACTGATATCGATAACAACAAAAATAAAATAGCTTTTTGGTTTTAACTACACTGTATTTACATTCACTTTCTTTTTACAGTCTGATTAATTTATTGATTTTAACTGGTACACAGCTTATGTAATTGAAAACAATATAATATTATAAAAGTAAGTTGTTGAGTTGATTTCTGTTTTGACCACAATCGGTATGTCTCATAGTTTTCTGAAGAACAGCTGTTTAATTCTGAACTAAATAGATGGTTTGGACTGAACTAGTAAAGTGGTACTTATCAAGCCGTTTGTTAATGGTTTTTTGTGATTTGTATAAGTATTTAGGGCGAGCGATTTCAAATATACACTCCAATCATCGTAAGACCCCGAATACGTGGTTTCCACGCTGTTAACGGATGGTGTTAATCACTGACGGTTATCTTCCAACCACTACCTTATCATTACGTCACCTCGTTGCTTGGCTTATTATCTCAACTTTCCTTCCTGTAGACTGTCAACCATCGGTTGAGGCGTGTAGGTCGTTGACTAGAGTTTAGTATTTTCAAATCCCGTTGTCAAGATTACCTCGTTGTCATTGACCATAGATTTATTTAGATTATCGTATGGCTTTTCGTGATGGGAGTTTTACCAAGACAGAGAAATGTTCTTTGCTTAAGAGAGGTACTGTGTGAATTCTGTGTAATGGAACATTTATTTTCATCTGTATAGCTGAAATTTATTAAAATATTATTTTGTGGAGGGCAATCTAGTATCTAGTCTTTCTCACCTTGACAACTTTTCACATATAGCTACAGGTGGTCCAAACCTTCTAATATCTCTGCTCCTATGAGATGGAAATGAACTTTAATGGTATTGCCTTTACGAAAGTTAATCAATAATCAACAACAATAACACATCAACATTAAACATAAATACAGTAACTATATCTAAGATAAATTATAGTACAATATATATAGGCGTACAATTCACACCGTCATGTTTGGTTGAAGTTAAGTCGTCAGCTTCATGCTAAACTTCCTCACGTTCGACACACACGTGTTGTGTTCAGTCCAGCGTGAAGTGGTGAATCTGCAACTAAGTAGAACAACAGTTGGGACAGTTGAATAACTTCTCCTCGAGTTTCAAGGAATATGTTTGTTTTAGTTGCACATTGACATAATCGAAGTGCAAATGAAGGAAGAATTTGGTGCATGATTGAATTAGAGTGAATATTTTGATGTTTAAAAATGTATGTATCAAACCCATTAAATTTTTGCTATCGTTAACACTATATTTCATGTTTCAATACTGCATTATAAGACGTTGAATAAAATGCCTATTATTCTAAAAAAAATACAACAATGTAATTATCAACGGTTTTTAATTTGATCAGTGATGAGAAAATAAGTAGACATCTATCAATACTGTCGAATGAAAAGGTTTTTAGCGGAATCACTCCACTCCAATGCATAGATTTATTTCTGAGAGTGCCTTTTTAAGCGTCGTATGAGATGAGATGTACTAAACCTTATTTATTTTATGAAAAATAATTATAATTAAGGAAATTCTAAATATTTTTTTACAAGAGCTAACAAGTCAATAAAACATTGCTTGTAGTTTTATTTTTTACATCCATAGCATATTATAGTATTTACAAAAAGTTAAATCAAGTACTTTGACATTTGTATGTTACATGGAAATGACAAACCCATTTCTCGTACACATATTTATTCATGCATGTTTACTTTACATAATGTTTACAATCTTAATTCAAATCCGCTTCATCATTCATTCATGCATTTCAAATTCTCTTTGTTGTTTCAAAATCTGTTATTTTAGTCCGGCTTGGCTGACGATATAATTATGGAGCGCTTAAACAACTATTGCAATGTTGATTTAGGTTCGCATGGATCCTTAATTTTTCTGAATAAACAATGCAAACTGTACAAAGTAAATGGCCAACAGATGGAAATAGCATGTTATTAAGCACGTTTCGCGATCAATAGTATTGTAATTGAAAACAGCGTTGTTTAGCACTAACGATTCTTGTTACCCATGAATGCTAGGGCAGTTTAGGTGCGGTACTTTTAGACTTTATGCACGGGCTCAAATCTTGCTAACCACTGATGTCATGCATCTACGTGAAAAATGCCGTTACCTGGTGGTTCGGAATCCACTTTATACACGTTATTATAGGTCTGCCAATCGAAAAAAATAAAAATACTGGAAGTATTGGAACATTTTCCAACACCTTACGCCCATGTCCAACACCTAACGCATGGATATGTTTTATATTTTTTTTATCGAACTTGGTAATGAGAAAGTATGGTTCTTGATTGTAACATAGACCAGCTATCAAGGCAGAGTTAGGTCGTTCGGCTTGATAAACAGGTTCCAAGTTTCCGCCCATTAAGATGTTCATCTTTCTTTAATGGTGTGCTAATCATTCACCGAAACTGACTTGTCTGAAGTTGACTCTGCTTTTGAATAGAAAATGTGTTTGATCAATAATATACAAATGAGGTGTCAGCCCTTCCGTCACACAAATTATAGAATTAATCATGTGTGGTTTTACACAAATATTGCTAATGTATTGAAGGTAACTGCAGGTGTACTCTGCCCCTAGGGCTCTACCCTTAAACCTTTTAAACTATGAGTTAAATCGTTGGCAAGTAAATATTCGTTTATATGGCAAAACGAAAGTACTACGATTATTTTGCTATGTTTAAATTTGTTCCAATTCTATCCATTTTACACTTTCAAACACTTGTAATTAGATGCCAAATAGGAGTAGTTTTTTTCATCGGGTTTCTTTTTAATGTTTCTCCCATTTCAGGGGACGGATATAAAAGGGTAAGATAGAGATCAAGCTGAATGGTCAAAATGGTCCCTCATACTGTATTATCTGTCGAGAAGCTTAGCCTAGCAGCTGTGAAATCCACCCACTACATTTTATAGGGTGGTCGCGAGGTTATCGTGAGCTTCTCGGGCTATGGGAACTCTGCATAACTAGACCCGCTTACAGTATAAACATTAAAACATCAGGAACCACTGATTTTATCAAATTTTTAAAGTCTGTTTCGCTACATTGTTCTCAAGAAATAAGACTCTTTTAATAAAATTCAAAATATTTAAGTGTTATAAGACGTTTCTTTTATTTACTTTCAATAAAATTCAAAAAATAATATCTGCCCTAGCTGAAATTGTCTTGTGGCTCCTCGTGGATTGGTCCCTGAAGTGTTCATTTCAGTAATATCGCAATACGTGTGTGATAGACTTGGTTGCAGCCTGTATGCGATTAAAATTAATGATACATAAATGTTTTTTTTATGTATTGTCATTTTCCTTTTACCAATTGCCAATGCAGCATACACAAAAACCTAGATTATAAAAAAATTAAGTGAAAGAGTGATAGTTTCAATGATGAACGGTTATTCCTCATATAGTGCTATTACAAGCCTCAGTGTATGTTCTATTGTAATACAGAGTATTATTGAAGTTGAGACAGTTTCCTTAGTACACTCAGAAGTTTCAATTTATGAGCGTACGGCATTATTATTGGAGAATTTCTCAAAGTTGTATAAGGATCACTACACATAACTAGAAATATATTGCTCCAAACTTTGTTTCTAAAGAAAAGGATTGAAGAGTCTTCCAAATAACCTTACTTTGAACTTAAGAACGAGTTTCTTTCAAACATTCTTTTATAATCTGTACATATAGGTTATTGTAGTGCGTTTAAATGTTTAAAGTATAAAATCACAATAATTATTGGAGTTTTTACGTTATCTTGGTAAGCTAGAGATAACGTTTGGGAAGTTTAAATTTTGTTTTATGTTCTCTAAGTTTCCCTGAAATTTAGTTCCATAACTACTGATCATTTAAAAAAAGTCGTTAAAAAAATAAATATGTGCTATTTATTTGTAAGAATAACACGTTTAGTAAACCTTCATAATTTATGCCACGACCAACAATGTAAGGTACACATTGTATTTGTAGGATGCCTGAGTTTAATTCGAAATTCTTAGTAATTTAACAAATAATGGTACTATAACATTTTTTATATAAAACAGGCTATAGTAAAACAATCCTTTTGTAGAGCGTCCTATGGTAGTGTTCAAGAAGAAAAAAATATGTTTCATAATCTCTGTTAGTTTTTATACTATTTTATTTTATTGAGACATACAAAGTCATAGTTTACAATATTTTTTTCTTACTGGCTAAATATAAATGTTTAAGACGGAACAGTGTATTTCTGTCAGTACATTCTGTCAGTTGTAAATTTGAACGATTGTCCTATTCAAGATCTTCGTAGGATAAAGGAATGCAATTTGTAATTCACGTTTTGTGCCTGTATGCAACAGGGTATAGTTGGATTTGATGGAAATGAGTACATGTAATTGGACTAAATATTTTACACATTCACCTTATATAAATTCCCCAAAGGTTTTTTATGGGTTTGGTAGCATGACGGACTAAACTCATGGTAGCGGTTTGGTGGGTTCACAATTCCCATCCCGTTGGAGCTACGTTCCATACAATGTTTTATTTCGGTACTTTCTTGTTAAAGGGAACATTCATTATTATCGATGATTTTTTCTCGATATATTGATATTAACAAATTGAAACATATCAGCTGACAGCCACGAAAAATATTGTTCAGTATCAACAAACATTAATGAAATGAAACTGTTCTAAAATAAATAACCTAACATAACTAACCAAACTTGCTGTAACATTTAAAAATTCCGCGTTTATAACTTGCCTTTTATATTCAAACCCAAACGGAATTTTTAAATGGTAAAGCAAGTATGGTTGGTTATGTTAGGTTAGCTTAGAGCAGTTTCATTTCTTGTTGTCAGTTTGTAATGGATCGGAAAACAAAATATCGATATATCGAGAAAAAAAATCATCGATAATAATGAATGTTCCCTTTAACAGGAAAGTACCTTTATTTCATTCTTCTGTATTTGGCTCACCCCTTGCTTTGCTTGATAATTTTGCTCTGAATGAGGCGTATGTAGACGAACGATTACAAAGTTAAAAAGAGATCGCTAACCTCTTAACAATTAAATTTGTGCTTAGCTCATTGTGCACACTAAAAACGTACAACTGTAGAGATATTGAATCCGCCCTAGTTTTCTTTAGATCGCCACAGTACGTAGTTCAGTTACAAAGCTTTTTATAACCCAGAAGATGCTCTGACCTAATTAACCCGCTTGGACTTGGGTTGAACGTGCAAACTATAGTTCGGCCGCTTAGAAAACGACCTGCGCGCTAATGCTAAACCAATGCTAGAGGAGGTCGTTTTCTAAGCGGCCGAACTATACTTTACAGTTACCAGCGGAGCTAGACTTTGTTTATAGCGTCAGTAACCGGATGAAGGTAAGGCCATCAGCAGGTGGTGTAGGGGGGTTGATGCAACTGCGGTTGGGGGTGGTTTCTCCCCCCACTCACCCCTAAACTACTGTTACAACGACCTGTTACTCGCTAAGCAAATGAGAAGCGCTGTTTCGTCCTTAAAAAAGGCATAAAAGTTTGTGTTGTTTATTTTGGACATTTTTATTCAACGTTCATATAAAGAATTCGCAGTGTTTTCGAGCGTGATGAACCTCATTGTAGATTTATGTTTCAAGAAACGAGATGCTTTGTTTTGTTTCTGTTTTCAAAATTCAAATTATGGGATATTCTGTGTTTTTTTTTATTTATTTTTTTTACAAATATCTAAGGTTTTTATAATGGACTCGTAATGGTTTCTAACGTGATTACGTAAGTTAAATAGTTGTAAATCTGAATTTCTTGTTTCATTGATTTGTAAAAAATGTCACCAAGGATAAAAGAGAGTGGATGTCTTACTGGCTTGGAAAAAAGAGTGTAGGACATACTTCTTACAGAAAATTGCTGTTTTGTGTTGGAAACAATTTGCCATCTTTGTTTAGGATCTGTTTGATTTCAAACACAAGAGACAAAACAGACACGAAGTCTAACTAACCTAAATATTGTAAATCTTTGAAAACAAGTTGAGCAAAGAACTAGAATTTACCTGTAAAGTTTAACCATTTGCAAGCTGCTACCTCACAACGTGGGTGGTATCCGAGGTGGTATCGGCGTTTCTCAGCTGGCGACGTAACATGTGTGCGTCATTGATAACTTATCAGCCTTGCAGGCATCAAAGTGTTCACCGACGGCGCTAGTAACACGTCCCGTCAACCTGTATAGACCGTGGGTAACACGATGAATGAGTACAAGTAGACTCCATCAGTTTGTAAAATCTGAAGTCTGTTTAGTGTGTATCTTGAGGTGACCTTTTAAGTGTATAGCTAGTTGTCATGGAGCTCGCCTGATAGTCTAAAGGTCGCCTGTTCGTTCCTAAGAATTCAGATTTTTGATGGTTCGCAATCGGGGCTCTGCTGTCCTTAGTCATTGGGTTGTAATAAACGGCCCTGTCCAAAGATACTGCTTTGCTGCTGTCAGTAACAAAGCTGACTCACCTAAGAATGATGAGTAGATATTACTTTTAAAATATGCATCTAGGTTGCTTTACTTTCTCAAAAGGTAATAATATTGATGATAATGAGACACATCTCATAATACCAATCCAGGTGACGTTACTGTCGGAAAAGTAATGATAATGGTAATGACAAAGAGTATTCTTATATGGACTCAATTTTTTCCTATGCTGGAGTATGTTTGACTATTTTTGCTCTTATACATTTTTAAGTAGCATTAGTTTTTGTATTATTGCAGCCTACGTTAACCAGATACACTTAAGATATCAAATCAAATAAACGTTTAAATAACAACGGTACATTTTATTTCACTACATCTGTATACTGGTGTTGAACGATTCGTCTTTTACCATTTCATGACCGCTAACTCTGTCCAGTACCGGTATCAATGTCCAACGCAGAAGGATTAAAGGAATTAAACGAAACCAATCACTGACCAGGTAATGCATTAAACCCTTTCCTGTATAACACAATTGGTGAATTTCCTATTGTTCTTTTCACGCAGGACCTAATAAAAAAAGATGTTTGTAAAAGTGAACTTTGTCCTTAGTATAGAGATTGACTTCCGTAGGCCTATACAGATTTAAAATCTAGCACCTAAAGTAAATTTCAATATTCACAAAACTTGGAAATAAATTTACACGTTTCCTATTGTATTTTCCAAACATCAATGCTAGCCTATCCCAAAACATACTTGCCGGTACCAACTAATAGCTTGAATATATTTACTTATAATTAAGAAATAAATCTATTGCCAGGTATCTTTTTATTTCATCCCTAAAACACTTCAACCAAACCCTTCATATCCACTCGGGATTAATAAATTACCTCGGGGGGTTAACTGAATTATCAAACCCAGTGAACTTTCGACACACGCAGAGCAAAAGGTCAAATAGAGGTGTAAAACTTAAACGGTTTATAATTGAAGACTCCAAGTTCCATCGTTTTCTTCTCTCGCTGTAAATATTTATCTACTGTTTAGCTCCTACCTCAGCCTTAGTTAATCGTTTTAACAGCTTCGACTAATTTATCGAAATGCATACTTAACCTGTAAACAAATTAGGTACAACTTATTTGAACGTCTAATTATCATTGCTGACTTGAATTGCCTAAATAGTAACAGAAGGGAATTATTCAAAATTACCGAATTTTTATGTGACAAACTACAATAAAGTCCCGAATCGAAAAGAAATGTTTTAGTATGACAACTAGCCGTTGAAAATGAAATAAACTGCAAAGTTAACGCCTATAAATATTTGTCATTTTTTCCTCTCGCTAGACAAAGAGTCAAGAACACAATAGTAGTACACGAAGCGCACGTAATGAAGCGACTGAATAATACATGAAGGGGGTCATCCCATTCCAGAATATAGCCATGGTCCACCATCATCCCTAGGGCTGTGTCTTAATTAAGCGAAAACGCCTACATTTGATTTTATACAACTTTCATAATAAAAGTATACCGGTTTTAATGCACGTGTACATGATTGAAGTGAAAGTACTTCTATTTGTATGTGTCAAAGTCATTTTGTTTAGGATATAAAAGAAAAGCGTTAAAGTGAAAACGCAAGTAAAGTGAATTAAGTTAAAGTGAACAGTTTTTGCTTGTTTATGGATGTATTTTGATTAAACTATGCAAATTCATTTATTTCAAAATAAGGTGTTAACAATTCACTAAAACACACGTTACATTCTTTGTAGCACCAAACCTGGGTACTCATTAAATTTTATGTTATTTGAATTGCAAATAAATCTGACATGTTTAAAAAATATTTTAGTAAACATAGAATCAGACAAAATAGAAAATTGATTAGTCTGCACTCTGCAGGTTTGCTGCGGCTGGGTTGTTGTATCTGGTTTGGTTACCCCATATGTTATATATTTAAAACTCTCTCATTTATTTTTAATATTTATCATATGACTGGATTAATTTTATATTGTAATTAATTCAATAGCTGTGTTCATATATTTTGTACGAATTTATACTTAATAATTTTGCGACGAGGATGGGATATTACCATCAGTGGTTTGTTGTCAATGACAAGAGTAAACTTTCTTCCATATATATAATCAAACATTTTTTTACAACCCATATATACAGCAGTTGCTTCTCTGTCTAATTGGCTATAATTGCGCTCTGCAGCAGTGAGGGATCTACTGGCAAACACAATAGGCCTCTCTTCATTATTCGGCATTTTATGAGACAGCACAGCTGATAAGCCAACAGGACTAGCATCTGTGGCGAGCCCACCGGGCAACCCAGCGGGTGACGCTACGCGACGTGGCACGGCGCGACGCGGAGAAAAACTTCCGTCCGCTTCTCCAGGGTTCGCGCCCACCAAGCAACTCTAGCGGAAGCGCGGGGCAGAGTGGAGAATTATTCTTTTGGAGGGGATGCACAGTGCACTTCGATTCGGACCCGAACACTCCCGAAGGGCTCACGATACTTTCCGAAAACACCCGAATGAGCGGCAGACGAGGGGCAGACGCCGTTTCCGTGCCTCTACCCCGCGCCCACCAGGCAACTCAACGGAGGCGCGGCAACACGAGAGGAAGAAATTCTCCACCGAATTCTCACTGCCGGATTCGAGAAGAAGTTTTTTTCCGCGCCGCGTTGCGCCACCCGCTGGGTTGCTAGGTGGGCGTCAGTCCATAAGATAACATGGCACGGATACGTGGCAACTTTTTTCCACGGCGTCGCGCCGCGCCGCGTCACCCGCTGAGTTGCCCGGTGGGCGCCTAGCTCACGGGCAAGTCTGGGTTGTATGGAGGAAGAACTGTGTCACTTCCACTTGCTATTTGTTCTTTTACACAAGTAAATGCTTTTCACATTCCCTGGACCAATGAAAACGTTTGTCTTTCCTTAGGAGCTGATGTAAAGGGTTAAGCAGTGTAGATGCATCTTTGATGAACTTCGAATAGTACTGTACTAGTCCAAGGAACTGGCGCACTCCTGTGATATTTGATATTATTTGATATATTTGATATTTGATATTACGGGCGGGGAGCATCCTGGATTGCATACTTGCGTACTTACTTACTTATTGCCTTCACCTTTTCTGGTTTGATTTCTGAATACCATCTTTGCTGATGATATGACCCAGATACTGCACCTTTCTCTCAAAAAACTTGCATTTTTCAACATTCACATATAATTGTGTTGTTCTAATTTTTCTAACATCTTTATGAGCCTAGATTTGCATTCTTCAAAAGTACTGCCTTGTACAACAATATCATCAAAATAAGCAACTGTCCCTTCAAGGTTTTGTACTGCTTGGTCAATAAATTTATGAAATTCATTTGGAGCTGTCTTGATTCCAAAAAACAGCCTCTTGTCTCGATATGTACCCTTATGTGTGGCAATTGTCTGGATTTTAGAACTTTCAGAGTCCACTGTAAGATGTAAATAAGCCTTGTAAATGTCTAACGTGCAAAAATAGTTTCCATTCCTCATTTTGTTAAGGATATCCTCTATTCTTGGTATTGGATAACGACTGTCATGTAGTTGTTGGTTTACAGTTACCTTGTAATCCGCGCAAATACGGACCGAACCATTTGCTTTTGGAATCAAGACCGATATCTTTTTTAATATTTATCATATGACTGGATTAATTTCATATTGTAAATAATTCAATAGTTGTGTTCATATATTTTGTACGAATTTATACTTAATACCATAGTTCCAAGTGGATTCCCAACAACCGGGCCATGGAATCACACTAAAACTAACACTCATACCTGATTGTCGGAATTATGCTACAGCCGTGCCTCTCTATGTCCCGTTAAACAGTTGATTACATAAGAATACAAGTACATAACGTGACGTACAGTATAAAGTAATTACACAAATGTTCAATGCAGAAGGTAGGCCTAATAACGATTATTTCAGTGTATAATGAGATTAAATAGTGAAGCTTGAAATCGAGTAATCATATTTTAAATATTGCTGCGTCTCCATTTGGCTTCGTTAACATTTTCAAATGTCAAATTTGCATTGTCAAACTTAAAACGTTTGACAAAATTGTTCAACAAAATATTACGAATTGCTTTCTGCTAATGTAGATTAAATATTGTTTTAGCTCTTCGATACTAATTTTATTTATAAAAGATTAGTATTTTTGGTGCAAAAAATTCAAGTAGAATATTATCTTTTATTGTATGGTTAAATATTTTAGGTGGTAACGCCTCGAAAATTATGTTTAGTTCATTTGAAATTTAAAATGTCAATAATAAATTAAAAGATATGTAATTAAGGGAGATGAAGGTAAATCATGTATGTAAAAGTTTTATTTGAAGATTTGGTAAGTTTTTCTCACATCAGCCTAGACAAGATTTAAAATTAATCAAAACCAAAATGGTGGTATCCACTACTTACCAGATTTAAAAGTCATAACTTAAACGTTTCTATTAAGGCTATAAAAGTTGAATTTTGTTTCTAAAAGTGTTGGCGGATGTGTAACTATTAGATGCAACAGATATAAAGATTAAAATGTTTCTATTTTGTGTCCTCTTCCCGTTGCAAAGCACGGGTACAACAGCTAGTAACTTATAAAAATTTGTTTTCATAATAAGCCTTCTTAAATAATCATCAACCATGCATAGTGATTCATCAAAATTGAGAAAAATAGTCAAATCCTATTAATTTTTAAAAGACTAGACTACATTTTCACAAAATTGGATCTGAATTTATGGAGTATTTAAATTATCAATATCTTCTACAAAATTCAGCATTTTAGCTTTCTTAGGTCAGAAAATGGGCAAAAAATACAAAACATGAGGCAGAGTTAACATGATGGTATGAAAGGCCGGAGGATGAGAAAACGTTGACTTTTTAACCCCTCAGGGAAACAAGACAAAATGACAACTAATCCAATTTATAAACGGAAAAGCGGGGGCTGATCTTAACGTTTGATGTGTTACTTCAGTATCCAGGCAGTGTTTTGCTAGCAGAGTTTTGTGATTTTTTTAGTCCTGGGAAAAAGCGGTAAACTTCGAGGGTTTATGGGTTTAGTTAGATGGATAGTAATTTCTAGTCTTGAGAAAAACTAATTTTCAACTAGAGCAATCCCGCCAAATTGAAATTGTTATTTGTGTAAGTTTTATGAAAAGAAAAATATAACGTTTTTTTGTTAACAGTACTAATTATTTATTTTGAGTATTTATTTTGAGGTTTATCCCAAAATTAATTTACTTAAGTGTAAATGTAGACCAATTCTATAAAGTGCTGCATTATAAGATTGAAATTTTTAATAAATCCATAGAAATTATATGTAGGAACAAGTACCTATGTATATTAATAAATGCTTTGTTAAGACGTTTCTAATCTTAAAAGTAGGTTTGCAATAGAAAGGTTTGCCCGAATTTAAATCGTTTCCTTAATAAAGGCCTAATTTACATGATTCATCAACCATTTACTGGACATTAAATTAGCTGTGATATAATTTTGTAAAATTAGCAATGATTTTTGGTGTACAATTCTGCTGAAAACCTGCTATATTTTACATATATCGAATTGGAAATGTTCTGTAAAAGTTTACATATTTCATAATATTATTTATTATTAAGAAAGGTAATCATTGGTATGACAAAATTTGAATTATTGTAAGCATAGTAATGCAGCTTATGAATAACATTTTCAGACCTCATAGAATAGTTTTCAAATGAATTTATGTATTTATTTAGCGGTGCTGTACAAAACATTAAAATAAAATAGTTAACCAATTAGCATATCTTATTGGGTCAGTGTTGTTTCCAAACGTGTTTTTGTGACGAAGAGAGGAGAGGTTTTCAGGTTAACGATGCAACTGGTAGCCAATTGTTAGAAACGGAAGTTACCCGTTGTGTATTATTGAAGGGTAAATAAACTTTCAAAGTGGACGTTGTTCGCATTGGTAAACTTTATGCATTGATGATATACGTGAAAACGAATAATTCTCAAGCAGTTTAAGACTTTTTGACCGTAATTGATAGACATGGAGAGTTTGCTTTTAGTATAATATTTTAAATTATAAAGTTGATATAAAGTAATAGGCTACCTCGGTATTCTTTTTTTTATAAGTTCGCTCTTGTTTAGTATTAACAATACTAACAAACTCCTTAGAACTCCTAATTCTCCTTAAACTCCTAACAAATGATATTTTTCTACTTATAAAATGTTGCTTATTATTTATTAGGGTAAAGAATTTTAAACACAGAATAGTTAGTGGGTAAGCCAAAAGGTATAATAGGAAACTGCGGGCACCGCAAAAGGGAGTTTTTGGCCCGGCCCTGTACAAGGTAGACGAAATAAGATTTGGTTTTAAGATGGAAGGCGGGATAAACTTGAATGGTTGCGTAAAACAGCAAGATCGGGTCATGAGAACGGGGTATTATAGTGTTATGAAAATTTCAAACATTAGGTTTTCCAAAATTGTTCCTTAAAACATGACCAATTTACATACAACCATAATGTAGAGCTTAAAAAACAAATAATTTATAATATTTAAGCATTGTTATGCGAAGCAGCATACCCATTAGTCTCAAACCACATACAAGTCGTTCTCTACTCGTTCGTACTCTAAGTACTCGTTAAATCTGATTTTATTTAAATAGGGAATTAATATGTCTGGTTAATGGGGATATTATGGTAAAAATCCAATCAGACAAATTGAAATTCGCTTAGTCTGCAGGTCTGCTGCGGCGAGGGTATTTTCTGTATTTTTTAGAGCATTGTTAAAATAACTTGCAAACATGACGTTATTACAGCAATGCTGTAGTGTGAAAATAAACAAGCTATTAGCTCATAATGTTGTATCAAGTAACAGCCAACTGTTTACATTTAGGCTTATCTTATCATGCATTGGCGTCAGCCTGTCGGATGAACCGGATTATTGTAATTATTAATTACATCTAGTTAATTAGACTTACTGTTTTGGCTTGGATGTTCGATTGCAACTAATCCATCTTTGACTTAATCCAGTAGTGAAAGTAGACTACTCATGTAAAATTTGATGCTTGTTTAGATTTGTGTTTCATATTAATCTACAATCAAGTGTGCTTATTGTATAGTAAATATCTTATTTATTCTAATATTATTATTATAGGGTATATTATTTTAGGGGTTATACGGTACCTTTATTGTTGAAGACTAGCCATAGTATAAAAATAGAATTTGTGTAAACATTTAATTAAAACTTGGGTGAAATAACAGTAAATAAATACTTTCATCGCCTTAACTTGTACAAGCTATTAACGTACCTTAATATTTGTTTCTATCAAGTTATAAACGTGTAGTTACTGTGATTACTGCAAGTAATCATCCTATTGTCCTGAAAATCCTTTTGGGCTTGTTTATGTACTTTAGGTACGAGTCTACTAATATGTACTATTTTCCCCCTTTTCAGTCTGTCCACAGAAAAAAAAACATCTCGTACAAGTGTATTCATCTGATTTATTAAGATGTCTTGTCTAAAAATATATTATATAAATGCATTGTGGACCTACTATCCTTCATGCAAACTTTTAAATATCGTATGATAGTGTATTGTTCTACTCCCCGAACTGCAATTTCAAACGAATGATACTGACAGTGAAATTGATTGACATACATGAGACATGTATCGTTTTAAAGTCAGTTCCAACCTGGTTCCAACATATCTCAATTTAAAAGTTAATTGCTTTTGGATTAGTTTTGGCAGTGGGGTTTCATTATGGTAAAGAGGTACAAATTAGGTTTTTGCATTGGATATTTTTATTTTTCTACTTTTTATTTTTATAAAGTTTGAACATAATTTCCTTTATATTCGTTATTTCTACAATTTTCTATAGTTTGTGATCAACTGAAATTTGTTAGAAACTATTCGAAGGTATTAGTTGTTTGCATTTTTAATACCTTTTAACCAAGGTTTAAATCTTGACAAAAATTGACCAACAACATTTTCCTCTCGACTCGTATGAGCAGCATAAGGCAAAAACGTGTTATACGGGCGAAATATTACGAGGGAAATTCCGGCGTTGAGATATAGAGCTTAAGCTCCATCACCTCATTGCGCTCTTCCGCTTGTAAAAAGTTAGAAGTTTTCCTTTTGTAAAAATGTTGTGTGTAATTTCGAGAAATGATTGGTTAGTAATAACCAAGTACTGTAGTAATAACCGAGTTTTTGGTAATCTCGCCCAAAATTAAAATTTTGTATCTACCCTCACGATTTTTCCCAAAATAATACTCTGAGATTTTCTTTGATTTAAAAGTGATTTTACCTTTATGAATTAGTTATATATTTTTATTGTGGACCGTCCTTAATCCCACTTTCTGATGAAAGCTGAAACGGATAAACCCACTTTGTTTCGTTTAGGCTACTTGTATATTTTTCATCATTTATCTATACAGTACTTATTTAATACGCAAGCAGGATTTTTGTGACAATTACTCCTCCGAAACTACTGAACCGATTGACATGTTGCTGTCATTGGAAAGAGGGTAACGTGAAGTTGTGCAGGAAACTTTCTTTTTAGGGAAATAATGAGAGATTGAGGCCCTGGAGCCTTTTAAAATTTCGTATTTCTCCATAAGGATAACATGGGAGATAATCTTTATTTACAGAAACATATGTTTGTTACTTGAAAATAGTCAAAGTCTACTACATAATAATTTCTGTGTATTATGACTCTTAATGTATACCTACTACATTTCAATCAAGGATTGTGTACCTTAAGGTTTACCCATAATGGATCTTACTACTTTATTTTAATGCTGGGAATAGTAAAATTTAGTGGAGAATAAGTTACCATGATTTAGAAAACTTAACTATAATAATTTAGTATTTAAATCACAAATCTTTGACATTATTAATTCATTTGAAACTAAACAGCTGATCGACAAATCAAACAAATCATCTACTTCATGTGAATAATGTTATTACACAAACATAGTTTTTTGACCAATATCTTGATTCTTTTTTACTTGTGGGTGTATTTTGAGTTTACAGTTATGAAAGCACCAAGCCAAGTAACTTTGATCTAATTTTCTTTATAAACTAACAATATTAATGAATAACTACATGAACTTGACAAGTCAGGTAATTAATTGTCAGTATACCAAGGGGAAGAAGAGTGGGTCCTTGTTGTTTTTATGTTTTATGTTTATATGTTGTTTTTATTAAGGCTACATCTTTTAATAGGATACGCATATTCGTTACGGAAAACTCTGACCAGGGTAATCTTCCTGAAGGTAACTAAAAGGCTAAAATCATAGTATTCATAGAAGTGCTTTTGTGATAAAAATATTGGTTTTTTAGTGTTTATTTTTAAAAGTGTGTTTTCTTCAAGCAGCATTTTTATGACCCTCAAAATATGCTACATAGGCCTATTGGTTTGATATGATAAAATATTTTGTTAAATGTGTTTTAAAAATCTTTAAAAAATAACTACCCTATAACCTGTCTTGCTGCCTATAATATATTTGAACTTGAACACTTATTAATTTACTAAATATAATACACATACAGCTAGAAAATGACTGGACTGCTTCCTTTTTAAGGCTTTTATTATTACTGTATTTAATTTTCGACGTCGGGTCAATATATAATACGATGAATTTGTTTTCTAAATTCATATTTTATTTTGCGGGGCATTGACCCGCACAGGTTCCCTAGTTATTAATAATTTTGTGGCGTAAACACGTTTTTTTTTAGATGTGAATTTCATGTTATATTAGAAATTTTCATAATTTCCATATCTTGCTAAAATAAAACTATATAATACACTGTATAAAGATCATTTATTTAAGACTAAACCTGTAGCCTTTATTTTATTCAGCATTGCCTCCAGGATTGATTTAAGTCAATATAAAATAGGTTACTTACCTTTACGTCGTCAATCCTAGGTTAGTCTTTTTAGCAGCGACTAGTTTCGAAACTGACGTTTCATTTTCAAGCCTCGTCAAACATAAAATTACTTGAACATAATGTCGTCGTCAAAGTACACAAATATAACATTTAACACGCACAAATACATTAAGATACAGAAAGACGCGCGGCCGGCCATTACACGCACGACGGACACGACTCAACTACCGACTGCACAAGGGTAGGCAGGGGGTAGTTGAGTCGTGTCCGTCCAAAACCCCCATTCAAAATTTAAAATGGTCCTTTTTATTTATGAGCGTTTCAACACCACATGCACAAAAATTACAAGATTTGAATTTTTTTATAAATAAACCTACAACATATATAACTAACAGGATATATATAGGGTAATGGTTAATCACTTAGTATAAATAAAAATGACAAGCTTTACTCATAGACAAAGCTTCAATTTATTGCTATTCATACAAGTTGACCTTAGTAATTATCAACTCAAGTGCTACAATGTACCGTGAACTGTTTACAATGTACATTGGCAATGTACATCGCTAGGTGTGTACGGTAATGCAAAACACTTGTATACTCTGTGAGACAATGGCTAACACTTAACAACACTACAACACTCATTCAGATAATTGTCAAATAAATATTGCACTGTTATATTTTTAGGAAATATATTTTTGGTTATTGGGTTTTAATATATCAGTTGGCCTTTAAGTATTCTATACGAATAATAAAAACTGTTTAATTTATACAAAAAAAGTGACATTTTGTAGACATCAGTGTACTAAAACAAGAATGGACATGAAAAAAATCTAAGCAGACTTTACAATTAAAGTATGTTGTAGGATAAAAATAAATGGGCAACGTAAAAAATAATTACACCTTTTTGATGAATGTTATGGCTGTTATAGTGTACCCACTCAATATATCAACATTTTCATAACTATATTCTAAAATTTATACATGTAATTATTATAAACTGTTTTGTTTTATATATTATAACCACAGTATATTTTTTGTTCACTGTTTGAATATTTTAAATCAAAAATTACCACAGTGTATTTTGTCTAGTTTAAACTTTGTCAGTTTTTTACAAACAGATTTGATTTTGAATTGATTTAATGTGTGTCTGGATGAACTTGATTGCACGAATCTGGATGAAATGTTGTTTCCACTTCTACGAAACCAGAAGTAAAATCAACAGCAATTATGTCACAGTAACTATTCCAATCAGTTTTCAAATTAACACGGCCCGAGAAGAGTTTTTATGCATGTTTTCCCTTCTACGTATTGTATGATTTCTCATTCGTTTATATTTACACCAATTAGAATTTTTTATCGATCCTCTTTGCAAAGAAACGTTCGAACCCTTGGCCATTTTACGTTAACTTTTTGTTATATAGTCTCATAAACTAGAAGTCCTATGACAAATCGCATCTTGAACCAAATACGATATCGCTTATAATATTTTGTTTACTTTATCGTTTATTACAAACAAATAAGTTGTATTAAGAATCTAAACATTGTATTTGTGTACTCGTAATAGCTGCAGTTGTTATGATACGATGTTTATCAATACACGTCACTCTAAAATTGATTATGACCTCGTAAAAAATGAGTTCACCGATATCGGACTGATTTCCTTACTTAAATTTCTGTTGTTAAATGTTTCTAAATCATAACTTATTACTTACTGTTTTACACTTGTGTAAACATGCGCTTTGGGACGACGAAAAGAGAATAATGGTCCTCAATTTATTGCATTCTTTTACAGCCAATTTATATTTCTGAACTCTTCCTGAAAATTTTAGACGTCTCTTAGCATATTGAAATTTCAAAAACATCAATATGCCTATTCATAAGTTGTTTTCTATCAAATTTGTATATAATTTTAAACAAATCGCTTTATTAATTTTTGCGTTCGCCCGTTCCAAACCCATACCAAAATCCACCTTTACTTTTATAATACTATAGATTTGTCGCCAACTCCCAGACATATTGCAACTGCTAGTGTTGTTATCAGTTGTACACAACCTGTCGGCTTGACTGTGATAAGGTATCACTGTCGCTGAACTATACCGTGTGCTATGGTGAAATAACCTCAAATATTTGTTTAACTCACTATGTACTACTCATTGCGAACCATGGTTTATTTATTTGTTTATAATTGGTTAAATTCCTGCATAAGTTAATCCTTGTTTGCTATAGTGGCAGTTAAGTTATAGCGCTATCTTCAGACATACAAGGAGTCAATCAATCAATTCATTCAAAGGCCGCAACAAGTTGATAAAAACGAACACATCACACACGAATGACATATCTTTATACAAAAACCCGAAAAGAATGAAAGAACATTGGAATGATCGATGTGACCGGGCTGAGGTATGTTTAGAATAGTGGTTAATTATTGATTGATTATTTTTTGAATTTACCTATGCCTTCTTAGTACACACATCATGATATTCTACCCACGTCTTGTAAAAAATAAGGTTAGAAACGCCTGATTTTACGTGGGAATCACAACAAATTTACCAATCTGGTCAGCCTCCTCCCAAGAAATGTACTTGTTATTTATTAACTAGCTGGCCCGACAGACGTCGTCCTGTCCTATTGTGGTTTTATGTCACATGCTCGTTCATTTTCAAGATGAGCTCGTTCTGGTTGAAGTTCGTTCGCTACGCTCACTCACCTTTAGGTTGGAGCTCGTTCGCTGCGCTCACTTGCCTTCAGGTTAGCTCGTTCGCTACGCTAACTCGCCTCCAGGTTGAAGTTCGTTCGCTACGCTCACTCACCTTTTGGTTGCAAATTAGCTGTTCTCATAAATTAAAAAAAATATAGTGCTGCACCCTGTTGGTAAACCTATTAACTTTTTAATGCTATAGAACATCACAGAATCAAATTGTTTAGCTGCACCAGCTGTTAAGATTCTTTAATTCCATTTACTCATAAGGTTAACATGGGAAACTCCAGAGCCACTGAAGCGGAGCCCTATTGACGGATCTGCACCAAACTTCACACAAACCATCCTTGAATAATGCTTAATAATGCCTAAAAGTTTCATTACAATCTGTCGAGCGGTTTGGAGTCCATAAAGGACAAACATACAAATATACAAACATACATTGGATTTTATATATATAGAAGATAGATTATCGTGGGCTTCTCCTACTACATAATTTATCGAACTTGTCATGGCGTTAATATTCACAATACTACTATCAAAGGCCAATGTTAAGTTTAACTTATGGGTCGCAGTCGTTTTGGTTAGGTTATGCTGGCATATAAATGTGTCGAGATTTTCTTTGATTTAAAAGTGATTTTACCTTTATGAATTAGTTATATATTTTTATTGTGGACCGTCCTTAATCCCACTTTCTGATGAAAGCTGAAACGGATAAACCCACTTTGTTTCGTTTAGGCTACTTGTATATTTTTCATCATTTATCTATACAGTACTTATTTAATACGCAAGCAGGATTTTTGTGACAATTACTCCTCCGAAACTACTGAACCGATTGACATGTTGCTGTCATTGGAAAGAGGGTAACGTGAAGTTGTGCAGGAAACTTTCTTTTTAGGGAAATAATGAGAGATTGAGGCCCTGGAGCCTCAAGGTTTGTTGGTACTTACGGCCAAAACAAAAACACTACGTTACTCTTTCCGTTGGTGGGTCTCTCTTCTGTGGGTCTTCTTATAACGCGTTTTGTAGAGCTAAAAAGAGTATTTAACTTCTTGTTTTGCTGCTTCATCACGTATTGTCTAAATTCGGTTAAGATGTCCAATTAGGTCATTACTCTTTGTATTGTGAAGAATTAATTTGATATTTTCTATTGATTGGTGTGGCCAAAAGTCTAGATATCCGATGAAATTAATGTAGAACCGATGTCGGTCAGTTTTTAAGCGTTATTAAAAATCATATACCTTGATGAATTGGCATTAATCTTTGCAATTGATTTTTGGCAAAAAACCATCGTGTGTAGTGTACATATATGAATATAAACTAATTGTGTTTTTGACCTCTAGGGACATAAAAAAGAAATCGGGCTCGGGCCGAGGTCTTACCATGAGACCTACGGTAGTATCTTATCCTGAGTATAAAAAAACCGCCAAAATAAAAAAATCTATTTTGTTAACTAAACGTTAAAGTAAGATTTGAAAAAAAAATAGCCCCGTTACGTAAAATATTTATGCGATGTAAGAAAATTGGATTGTTCCATCTTTCAGAAGAAAGATGTTCACTAGATATATTGCTTGAGATATATCTTGTTTTCATACATTTCAAATGCACAGAATGGAATTACAGTATCTTGTGGTTTGTTTTAAGTTATTCAGTTCAGTTTAGGTAGAATCGAATGTAATATTAATTTAGAACATTCAGTAGCCTAATTGTATGGCTAAGCAATAACGATACTTTGTAATTTTTTATATTTCTATGTCTAACGTAATGCAAAAATAGTTACTCGAGCTCAACTTAAAATTATAAGAGTGCATTATAATGTGTAGTGTGAGTGTGTAATTGCAATTTTGTTGCCGACCATAAAAATATATTCCATTTCAGATTTTGACAATTTAATACTCGATAATCAAATCGGTTCACCAGTTCAGTTGATGAAAATAACAAAGTTAATTAAAAGGTTTGGTCCAACGCGTTATCGAATCTGCAAAAACTAACCTCCAAGTTTAATTAATATTCAAGCGTTTAATCCCTGATAAAGCGCTATTTACTGTTTGTTTTCGCAAATAATGACTATTTTTGTCTCTATACGTTTTACGCCACGACTCGGACCCTAAATTGTGTCCTTTAATTAATTTTTTTATGTAGTTTACCACAAATGGATTGTTCACACTGTTATTTTATGCATATAAATTATCAAAGAAATTATCATACTCCTAGACTTGTATCCTTGTATTGACTGTTCGTATGCTGAGACGATCGATTTATATAGTCTAACGCTGAGACACTCTCTTAGCTTATGATACATACATTTTTATTTGATATACATACACAGCTGTACGTCGTCTCCGAATAATCGAGTCAAATTATCACGTATTTAAAAGTGATTAGTAATTGTGGGATTTAAACCCTGCGCAACATAACTCAAGTCAGTTTCGTAGCGTCTTCTACCACTGTACTTCAAAATCGTATTTTCTCTTAAAAATCATCAATTCTCGTTTTATGGGGACTTGTAGGTGGTGCAGTTAACAGTAAGCCAAAATAAATAAGTATTTTCCAAATGAATAAATACTGTTGCCGTAGATTAGAAGACTAGGATTGTACACATGTCGATTTTAACGATTAAAAAGTGTACTTGAGTCATTCTATAAATTAAACTAAGGTGGATGAGTTAAATATATTTTTTTTAAGCTACATAACTTACGTTTGCATATCATTTAAAATATGAAAAGTATAGTATTTCAAGTAATTGTTATTTTTTATGTAGATACTCGTGCTAGTAACGCCCCTAGTAAAAAATAAAATGTATTTGATTGTTCAATGTATTGTTTTCCAGACAGTTTTTAATCGTGTATCGCAAATAACTTGTCCAATTTGTAAGTGCTAAAGCGGGATTGAAAGTAAAGCAATTCCAGTTGGAAACAAACTTCATAGGTCGGCCTGTCAGCTAACGACGCCGAGTATAACGGCTAGCGGATAGTAACGGCCATTAGTATAACGACCAACGAGAATCACATTTGATCAAACATGTGTCGTTCGTTATTTAGTATTGCATTTAGTGGGTTATCTGTGCTTTCAAACTCCCGTTATTGTTTGTGAGGATATTATTTAAAAAGGTCAAAGTTATATTGATTGTTGTGTAAGAAATATTTCTAGAATCTTTGGCATATATCTAGCATCATAATGCAATGAATTATAATGTCAAATATTATAGGAAAAACGAATTATTTTATGTTCACTTAAAATAGTTCTCCAATAAATGTAGAACATTTCCACGCATGAGTTCTTGTAGCAAATGCAATGTGAACTGGGGCGCCAACCTTAAAACATAATTTGCAAACAACAGTTTTTTAAATATTGGTAAAATTTAAAGATTTTGTATTTTAACAATTTTTGTTTACTGGATTGTAAGTAATCGTCCTTTAATGGAGAATAGATGCGTGGTCAATTTACTTGAAAATCACTCCTAAATAGTAGACACGGACCTGATGAATATTCATTCATTCAATCTAACCTGCATTCAGATAGTGCTTTGCTTACCTTAACTAGCTTGTACTTCAGCAGTTTAATTGGTCTTGAAATTTACAGTTTAATGTTTTGAATGAGTTATTATTTGTTTGATGTGTGGTATTTGATGGTAAGAGTAATTTAGTGTACACTGTAGGAGACAAATATTCCTGTAAAAAATACTAAGATGAAAAACATAACAAATATGGTAAAAACACTTTATTTGCATATTGAAGTAGACATTCAACCCAATAGAGTAATAATATACAAACTCTTATCCATTTTGTTTGTATAAGCCAGAGATAAATACTATCGCGAAAAGTTTACTGAGTTATTGTTTAATTTAATTTTTCAGTTTGTCATAATAAATAAAATAGTTGCAGGGAAAATATTAGGCCCTATATCAAATTTCAGAAAATGTTGTCTTTTATGACAAGATTGGTTAAAAAGCTGTGTTAATCCATAAAACGGCATTTTACAGTGTCAAATTAAACCAAAATCTGTCCATTCAAAAACTCGTTGCAAATTTCACAACGTTCTTAGTAAAAATGGTTCTACAGTCTAAGTAAAATTATTCATTAAAAGATCTTGTACACAATGGAAATTTTGTATGTAAAATAATACAGTTTATTTTACTATTGTCAAATAAAAAGATTTTTTATTTTTACCTTATTTTTGTATGTTGTTATACTTTGACACAGCCTTACCCCCTGTGTTTTAGTCATCATTTTGGTTTCTGTAAACAATAGTGTGTTTGGATACACACGTACTAACAAAATCCCATTAATGTGAGCATATATGGATATAATTATAATTATCATTAGATTTGTGACAAATATATTGTACTTAGCTCTGTTCAAACTTTCCTAATCAATTTAGACATTGCGCAAGATGGATTACCTATAAGTAGTTAACTAGTCAGAATTTCACAGTAGCAATTAACAGTATGCTTCTAACACTCATGGGTTTATCTTATCAGGGATTTGCCCATGATGGTAAGTGGTTGTTTCATTAACATTAACGAGTATTTATAACCTTTCAATTGTTAATCCTGTAAAGGCCTTAGCAGCTAACAACTGTTCATCTCTTCGTAAAAGTTCGTCGTTGGTAATATTAGGTTTTGTTAAAACGAATACAGCAGATATTTTGAATTACTGATTAGTAAAGGTAACATACAAGTAAATCGACGTTTCGCTGTTTGAAATTTGTTTCCAAATTCACATTATATACTTGGTATGATAAGCATGTTTTATACCCTTTTAAATTAATTATTCCCCTTTTAAATTTTACTACAATACAAATTTTCCGTTTCACACTGCCAATGCCAGGTTTGCTAAGCTTGTTTTAAGTCCCTTCCTACCTGAAGACGTGATGGGATTACTGAAACTGGCAGAATATTTGGTTACCCCCTCCAGTTATGAAAAATGTGCACAATAAGCCTAAAAACAACAAACAACCTACTTGAAAAATCTCTTACCTAACTATGAATTAAACTTAACGAAAATGATTATAATGTAAGATCAGTATGCTCTTTTAACTATCCATCATAACTGAAAACTCGTAGAGAAATGTTTCTCGTCATTATATATGTAACTAAAATCGCTATGTCGTTACCATTCTACCGTTACAAAGCTCCTTTTACTTCAACCGTAAGAAAGATGAATATTTTCAAGAGAAATGAACAAGGGAAATTCCCTCTTTATATTGTAATCGATTTAACCATTAACAATTCGCTCCACCCTTCCGTTTTTGTCATTTAAAGCACTCGATCTAAAATATGAATTTTTAGTTCCAAGCAACGTTTTAAATGCAATTTATCTTTACGAAATATACAAACTGTTATCTTTACTGCGATGCCTTTTTACATTTACGTTTCAAATACCCAACACCCAGACTTTATGTAGAAGGTGTTAATAAATTCCACTTTTAAACCACTTTATTTTTATACAAATTGTAGTCTAGGAGTACGATTTGATTTGCTATACATTTTACTAGTACCAATAAATAAAATGATTGATTGTGCAGGTTTATTGATTTCTTAAAAAGTCGATTTACGAACTGTTGTTGTATGTAACACATTTGTTTCTCTCATCATTGTTATTTCGAATAAACTAATAGACATGTCAGCATTGATTGTGGTTACTTCAAGTAGACGTAATCATATTGTTTGACGTTTGGTAAGCCCAGAGGGCGTTGAAGATTAATTCTCTCTTATTAGAAAATAGATTAGTAAACAACGTGTTCTTCGCTCTTTGTATAAAAAAAAACTGTTCAATCAGCGCGTAGCGTGTGGTCTAACCAGTTTTAAATTATTTAGATAACAATACATTGTAGAATACTCACAGAAACAGTCTGTTTCTCAGGGCGAAACATGTATTGAAATCGTCCTCAGATAATCCAAGGATCACCCATCTATAAGGGAAGTAAATTGCCATAAGGAGAGTGTGTTAAGTCTTAGCCTCACTGTAAACGCTCTTATGATATGTGGGTTCATTGAACTCAGTGCTGTGACAGCGTCATTGACACGTAAAAATAACAACTGTAAGTTTACAAACAACGAAAAGGTATAGGAAAGGTTTACTTAGCACAACACAGCTGATCGTGCAAAGGAAAGAAGGAACAAAGAATCTGAGTGGTAACAAGTCTTATGAGTATGTGAAATCGTGGAAGTCTTTTTAGCAAAAATATTTTAAATAGCAAATATTGTTTATCTTATAGACCATCATAACAATTTATTTCCTTTAGAAGTTACTGTGCAAATCTGTCAGTGGCCTAACTCCTTTAAAGCTGGGTCAGTGTAGGTTCGATGATTATTTAATTTGTTGTATTTACTTGGATATTAATTGAAATGAGTTGTAAAAGATGAAAATGAGATTTATTCCTTAAAAGATCTAAACTTAACTTGTGTAACGATTTGGGATAGCTAACGGATTCTGAACGATTTTTATTGTTAAAAATTAGACTGTGTTTAGTTTAAAAAAGATGCATTTTAGCTAGTTAGTGGGCTAAATATATAATTACGCATTTGTAAAAGTATTCATAAAAATATCAGGAGGTAATTGGAAAGTATTTCCTCCACCCTCAGCGCTAGATGTTATTAGTAGCCTAATTTATTTATGCGCCGTTGAGGTAAAATATCTTTGTGAATTTTAGATAAAACCATCCATGTTGAAAAGTTATAATAATACCTCTTTGAGCCGAAGTGCTGGCTGGTTTCGACATGATATCATTGAATCGCTGCAACCTTCTTTTTAATGTTGGGTTCTTTGTGGTTTATCGATGCAAAATTTTCGTTTCAGTAAATAATATCTGTTGGTTTTATAGCTATAGAGTTTAATTTAACATAATATTATTCAGGGTGATTAAAATAATGTTCCAGTGGAAATCCATACAGTTTACTTGTTAGATAATTTAAGACCACCAATAAGATTGAAAATATGTGATGTTACAAAGGGTGGTGTAAAATGTAAACAGTTTATTCGAGTAGAATAAAATAATGGCACATAATATAATCATCATTAGAAAAACTATACATGAAGATATGAATTGCTTATGAATTCTTAGTAAAAAAACAATAGCAATAAACTAATTTTACGAATTATATATATCCAAACGAAAACCTAAGTTAACAGCTATGAAAAAAACCGTAAAATTATGTGTAACTATAGTCTCTTTTAAGCAATACAAAGTATTAACCGTCATGATCACAACAAAAATTCCCCTAAAATATCAAATTTTTAACTCATAAAAATTAGTGCGTTTGGAAAAATCTTAGCTATTTTTTTCAAATCTTTCAGTCTACAAGTATATATAACGAATATACTGCAAATGCAAATCCTTGTTGCCTTTATATTGGTTCTAAATATAGATATTGAAAATATGTTTTTACTGCTAGTTATAAACAATAATTTTTCTGTATGATAAAACAAAACAAAAGGAACCCAAGTGGTAAAAGTTAACTGAATCGCCACGTCACTCTCCACAATACTCAGGGGAGTTCACAACCCGCAATGTATAACCTGTGAACTGCAAACAAAACTTGACTCACGTGGCAGGAGTTTGACGTGTATATACATTTTACAGCCCACACCTCAAGACAGTTGTAAAGTCCAACTTGACAGCAGGGGTGGTGGTGTAAGGGCAAGTTACTCCTTTAGCCACAATATAACATGTTAACGCCATGAGGTAAAGATATAGCATTAGAAACTTTGTACTTTTTATGGTGGACGTATAATTATAATTTGAACACTCTTGCTTAGGTTAAAAATAATTTTTGTGCTCATCGTTATTTATCAATTGACCGTTAGGTATTTTTATAGAATTTTTATGTATACATTTCACAACTGTTAGTTTGGTATTATTAGTAAGGAGTGCATTTCAGAGCGTGGAATTTACTCTACAAGGAGAGAGATACATTTATTCGGCACCAGTGCACCTAAACAGATACTGAAAGAATAGTTAACATCCTATGTAAAGAAACCCTAAGTTAAGAAATCTATTTAGGGTTTTCGTTGAAATGGTTTAAAATTATGTGCAATGAAAAGGAATGAATAGTATGAGTTATGACGCACTTCTCACTTACCGAACAACATATCCTACATAAAGATAAAACTATTACAGTAGGCTTTCTATAATTCTGTGGCTCATCCAAACATAGTCGCAAAATATTCCAAAGATGCTATTTTTTTGTTTTAAGATAAAATACTTAGTTTAAATTCTAGTAGGCTTAACCTTCCATGCCAATCAACAAAATCGTTGATTCATCACCAAAAGTTTGCTCGTAAGTAAATATTTGTTGGTGGATTAATTTCACTAGTAACTAGGCAAATAAACAATAAAAAAACAGTATAAACCGACTAAATGTACATCGATTTAAATTATCCAGGATTATGAGACGGGCACAATTATAGAGCAGAACTAAAGTAATCTTATTCACTGATAAAGTATTATGATCGTATGATTAACCAAGACAACTCTGCATACATAATCTTTATACTGGCATAAATCGAAATCCAAATAAAAACAGTAAACTATTACAAACAGGAACGCTATATATAATATCTTAGGGAATTATAAGCCTACAATAAGCGATGATACAATACTGTTGTAATAGGTTTACTAGCGAATGTAAAGGCGAGTGTAAAGGTGACACAGTAGATTATTAACAACCTTGTGTGGTTTCAAGGAAACAGAACCATCTAAGAAGATAGCACCAACAACACAGCCTACAGCTTGGGTATAAATAGATTGTCGCGTGTCTCGGCGCTTCGTTTACACTTCCGATTGTCTTGAAATAATCGTCGAAATCTTTTTAAAATTATACTCATAGTATTTCATGAAAATCCGAGTGTTTACTTTAATTTTGTGTTTTTAGAGGGTTATGAGTTAAAGTGTGTAGCTACATATATAGACGTTTCCAAAAGAAAGAAAACCTAACCTAACTTTGACTTAATTGTAAAAGTGTTTTTTTATGATTTTGACAAAATTATTATTTGAAAAAATTATAATTTTTTTGTAATATGTCTATTGTCTATCGTCTGTGACCTAACCTACAACGCAACCTAACGTAATCCAACCAAAGCACCAAACCTAATCGCCGCAGTGACGGCAATCTTCTTGAAAATACCCAAATCAAGGGAAATTTTGTTTTGAGACATTGGCATGTTGGCAATACTGTGGAAATCAGCTGATTGTCGCGACCTCCAAGCCAGCCAATAGGGTGACGTCACTCACACTTGTTAATTGTTGGGAAGCACTTGAGTAGCTTACACCCAACTAGTTAGAATGCCTTGCTCTATGACAGTCTTGTGTTCTTCAATTTGTTAGTCTTTGTTTTCTAACCACAAAAGACTTGATTTATGAGGCGGCGTAGTGGTAGTGTGGTGTGTTTGCCAGACTTACCCCCTGAAGTTTTGGGTTCGAATTCCGCTAATCACTAATAGTTTTAGTTTAATGACAAGGAATAATCGGGAGAATTGTACCTACCTTAAGGTATAGGACCACTTATTTTGGAAGAAGATAGGCCTCTTTGGCAATGAGAACTACCCACACGAAAGGCCATTCAATATGTTTTCTGGTTTAAAGCTATTTAAACCATGCAACAAAATTTCATTGTTAGATTAATTCTTTTACATTTAACAATATAAATTATAGAACATGTTTATTTGAATTTACTTTAGTTCATTTTATTTGTTTAATTATTCATTGGGTTATGCAGGATCTAAGATAGTGTAAACCTAAAGACACCTCATTGTGTAATTGAAATCGTATGCGTTTTACAAACTTACCACTGTGTATCATTATAACTAGCGTTTCATATTTTATATTTGTTAAATATCGATTTGTCTACCACTTTATATTTATTAAGTTCCCGACTACATTTAACCATCTTGAGGGAAAACGAAATTTCCTATCTTAAACAGCATGGCAAAATCACTTGAGTACTCAGTCACAAATAGATATAGTGTTGTGGATGAAGATACTAGTATAAACGAAAAATCAACAAATTAATCGAAACACGAATATTATTCCTTGTGGATCAACTTGGCTAACGCATGATTGGTGTAGTCCTATGGTTTTAGACGAGTACAGACTGACAAAAACACTTGCGTGGTGGCGATTTGTTGTGTTGTGATAAATCGTGAAAATCACACAAATTAGTTTATACATTTTACTATAAGGCTCTCCCTGAAACCTAACAGCCACAGACTTGCTTGGAAACATGTGTTTTACACAATACCAGAAATTAGATTCGAGCCCACAACTCCTGATAGGAGATACAACGTTTTATAATGCTTGGCATTTGATGAGACCTAACAGTATACCATATTAACATCACTGATTAACTAAAAGCCCAAAAGTAATACTATAGTTTTAATCTTAGGGTTGTAGTATATTCAAGTAATAGTTTAGCAGCGTTTGTTAATTTTCACCCTGGTAATACAGATGGAAGGTTAGGTTATGGTTCGATCCTGAGAAAAGTTAATAGCTATTTCATGGTTCTAAATTGAACCCAGCTGGTCTTGACCATTTGTCTTAAATAAATCGTGCTAATAATGGTTACTAATAACACAGCTAGCTGGTCGTAGCTTTGGGCAATAGTCGATGGTCGTAGTCAGCAACAAAGGTACTCAGATAATCTCACACCATTCTACACTCATATTTTGGTTGAAAAAAAAACTCAGCTATATGGCGTCCCCATCTTAACTGATATTAATAATAATAACAATCTTCAAGAAAAACTGGTAATATTGGAATTAATATAAATTTGAAATAACAACTTCACCAATATTTTCAGAATTTTTAATTTCATGAGGCCTTTCGTCAGACACATCACAAAACTGTGATGTTCGTTTTGTGATGTGTCTGATGATGCCAGCATAGCTGGCGAAAGGCCTCATGAAATTAAACATTCTGAAAATATTGGTGAAGTTTTTTTTTCAAATTTATAATAATAACAATAGTAATAATAATATGCTATTCCAGATATACGATATTACAGATTTTGATTATCACAAGTTTAAAATATATTTAATGGCTTGTTATTAAAGGATTAAGTAAGTGTTATATGTTTCTTTACATCATTTGATTCCGTTCTGAGTATGTTAAATCTGTTTCAAGCAATCCTACTAATATTATAAGCGAGCAAGTTTTGATGTATGGATGTATGTATGTATGTTTGTAACAAGTAAACGTGAAAAATACTGGTCGGATTGGGCTGACATTTGGGGTGATGATAGCTCACATTCCCGATTAACATATAGGCATATTGTTATCTCAAAACTCCTTTCAGGCTCTGCCCCAGTGGCTCTGGAGTTTCCCATGTTAACCTTATGGGTATTCACATTTAAAAGGAATAAAAGAATTTTGTCAGCTGTTTCAACTACACAAGTTGGTTCTATGATAAATACTAGCATTAAAAGTTATACGGGTTTAAAACAGGGTTCAGCACGTAGTTTATTTTGCATTTATCACAATATCTAATTTGAACCAACTAGCAACAAAAAGCTAAAAAATAAAAATTTCACTTTTTTATTGTTTAGGTGCAGTGGCTTAGAACATTATGGCTATGGTAGATGGAATCCAAGACTCAAATATTTGATGTAAAATGAACGTATACAGAATTATTTGAGAATATTCAATATGAATAAATAAATACCATGTAATTATGTACAGCAAACGACATTTCAGTGTGGGTGGACACGGCTATGAACATTATGGCCAGAACATTATGGCTATGGTAGATGTGCTATACTATATAGCATACCGTAAATTAAAAGAACATAATTTTCTTAAACCGTGTCTTCTCCCATTGCAAACGCAAAGCACGAGTGTTACTGCAATAAGCATTAATTTTATACTTATACGCCAAGCCCTACGAAGGACGGGTACTCTGCTAGTTATCACCATAAAGGAAAAATCTTCGAATATACTTATCTAAAACTAATTTTAACATTTGCAAATATATATTATGAATAATGAAACCAACCATTTTGTTTTGAGTAAAAGAATTATGCATTCAACCCAAATCTCCGATGACTGAAATAGCTCTCTTATTACATTGCCATAATATTATCCACTATTGTGCAGGTACTTCATATTTCCATATCACTTTATACGCCGCGTAGGCAATACATTTCACCCACATCTTTATGGAAATACTTCACCTCTCGTCGTTCTTATTGCATATTTAATGCCGTAGGTGTTTTATGATTTACCATCTTTTAGAAAAATTATTGAACGTATATTTTCTTATTTTACAGCTATATTTTTAATGATTATTAACAATTTTTCAACTTTGCTTAACATGTTTGAAGCCAAATGAAAATGATTAATATAGGCTATATAAAATGATTTCGTCATAGCTTTTACAGATAGAACAACTTGTTTGAATTAAATTTATATTACTTTCCAACGAGTTCCATTATAATTTGTAAGTAAAGATTAAAGGACTACACTTTAATCTATGTTATTAGCTGGTTTTAAAATTTGTTTACATTTTAATTCGTCAGTGCACTTAAGTTAGTAAGTGCTATATCTGGAAGTAACACAAATGATTTATGTTTGTAAATACATGTTAGTTAAACAAATTAGCTATAAAGTCTTGCGTTAATATCTTTGACTCTCCAAGAACTAATAATGTAAAAGAGAAGCTTAAACTGAATCACAGAGACATGTTGATCTTAATTAGTTTTCGAAACACTAACTTTAGTAATCTGTGTCTGTTTTCGTTGATTATATAACTTAGTTGTTGTTACCACGTTTAAACACTAGCCCACACTCTTATTTAGTTAGTTACCACATGTTATAATTAAGCTCTCCAACCAGGAATAAAAAATCCCCAATGGTAAACTTGTCCATTATTTTCAATGTTTTAGCTAGTTTTAGATCATACATTCAATAGAAGGTTTTGCTATTATTGAAATGAAATGAAATGAAATGAAAAAGTGCTTTATTGTACAAATTACATAATAGTCTACCTCCATATATGTACAACATATGCAACACTAACTTGCACATAAAATAAAATACATAAGGTACTGCTAAAAATAAAAAAAATCTAACACTTACTAAACAATGGTCAATGTTGACCGTCTGTTTGGTTGGCAACATACATACCTTCTCCTTAACAAAAAACAAAAACAATTCCCACTTTACAGTAATATAAAAGAAAAAACAATAATTTATACACTTTGAACTTCATTTACAAAAACATTTTTTTTTTTATATATATACATAAGGAAAAAACAATTAAATAAGTAACGTCTAAGTATGGTATATGCAGCAGAGAGTCGTATTAACAATTAAATTCTTGGATTAAATCCCATCTATAAAACCAAGCCTCCCTTAAAAATTTACAGAAAAAACTCCAATCCTCCCCATTTAAATATGAAATAAACTCAGCTTGAGCCAAGAAATGTCTACCCAACCATTTAAATCTAATGTTTTTTAAAATTGGACATTCTGCTACAAAATGAAATACTGTTTCATCTTGATTTAAATTACAAAGGGAGCAAAGCCCACTTCCATCATTCCAAGGTTTATAATTCAAATGAATCAGCTGAGCTCTAGCCTTAATAAGCCACGACACAAGTCCAATGTCAGCCTTATCAGTCAGCAATGTCCTGCCGCCGCGGTCAAGGTCAAGGAGCAAGTACTGGTCTCGATATCGCGCTGTCATCGCTTGCCCTACACAAAAACCACGCCATCGCTCTCTCTCGCACTCGACCACTGTCGTAAGCTGCGCCACCACCCGCTCCCTCTGTTGTTCCCACGACTTAAAATCAATCTCAATATCGAACTTCTTACCAAGTAATTTCCAGAGTGAAATACAACCAACATTCTTTGTAATAATTTCTCCTAACAAAGCTCTAGGCAAACGATCTGTTGACATTTTAAACATGATTTTCTTTAAATAATTTATATTTTGACCTAATGTGAATAAATGCAATTTTTCAAAATTTGTCTCTAAATACAAAACATAGTTTTCGGTATTTCTAGGCAATTTTAACAACTTTTTAATGAAATTCCTTTGAACGGCTTCTACCTGTGCACTTTCGTAACAACCCCAAACTTGTGCACTGTAACACAAAATGGATCTAATAATGGAATTAAAACAAATACATTTAGAACTGAAAGAAGCAGTCCTACAATTTAACAATCTTGACCATGATGAGCTTATAGCAAACTTTGCTATTCTAGATTTCTCCTTAAAATGTGTTTCCCAGGATAAGGATGTCGTAAACAAAACACCTAAATATTTATATTCATTTACAATTTCTACAGGATTCCCCTTATAAAACCACTTACAATTTTTATCCAATTTCCCCCCTTTCCTAAAAACTATTATCTTTGATTTTGTTAAATTCACTTTTAAATTCCAATTATCACAATATTTTTCTAAATTTGAAATCATCAGCTGTAGACAGGTCGCCGTAGGAGCCAAAAATACTATATCATCTGCGTACATCAACATATTGATTTTCCTGCCTGCACAATGAAGACCTCCCCCAATAAAATCAGGCATGTCATTTATAAATAAACTGAACGCAATCGGAGAGCTTTTGCTATTATTATTGACGATTTACCTACATCATATCTGTTTACGATAAAAACTAAAAAGTTAATGTCATTGTTTTTTTTTTTAGTTTGACCAACAAAACTAAATAAATACACTGTAACCTGAGATAAGATATCACTGAATTGCAGCGAACGTCAATTTTAACACTCGTTGATTCCGAATACCAGTCTCTCAAATGACTGGATATTCACTAAAGCTGTTACAGTAATACAGGCTTCGTTTATCAAGAGTGGAAAATTTGCCTTGGTAAATATTTTCGCAATTTTACCTGACCGACCACAGAAAAGCTACAGTTTTTATTTTTTTTTATATAGCTCAACTTAATTTAAAAACTAAAATATTTGAATAGACCGAATGTTAAAACTTTTATTAGATTGGATGGTGAACTTTAGTAAGATGATGTTAACCTAGAATCTAATATATACATAGTTTGTAGATTTATTAATATTACAGGTTTATTACAGCTGAGGAATTAGGCTTGAAACATTTCCACAAACTTATATTGAATATTAGGCCTACATGACGAGTTGAATGTTTCATACATGAAAAATCGCTTTGCCGCAGCAAACCTGCATGTCTGCAGACCATTTCCATTTAGCTGGTTGGATTTCCACTAAATATTCCCTCAAAATGGTCAGCTTTATTTTATATTGAAATAACATTAATTTTAATGAGTACTTAGGTTTCCTACTACATGGAAGGTAATAAGGTGTTTTTATTTAAATGTTTATAGCTTAGTACTGTATATAAAAAAAAACAACTCAGATACTTGTTTACACTTTTTTTTACATCAACGCACTCTTTGCCTTCCACCCTTACCTAGAATATAACCTATAATACTTTAACATAAGTATAACACTATAACATAAGACTATAGCTATTTACTATACATGCAGTCTTCAAACTTTGTGATAGGACGAGAAGTTGACTATATATAGTAGTCTATATAGTAGACTATATATAGTTTTTTTATAGATCCCAAACTTCCTTTAGTGAAATTATATTGTTCCTACCAACAATCATGTATGCGGATGTGTGGCGTTTTATTTCGACCAATAGAACAAAGCAATTTTCCAATATATCATAATATTTTTCTTGTTTTCAGGTGAGTCCTGGCAAGTCCTGGTCATACTTTTCAATCTGACATCGAATGTAAGTATCCAACGTATGAAATGTAGTAGACAATAATACATTGATTTATACATTTTAAATAATTGCATAGGTTATAGGAACTTAAAACCTAAGTATTCAAAATTATCCATATAATCTACTTAAGCCTATCTATGCACCTTTAGTCCGCGTGTACCTCATCGGTTTATAACGAATCACAAGGGTGAGGTTCATAATGTCCAAATTTCACAAACTCCAACGTCTAAAATATTAAATAAACAGTGCGTTTCATAACCTCCAAACTTCATAAACTCCAAAACTATAACTTCCAAATAAGCACAGTTTCACAATGTCCAAATTTCACAAACTCCAACGATAATATATTAAATAAACAGTGCGTTTCATAACCTCCAAATTTCATAAACTCCAAAACTATAATTTTCAAATAATCACCGATTCACAATGTCCAAATTTCACAAACTCCAACTTTTAAATATAAAATAAACAGAGCGGTTCATAACCTCCAAGTTTCATAAGCTCCAACGGTACAGTCTCTGCCATAAGTCAATCGGGATACCGAGGCGGACGGGCCGAATGAACCTCTCTGTTTTACACAAACATACATTCACTCAACCTGCTCTGCTGCACTTATTTGTTAACATAAAAATTTCAAATTGATATATTATTTTTCTGGAAAAACCAGTGCTCATTACTATGTAGCTAGTTTTTACCTTAACATAATTGTTATAATTTATTTAGGCAAATTAAAACAGATGATTGTTTTTTAACACCATAAAAAACATGAAAAATGTAGTAAGCGAGGAACTTTTTTATTTTTTGGTCAGGAAAAAAAATCCTGCGGCAAAGTTTTAGATCAAAGTATGAATTTTATTTTTTATTTGAAGCTTTTTTTGATACGGAGCCTGCTTGTATCATTTTTAAGCGATTAAAAATAGGCCTAAAATCGCTTGGCGCGGCATTGGCGCTAGGAGTTTGGCCGGCTCAGCATCAGTTTGCGGGATATAGAAACTGAGTTTCTAGCATTTAATCATCATTATATTACATCAAATATGTCATTACATTACGAAGAATGGTAACTTAATTTACAGGCGTATGTTTGTGCATTTTAATGCTTACCGGTAGTCTATAGTTAACAAAATTCTTTGATATAAATGCTTTCCCGATTGTAATTTCGGAAATTGTCTTCGTGAAATGTGGAGATAATTTAAGTTCTTGGTAAAACCCACTGAATTAGCGACCTGGCCCAGTTATTATTTCTACTTTTATTCTCCTTTCGTTAAGGTAAACTAAATTAGTGTAAATGCATCCCTTTGACTAAACTTTACCCTAGATTTGGTTCTGGTCCAAATAATAGAAACAAAAATAGAAACTACTCTTATTCTAAGTTTATGTGGTGGAATTCCTGCTAAAAGTGCGATTGACTTTACATTCTATCGAAATAGGCCTATTTAAAACGTTCAGCGGGTTCATAGTTGAGACCATGGTTGAGACCACATTACAATACCTATTTATTTGTTTCTTCATCCTCTTTAGCCATTTAGTTGTTAGATAGTATTACATGTTATATTCAATTGATATATTATAATTTTATTTTAAAACATTTAACGAGTTTATATTCATCTATATTTGAAAAAGCTAATCAACGGCTCACGTCTAACATTTTTGCCACTGCAGTGCATGGTTAGGGTTTGATTACCCATTTGTCGAAACCAATCACGAAATTACGTTTCTCCAGCATTGACATGCATATAAAGAAAAGGAAACTACCTCAAAACATTATTGTTATAGGTTTTGCCCTGTACTTTATTCATACTATGCATGCTAGTCTATATGATCTTAACCCCTTTTCCTTTGAGAAACAGAATGTACCTAGTTAAAACCTTCTCCAAACAAAATTAATAAATCCCGCTCACTGGAACTTGTCATAGTAATTGCTTTAGTGAAAAAATATATTGTCTCTACGAACTTTTTTAGTTTAATTCTCAGGTTAGTTCCAGAGTAGCCGTTGAGGTCATTCCACTTTAAACAAAATATTGATTAAACACTAAAGTAAGCGTCAAATGTTCATGTCTACGCTTCAACTGTATTTTGTATTTTAACTGTATTTTAACTGTATTTTGTGTAACAGAAACGTTTAGAATATATCATCTCATTATAATGTTTTTGAAATAAAACAAAGCAGGAGTTTTCCATTTAATATTGAATCCATAATTAATTAGTGAAAGTGGCTATTGATTGTTAAACATTCCTTCAACACAATAATACGCTTGAAATATGAAGACATGTAAACAAAGTAAAATAATTTTGTAGACTTCGTAAACATATGTTTTAAAATGAAAATACCCCCGCCGCAGCAAACCTGCAGTTGCGTTACATACATTACATACACTCCAGCCAGCTGTTATCTTATTATTAATGTATTGTTATTGCCTATTCGTGGTTCAGGAAATAAAACATGACATTTGTAGTTTATTTTATTTATCGATATTACTTTTATATAATCAGGTATATTGACAGTATGACCTATCACCTAACTGTCCTGTTCACCTGTTTGGTCCTGTTAGGAATCAAAGAAGTCTCGAGTTAACAAAATACTGTACTAAGGCAGAATTTTGTGGAGTGAATTAAAATATCAGTAACTAGTCAAGCGGATGTACTATAAATCCGTTATGGACGGGCGTGAGAAAAAAATAATGAAGGTCAACAAGGCACATTCTGGCGCCAAATATGAAGCACCCGAAAAGTCGCAAATGTACACAACATACTTAAAACAGTGCGCGCGCGTGAGCTTTTTACTATTCTCTTGGATACAGGTTCTTTTCCTGATTATCGTATGATATTATATCAAAACTTAAATATAATTTTTCAAGTCCTCTGCTCATAGATACTACGCACTATGTTCAAGTTGAGATAATCTTCGTCCTCTACTGTTAGACTCACACAATCAACAACAATTTTATCATGAATTATTTCGCTTATTTTTTTTTATAAATAAAATCGATATTCAATCCTTTAACTCGTATTTCAGTAGATCAAGACCAGAGATAATGTTCTCCATCTCTAAGTAGTTGTTTTTTCAATTGGTTAATTTAATTTAAGAATTACTAGCTCTTATGTTTGCTGTTGTTTTACTAAATGCGATGCATTTTTTCATTGTAAATTAGGCACAGTTTATCTGAAATCACCAAACACAATACAGGAATCCCACCAAAGATTGATATCTCAAACTCTTGGTGTCTTAATAATTAAACCTGTCAATGTTCAACAGTTCAATAATACACCAGCTACTCATTCACTAGGATGGACTTTCATTAAACTGTGTGACACTTCACAATAAAAAACACGGAAGTAAAATAATTCGGGAAAAAACTCCTTTGCAATGTGTATCCTTAAATTCATGATATTACTGTTTAACCTAGCAAAATAAATGGAATAAAATACAAATAAAAATGAAATAAATGTTGATTTACGTATCATTGATTGCAGATAAGTATTAAAACGATTATAATTATTGTTGAATCGTGAGTCAGCAGTGTGCTTTAGGTAAATAATGAATAGCTCAAACGAAAGCTGGTATTTCACTAAAGGTTTTTAGTCCAAAACATATAGGGTAATGTAATTAGAACTGCTGTAATACATCTTTAACTGAAAACATAGTGTTCGCAATGTACAAATTCATTGATAGAGCATTGAAGTTTTGTTATTAATTGTTGTAAGCAATTTAAGCTGGTTGGTAATACTAAAATATGTTTTATAAATAATAAAAACTAGCGAACCTGGCACACGTAACCGTGCACCAATTTACACAGTTTACAAATTTAAATATAATGGTCTCAACCCCTACGTCAAATAATGCTGATTCACAGTGGTTATTACAAATATGATCAATAATGTAGCCATAAGGTCAATAAAAATTAGTACGTTGTGCGCGATATTATAGTCGAGAACACTATTTTTAGAGATAGCATGGTAATGAAAACTCAGACAAATCCCGTCGATAGACTTAACTTATGAAACTCACTAATCAGAGGGGAGCCAATCCATCACCCGATGTCTTCTAACGAACAAGAATGGTCAATTCAGCTTGGATGCTTATTAAAAGGGAATCGTGTGGTGATTCCCAAACAACTTCGTGCAAGAATTAATTTTTGAAAGAACTTCATGAGGCTCATGTGGGTATAGTTCGCATGAAGGGACTAGCTCGTTCGTACGTTTGGTGGCCTAAAATTGATGCAGACATTGAGAATATGACTTTAAATTGTTTGGGATGTCAACGAGTACAGCATGAATCACCCAAAGCACCAGTTCACCATTGGGAATATCCTTCAAGGCCTATGCAAAGAATTCATGTTGATTTTGCTGGACCAAATGGTTAAAATTATGGCCATTTACTGTAGGCATCCACAATTAGTAGAAAATAATGGCCATAAAATGGTCCAGCAAAATCAACATGAATTCTTTGCATAGGCCTTCCCAACATGAATTCTTTGCTTTGGATATTCCCAATGGTGAACTGGTGCTTTGGGTGATTCATGCTGTACTCGATAACTCACTCCATATAGGAGTAAAGAGCCAGTTTGCGAATTTTGAATAACGAAATATTTGCCAAATATACATGTTTTGTACGATACATACCAGCTTTTAACAAGATTTTTGTGACAACTTTCAACGATAGCCAACGGTACAAATCTTAATATATGTTTCCCTTATTTGTATAGTACAAATTACAGTTGACTAAGTATAATCATGCATACATCTTAAATGCTTCCAAACACGTTTTTGTTTATCGTTTTTTTTCATTTGCCCAAGATTTCTGTACGTTAATCATACTATTTCCCTCCCTTCCCATAGCACATTAGGATTGCAGATACATAAATCTAACTGCCACAAACGGTTCCCTCATTCTGCTCTGCCACATTAACTACTTCCTTCACTACTTTCTACGTCGTGGTCCTGTTTAACCCTATCTTCCCCTATCTTCCCATAGCATTTTAGGATTGCAGATACATTAATCTAATTGTCACAACAGTTCCCACACTCCGCACTGCTAGCTTGGTTGGGCGAGTCATCAGTCCCAACCCTAGTCCATCGGGAGAACGCGTCTCGTTGTACCGCCGTCTACTTGTACCGAGATACCTAGGGACAACTAGTCGTAGGTACAACCAACGCAACTAGACGTAGGTACAACTAGACATGTATGCCCTCTCGTTGTACCGCCGTCTACTTGTACCTCGATTCCTAGGGACAACAACCTAGTTGTACCTACGCGTATTTGGCGTCCTTATACTGTAGTATAGTTGTACCTATCCTTCAATTCGTTACCCTGTTTATTTGATTACTGTACGAGTAATTTTTAATTATACCCTTAATATAAAATTAGAAACTGCAGTGGTTCGAACGTTTTTATTTTAACGTTGCTATCTCAGACACTATTAGATTTAGAGAAAACATTTAGGAAGCATGAACTATTTTCTTTTAACAAATACAAATCCGCTGTTTTAAATATCCCCAATATTTTCCCTTATTAAAATTAACTTTAGTATTTTCTATCTGACAACTTGTATTTTATTGTCATTTCAGCATGTAATTGCAAATTAAAACTTTTTTTTTAAGTTGATTTTTTTTATAAAGCTACTTCCTTGTTTATGAGTAACAGTGTGTTACATTTGGAAAATATTGGATTTTTGTGAACATTTCACATGATGTAGTTCATATAAGAATATATTGTGAAATTCGTATTCTCTTTAACATGAATCTTTATATACGGGCTTTCTATGATTGAAAATCAATACTTCTAGTATTGTTTATGTTTTTTTTTTCTATGTTTTAAACTCAAAATAATCAGTAAATTATAGGCTTTAATTTGAGCCATTGAACGTTTGAAGCCTTAAGTCAAGATAATGGATTACTCAATCAATATCATAGATTTGAACATTTCTTGGATATTATAATTATTTTAACGCTGCAAGAGTAGTATGGTTCCTCTCAGGGCATACAATAACATGTTAACTGGGCGACACAAGTGTCACCCAGTCCTGAGATTTTGTCGCCCAGTGACTATGGGTGGTGCCGGCATATTTTTTTAATGGTCCACATTTTAAATTTATTTTAAATTTATTATTTATTTACCCTTAAAAAAATAATAAAAAGTAACATACTTTTAAAACAAATTTCAGGAAGGATTTTTCACCTCCTATATGTTCAAGAGAGTGTTGTACCTACGCCACTGTGGTAAAGTATGAAATGTATTTAAGAATGTTGTTTGTAAAATTTTGCTAAACAACAATTTATACATGTATTATCGGTATTATACAACATACGAAAGGTAACAGTCGATTGGGCCGTTTAGTATTTTTATTACAATAGGGGTAACCGTCATGAAGTGAAATGTTAATGTAGTACAGAGTTTAGTAAAAAATCTATGCGTGTTAACAGTAACAGTTTTGGTGAAAACGACTCTTTGACATATAAAAAAACCAACAGTAAACCGTATATCGATCCTTATTTAGTCCACGCAAAAACTACACGGATTAAGGATCACCCTACTAAAACAAAGGTTCTACATTTGTAATCGTTAGTGGTTATTGAAGAAAATATTTCCCTCAGAAAACATAATATGTTACACCGAGTAGTAACTATGTTACATATACTTTTTGTACATCGAGTTAAAAGTCGTCCAAAAACCGAAAGGTAAATCACAGAATAAATATATATTCACAGTATAGCCTATAAATAACTTGACGTTAATGTTTAGTGTTACGTAACCAGTCGAAAATGTTAGCAGATCATCCACTAGTAGTCTACATGTATACATACTGTCATTTCTTGTGTAATTTAAAACAGATTCTAAGCAATGCGTTCACCTACGATGAAACTTATCAGCATTTAATTATTGCAATGGTTCTACGCTTCATCGACTGTTTTTACTTATCCTACATTCATTTGAAATTAATCACTAAACGGAGTTAATAACGGCAATGTTAAAAACTAAGAGTAGTTTTGTCTGGTAGATGACGTGGATTTTATCATTTGCACTTTGGAATTTTATATATCATTTAACCAGTTGCATTATGAGAATTTTAAATTAAAACAATTGAAACGATTGCTTAATAATACAGTAGTAAGTTTTGGGAAATTGTATGTTATATCATTCACTATTGCATACAGAAGAACTATTGTATTAATAGTCAAAGGTCATATGCGTGTTATAATAACGAGACAAAGTCCGTACATAATGGAAATTGTATAAATGAACGTAAAACTTCACAAAACGTGTGGCGTGACGAAGTGGCGCGGAGGGGGGACGGCAGGTAGTCATATCACTGAATCTAAATATCAAGTAGCATTATCCATCCGTACATCGTTATTTATATACATATATAAAAATTTTAACGAATGGTGTTTTTGGCCTCTGGGGACATCAATAAATGAAAAAGTATATCGGTCCCGGGTCTAGGTCTTACCATGCCACCTACGGTAATAGCTTACTTCGCTATAGGGAAATTCGCTAAAAATGACACCAAAAATGATTGAAGCAAGAATTATCAGTGGTAAGTTTAAAGGAGAAATAGTCTTAATCACATGAATACTGATGATTTCATCCGAATTACCCTCTGAATTTAAGAAACTAAAATTTCCTTTGTGTCTTGCTTTCGCAATAACCATTTTAAGACACCAGGGCAATCCCTGACTGTCGTCGGTTTAAATTTAGAATATGCATGCTTTCACACGGACAGCTGTATGTTGCGTGCTCACGTGGTTGTAGGTACGCCTGAAAACTTATATATTTATACACCTAATGAAAAAACAAAAAACATTGTTCATCCACTAGCAATTAAGTAAAATATGTTTTTTTTGTATACACTTTTATTATTCGTCGTAATGAACTAATTGCCATTTAAAATAATATTTGTTAAGTGCAGCAAAGCGCGCCGGGTAACTGCTAGTATATATATATATATATAAATCTATCTATCTATCTTACTAATAACCTAATTATAAATCTGAAAGTTTGTGAGTTTGTGTGTGTGTGTTGCTCAATCACGCATAAACTACTGGACGGATTGGGCTGAAATTTGGCATGATGATAGCTCACATTCCCGATTAACATTAAAGCATATTCTTATCTCAAAAATCCTTTCGGGCTCCGCCCCAGTGGCTCTTTAGTTCCCCATGTTAACTTTATAATTTTTCATATTTAAAAGGAATTAATGAATCTTAACAGCTGTTTCAATTAAACAAGTTGGTTCTGTCGTTATGTTCTATGATGTTCAATAGCATAAAAGTTACAAGGATTACCAACAGGGTGCAGCACTATTCTTTTTAGCGAATTTCCCATATAGGGAATAAGCTATTACCGTAGGTCTCATGGTAAGACCTAGACCCGGGACCGATTTACTTTTTCGTTTTGAGGTCCCCAGAGGCCAAAAACACCATCCGTTCAAATTCATATATATATATATATATATATATATATATATATATATATTTATTTATATATGTGTCCGTTAGCGCGATAACTCGAGCAAAATTGATCCGATTTTGATGAAATTTGGTACAAACGTGTAAACCTACATTTATTCGAACGAGTTCGCGAACCAGCATAATCGGACCATGGGATCAGGGGTTTATGGGGGGTTTTATGGGGTAAAAAATGGGGTTTTCTCATTTTTGACCCTAAATACTTTAAATTTCTAAATTTCTCTCTAGACCATTTTGAAGAGCTTAAAAAAACAAATAATTTAGTATATTGAAGTTTTTTTGAATGTTCATTGACTACGGAGAAAATTAAAAAATTGTAAATTTAAAATTGCCATGTTATTCTTATGGAGAATAAATAAACTGTTCTAGTTTGCTTGTTTATGGATATATTTTAATCAAATTTGGCAATTTGTCTTTTTTCATACTAACCTATCAATATTTCAATAAAAAAAACACACCTCAACATCTTCCCCGTAGCAGCAAACCTAACTACTCACTAAAATTAATGTTATTTCAATAGGAAATAAATCTGAAAATTTATAGGGAATATTTTAGTAGAAATCAAGCCGGGTAAATGGAAATTCGCTTAGTATGCAGGTTTGCTGCGACGGGGGTATTTTTAAATTTATGACAACAGCTAATTTCCAACCAAAAGGCGAGTTAGCGTAGCGAACGAGCTAACCTGAAGGCAAGTGAGCGCAGCGAACGAGCTCGAACCCGAAGGCAAGTGAGCGCAGCGAACGAGCTCGAACCTGAAGGCAAGTGAGCGCAGCGAACGAGCTCCAACCTAAAGGTGAGTGAGCGTAGCGAACGAACTTCAACCAGGACGTGAATGAGCCATGCGAATACTTATGAAGTTAAACGGGGCAAAGCCCGCGGGTACAGCTAGTATATACATATATAACAATTTTAACGAATGGTGTTTTTGGCCTCTGGGGACATCAAAATCAAAAAGTAAATCGGTCCCGGGCGTAGGTCTTACCATGCCATCTACGGTAATAGCTACTGTACTTCCTTATAGGGAAATTTGCTAAATAGAAACTAAAAACTATAAAAGGTACCTATCTAATAACTTGTTGAATTATTTACATTGAACATTATTTTTAAATAGAATATGCAATAATCGTTACAACAACAACTTCATACCTTAATATTTTATACGACAGTCAAAGACTCCACTGTTTGTTATTACGCATTTTTTTGGTAAATAAAAGGTATACAATGCTTAACTCTCCACTGAAAAGGCAAATCCAAATATAAATTATCACCTTGTCAAAACTTTAACATTATTGAACTACCCACATTAAGTTGCAAGGAGAAAACGAGACTGCTGTCGAGTAAAAAAGTGTAAATACTCGAGTATGAACTTTTATTGAAACTTGACCAGTATACCTACAATATGATGAATAAGTTAAATCCTATTTATAAAAATGTATTTCTGCGTTTATGTATGTTAGTTTCTACCTTTTTATGTTGTTTTAACTCTCGTCCTTTTGGTGGGTAGAATAAATAAAGTACAAGGTTTTCGGCACTTTTCTAACAAAGGGCTATTTTTACACATAACAAAAAAACTACTGATGTAATCATCATGAAATTTTAACAGCTAATAGAAAATATACTTATAAAACAAATTTATATGTTTTAAAATTTTTCATCGGTAAAAAAAATCTCTTACGATATTTGTAATGGCTTTTAATTGAGAGACGGAACAGTTAAGAAACTCAACTGAAAGCTTGAATTAAAGCTATTAAAAATATAAATATGTAATTTGATTTGCAAATTATGTGCTAACACATATTTGAGTCACACAGCTGAGTGGTACTCGTAATCCGTGTTTTTCTAATTAGTTTAGTAACTTTCCTGTATAGCTCCAAATTTGAGTATCTAAACTGTATTACAAGTGACGTTGTAGGCAGAATCTGCCCGCATGACGCCACGCGGCGCGGCGGGTAGCCCCTATATTACAATTTAAATTACAACCAAACTACGCCAGCTAAAAATTTTAAAAAATATGATCCAAAAGGTTCAACTCTTTAGCTACAAAATCCACCGTTTTTTAACTTACCTGACCAAAAAATAAAAAAAGTAGCAGCCGACGAACTTTTTCATGTCATATTTTAAAACTCATTTAAAAGTACCGACTTTATTTGAAGATTTAAAATAGAAAATACTAACTTTAAAGCTTTTAATTAAAACCAATAGTGTCATAGACTTATTGACTTCACTCATACGAAGTTTCAACCATATAACTTAAGTCTAAGTAGGCTAAATGTCGAGTTATTTTGAAGCGGAACATTGAGTTTTGGGGCCGTTTAATAAGCTGTGGCAACCACTGTAGAGACTTCTGGCTCAGACTGTACCGTTGGAGGTTATGAAATTTGGACATTATGAACCGCACTGTTTATTTGGTATCTTCACGTTGGAGTTTGTGAAATTTGGACATTGTGAAACAGTGATTATTTGAATGTTATAGATTTTGAGCTTATGAAATTTGGAGGTTATGAACCGCTCTGTTTATTTAATATTTAAACGTTGGAGTTTGTGAAACTTGGACATTGTGAACCAGTGATTATTTGAATGTTATAGATTTGGAGCTTATGAAATTTGGAGGTTATGAACCGCTCTGTTCATTTAATATTTTAAGCGTTGGAGTTTGTGAAATTTGGAGTTTATGAAACGCTCCCAATCACAACTAGTGTCCTGAGCTGAAAGCAAATGGCTGTAGTACACAAATGACATTGGCTGATCACATAACGTTTACGTTCTCATCTGCTTTGGACATTTCCAAGAATTCACAGAATGGTACTTTTAACGGCTCCAAAGCTCTAGTCGGATGTTCCAGATTAATGTGGCATCCATTAACGACTTATTTATCAGCTTTATTGTTAGTTTATGCTTTGTAAAGTTTTTGCTATTCAAGATTGAAGGCAATAACCGTATGATCTACTTTTGTAATACGATAAGTTTATTAAAATCCTAGCTTGGAGCTAATTATCACGGAATTGTCATGAGCGAGTGGCAGACTTATTCACTACAGCAGTGCGTTAAAATACAAGTAATCGTTTTATCGGCAGTTTTCGTAGAATTGTGTTAGAAATATGTAAACATTTTGATTCCACGCCTTGTATTATATGTATTCGGAGAATAATTAATGTTATTGTGAAATAAAGTATAATTCCCAAATGTACCAGTATAGTGTAGGGCCAAGATAGTCATCCCTATATCTGGATATTGATAGGTCTAAGCCGTGTCCACCCACACTGAAATGTCGTTCGCTGTACATAATTACATGGTATTTATTTATTCATATTGAATATTCACAAATAATTCTGTATACGTACATTTTTACATCAAATATTTTATTTTTGGATTCAGTTTGAAACTATATTGAATATGTAATGTTTAACAAATATTTTAGATGGATTTTATTTCAAATGTCTTTTAGAGCCGTATTTGCATACAAACCCTAAGGATTTAATTTATTCTATATTGAAAAGCTAGCCTATATAAAATTTTATTAATAAACCAAAAATGTCCATCCTGTTTGGATTTCCAATATATCTTTTTCAATTCAATTAAATTAGTTTATTCAGAAAAAATATTAACATTACATGTAACGTTTTACAATAAATAGTCTGAAATTAGGTCCTTGCGAAGCTAAGCTTGAGTGCAGGGACCGAGTAGCAAACATCAAGTGAAACAACTATATAATAACAAATAGGGTACATAGAATATCAATTACATTAAATTGTGACACAAATACATTACTATTAACTGTATTATTTTTGCCTAAGCACTATTATAATTCTAATAGATAATTACTACATCTATGTATACATCTATGTATTTTTAGTTTTACGGAACAAAAATTAAGTAGATAAAATTATACTAGGTATTTATGTACAAAACGAACATATTTCAACTATTCATAAGTATCTATTGCATGAGCCATTCGTCAATTTAAGCCTGATTGAAAAATAAATATCGAAAATAAGTGACTTTCTAATTCCCATTGCATAAATAAAAATACAACATTAGTACCAATAAACAAAATATATATTTCTGCAAATAAAATTATTATTTTAAGGTCAAAAAAATATTGCTTTAAAAATATGTCACATCCTACATGCAACACGTGGGTTTGTGAATATTCTAAATACATGTTGAATACCTTGCATTTCCGCACGGGTGAATGAATAAATGCATATAAAGCAGTATTATGCTAGCAAATAGGTAGTTTGTACTTGCAAGTTCCAAAGATTTTTTTACGTTGCTGAATTTTACTGATAAGAAAAAATACTCAATTTGATTGTTAATTGTTTAATTGTGCAGGTTTATCGAGCAGTTTTTTTTTTACGTATAAAGACTTGTTCCAATCTACAACTGAAATAATAATACAAATTAGTAGTAATTAATAAGTGTGATACAATTTTATGGTACTTAATAAGATTAGTTTGAATTCAAGATATAATTATTCTGACCGAAAAATTAACCTATAATAACCTTTGAAATATCAATTATTACTAAAAAAAGCGTTTTACCTCTGATATAATTTTATTTGCTAATATAATAAAAAATCGAATATAACACGATTACGTTGGGTAAATATTTTTTTTATTTTTTTTATTTTGTTAGTCTCTCGAGTTTCGTTGCCCCAGTAGATATGCTTACAGAGCAAACAAAACCTTGTTTTCTTTTCGTATTTGTGTTTTTTAGTATTCATCATCGTCATATTTACATTGAGGACAATGTTTGACTAGGCGAGTAATACAATGATGTATACAGTATAAATAATAGTTTACTAATAAATGTTCTATTGTCGTTGTCGAGAGTAATATATTTGTATTTTTTTATCAGTTCTAAGTTAACTGTATTTCATTTCTAGATTAAGAAAATGTAAATCAAAATTTTAAAGGTACATAATTATATTGATTATGTCTACCTTGTATTAAAACACCGTAATTTAGTAATGATTTTGTGCAGTAAACTAATGCACTTATTTTACAGACCAGTTTTATTGCAATTTCTTTTAGGTTTACAATTTTTACTAGCATATAGTATTTTTGTTGGGAAACGAACCATGTGTAAACATCATACAACTAGGGTCCCCATATTCTTTACATTTTATATTTTTATATCGGATTTGTCTTAATTATTATTTTTTTACTTCTTGTGGACAAATGTCATTTTTCTATTATTTTGGAAGTCCGAAGCGTACACTTTCGGTTTTAGCGAAGCATAAATTTGTTCAACAAACTTTGCCCTGTATTCATAACCTACTTGGTAAGATAAATAATAAAATTCTTTAGTAAGTATTTACGCTGATTAACTAATTCAAACCAAATTTAATCGTCCGTGTTGTTAAGATCGTAATAAAAGTGTGTGCGTGTGTGTGCGTGTGTGTGTGTGTGTGTGTGTGTGTGTGTGTGTGTGTGTGTGTGTGTGTTTTAGAGAGTATTTATTCTGTAACAGAAGGTACAAACAAAATCTGATTGTTGTGTAATGGTTGTAGAGAGGGGAGTCAGAATCGATTCTTTAAAATTACAACCAATTATGAAGCGATTTCGCCCACATTTGTTTAAATACTCGTTGCCAATAAACTGAACGAGTTTTTGTTATATTAATGTAGGTAAAATACGCTACATGTTGTTTTATTGTTTTGTGGAATTTGTACGATCATTTTTCTGATTTTTGGTGTGTAAGGTTAGACTTTTGCGTGAACTGTTTAGGCTTATATTCAAGTGGGTGAACTTATAAGAAGCACTATGGTTTTGACTGTTTATAAAACAAGTTTATCAATACCTTAACCAAAAATTAACATAGGAAGTTATAACAGGAAGCTATTAACATAAGAATGAGTGAATGATACATATATGATTGTTACAATCAGAATAGAATGGTTATGCTTATTCCATTTGAAAAAAAAACAACAACAAAATACTCTTAATGAAACAATGTTTATTTTATGCGTTTTGAGATTGCATTTTGAAATCAAACATTTTACATATAGTATACATTTTTAAGGTAATTCTGTGGCTTACTTGAAATGAAAACACGATTTAAAAAAGAGAACACATGCCTACGTAATTTGTTTGGTAATTCATTTCAGTTAAACTTTAATAGTGGCATTACGATTAAACTGTAACATAACAATAATATTTATGTGTTAATTTTAATAATTTAAAAACGATATATTACTCCAAAGTTGTGACATTACGCCCTTATACATCCGAACCCTATTAATAAGGGTTTCGCTTAATTTGATCAGGCATTTAATTTAGTAGTTTGCGTAAGCTTCATGAGGTTAGGAATGTTTCAGTATAAACTATGCAGTTTAGTTGTCCTGATTGCAATGCTTCAACAGTTGATTGTTTCTTATGTTAAGAGGGCGTTGGAGTGCGGCCATGTTGGATTTTTACCTCCATAAGAACAATGTTAAACTTAAACCCTGATATCTCACTTATTTGCCAATATAAAATTATGAACTATGTTTCAAATTAAAGGCATATTTAATACACATCATTATTGCAGGAGACTTTTTAACAAAAATAAAGGGATTTCTAGGAATATAGAATGTAAAACCCATATATTCGTCAATTTATTTTAGCTTTGCTAGGACGTCATAGAAGAAACTATTCCGCAAACATGATCCGAAATGTTATTAAGATTGAAATAAAATATATTTCAAATCATTAAGCCAAACAGTAACAAAAAAATATGCTTTTAAGTGAAGGCATGTTCCGCACGTTTCAATGGGAACTTGTCACTGGTTTGCCTGCGCCCCGTTCGCAGCGAGAAGTGTCAGCGAAGATTTTTAAACTGACTCCAACGCCCTCTTAAGTAATTATCCATAAATAAATCCATAAATAATTTAAATTTCAACGGTCCCGGAATAGTGCTTTCTTTCTTTAATTTTAAATGTAAATGTCTTCCATTATTGGGGCACATTATAATACTAAAATTATATAAGGGTTTCCTTCATCATACTTGTCTTGTAGTAAACTGTCATGTCCGTGTTAAGTCAACCAGTTTCAACAGTTTGGGCTAGACGCAACAACATTGACTCGTAGGACCCATAAATCAGACCTAAGGACTTGGAGTTGTTTGTTTACAACACTAAAATAGCCCCAAGACCGCAAAAACGGAAACAATTGTGTTTTGCGGAATGCCATTCTAGCTGGAAATGTTTGTGTAATGTTTTGCTGGTCGTGGCGAGAAATGTTTATTCAGTGGTTGTGGCAAATGTTTTAGATTTGTTCTTGATGAGTATAGTTTATTTAATTAGATACCGTTAATTTAGTTTCATTAATATGTATGTTCAATGATATTGGTTAGGTATATTGTGGCTGTAAATGCAGTATTAAAGCGATATGGGTCAATAAAATATTTCAGTTCATTGAGTAGGCCTGTTAATCTTTAATTGGAAGGAATTGGAACGTGACCTCATATTAGATAGATTATGCAGCAATGACAAAATGGTGTCATTTAATCTCTGAATTCACAATACAGTGTCCATTGTTGACAACCCTATGATAACATTCGTATATTTTTTGTATTTTTGTTAGAACATGGTCACAAAGTTCTAAAACAATTGTTTAATCACAAGGATCAAAAATGTTTTATTTAAACGGGCTCCTTTGATTTTGAGCCTTAGCTTCGTCTCGGTCGGGAAATGAGGTAAAATGAACATTGCCTGTGGGATGAACTGTGATTTCCTCATTCCGTGTCTGCTTTAGCTTACTTATTTACGAATGGAAGATGTGTGTTTGTTTACCTTTATAAGTTATTCAACCGAGGTACTCAATTGTGTGTATCGATACAGCTGTGTTATTTCCCGCGTTACGTTTTGTCAGTAAACAAATCAAAATAAGCTGACAACAATACAACAAAGAATCAGAATCGACAATAGATATCGACATTAGATAATAACCATCGGCATTTACCATTGAGAAAATTTGCAGCTGCTGTCACGAACTCAAGCAGATTCCTTTTTACCGTAGTAAAAATTAAGTAATACGAGCTGTTGGCCCGTCCTACGTACGGGAATTGAATAGTCAACTAAAACTTAGTTATGCCAATATTTCCATTTCTAATCCAAGCAAAGTGTAAGTGATTAAACATTTATTGTAAAGAAAATCCTGCCAAGATGAATTAAAACATGTAAACATTGTTATTTTCCTATTCTTTCCTCAAAAAGTTTAACAGAAAAATAATTTTCTTAACCTTTCCTTTAAAGACTCGGGGGCAGAGCCTCAATTTGTATACATCAGTGGTTAAATAATCTTACTTATTTCCTATAATTAATGGCAGAATCACAGAATAATAAAATAAATTGAAAGTTCTATAGAATATTTTTACATTCTGCTCTAAAAAATAAATCTGAACATCTTGCATTTTACCATGTATATTTAAATAGTCTGTCATCCTCTTACCAAATAAATGAACGTATCAATGAGTATAGCATTACACCTAGTATAAATAAGTCAAACCTAAGCATGTCATTATTATCCAAATGCTGAATTTGTGTCACACACGCTTAATGTTTACAGCTGTTACGTTAAGCAAATGGTATTATACCAAAAGCTAGTGTAGAATGTTAGCGTCGGCTGCTAGCCTTTTTTAAAATTTTAAACTTATTTTCTAAAAAACTGAAACTATGGCTTCACATTCCCTAGCTCTCAAAACTATCTTTCTTTCAACACAAAAATCATAAAAATCTGTCAAGTGGTTGATTTAGAATCTTGAAATAAAAAAAACCCTGTTACGTTATCGCATGTACTGGAAAATGAAATTTAAATTGCAGTACATTTTAATTTGTTGTTCTCTTTTTTGTCCATGGAAACCGTCTTGAGTAATACTAATATTATACCGAAGTTTAAATTGAAATCCATATTCATGAACAGTTTGATATACTAAACATAACAATTATTTTAACTAATTTAAATGTCAATTTATTGTATTGCTCGACAAAACTGTCGCATCTAAATAACATCAGCTATAATATAAATCTTAACCAAGATGGAATTTTTGGGATATAATTTATAAAGATAAACAATGTATTGTCTTTTGTCTTTGCAGTTCCTTTTGTCATACTGTAGTTAAGCAATTCTTTTGGTTTGACGAAAGATTTAATAACCATAAAAAACACATTTTCAACCATCGTTTATTATTAGTTAACTTGAGCTCGTGGTTGTTGAAAAAAACCACTTTAAGCTCATATTTTTATCATACATGTATAATGAAACATATGTTTTTAAAACTAATCGTATTTTATCTACAACGAAATCAAACATTAACAGACACGTTATTTTCCAGAACTGTAATTACTGAGAATAAATACAGTAATTTTATAAATGGATCTCAACTACAAGTTTTGAGTTAAATCAATCGGGTAGCGTGCAGCAGTTTTTGGGTTAGTGGCAAAACGAATGAAGGCAAATGACACTGGCACATTCAGCAACTGTAATAGACCTATACAGCGAGACAGTTGAGCACGATTGAAATTGCCACTTTCGTATTAGTTATAAAGTATACTATTGACTGTAATTTAATGCTGACAGTAATATCTAGGTGGGATACGAATATTTACGAGAATCTAGATAAGTAATTTTCAGACTTTGGTATTTCAGGTTCAGTATGAGCTCAACAACCACGTTCAAAGCATTTGTGCCGTGGGCCCATTCGTCGCGTATTTTCGTTATCTTCTACATTTATGAAAGAAAAGACAATAGAAATAAAGTCTAGTACTTAAACACTTTTGTGTCATTTCGCATAGTTTTCAGAATCATTTTCTAAACAGAACGCTGGATAACCATGTACAATCTAGCGCACTGACCAAATAGGTGTCGCGTTCTTAAGGTATTGTTTAAAAGATAATTTTAGTGTAGAATATGACATAATGTTTTCGATGACGTTTTAGAAACCAAGGAAAAAATTGATAAGAGTACGTTTTTCAAATTAAACATACTGTAGGTTTTATAATTTACAACGATAAGAGTAGCAAATATTAAAGTTTGATTTTGTCACTAAGTATGAATTGAAAACTAATTAAATATTACATACTCATTTTTATTCTTGAGCTCTTCTTAAAATATTTATTCAACCGGGGTAATTGTAAAAGTTAATTCACATTAGATAGTTTATAAAGTCTTGTGCTTACGATATTTTTATAATTAACGGATGTCGTGTTGTAGTTACTCTAAAATTGTATTTACTTTTGATCAACTATATTATGCTACGTACTGTATATATATATATATATATATATATATATATATAATTGTAATAATGCAAGCAGACTTTTTAATATTAATTTTACTTTGCTGTTAAATATGTATTACACCGTGTATTGATATAAAGCACCCCATAAATCTCTTTTACCACTAAAGTCCAAAAATGCAATAATTTATGCACGTCAACGTCACATAATGTATGGGCTGCCCCGCCACACATTTTATACGCCCATCTCTCTTGAACCTTCTATATGTTTATTTTTTCTTGAAACCTAGAAGAGTTAACTTTAGTTAATTCTTTTCTACAGTTGGTATAAATTTTTGTCACGAGTTGGCATGTAAACCAGAGTACACTTTAAAGTCATTATTTTTGTACTGCAGTATTACTATTATAAATCATGCATCTAGCGTTTGAAACAAGTAAATAATTTATCAAAGTCGAGAATAAACCGTGATTGAATCATAATTTACCTGTAAGCATAAGCTAGAGCCTCCAACTAAATAAGTTAGGTAAATAGTTAATTTATTTACGGAATTGGTCGTGTACACAAGCTAAGCCGCCCAGAAATGTACATGTACGGTCACGCTACATCATTGATTCACAGTCCTGCCTTGACCAATGAGCAATCAGATCTGCTGGGCATGCAAATGTTATAGTGTCAAGTATTCATTGTTCAAAGCTATGAAAGCATATGGAATTTTTCAACCTGACGTCATAAGTTTACCTAAGTTCTCGACAAATTTAACCTTGGTAAAAATCTTTACGCCACACTACACTATTTTGATGAACTTCCCAGGCAAGGCTCCAGAATTTAGTCACATTTTCCCATTTAGTCCAGGAAACATCTGTTTGCCGCCAGCTTAATCAAATGGGGTTTCATTGCGTACTACTGTACTGTAATGAGTTTTACCGGACACCCATCAGCTGATTATACTGTACTGGCAATGAGTAGTTATAAACAAATCCTTTTGGTTGGTGGTAATATATAAGGATTTGTACAGATTTAGTAGTATAGCGTAGTACACGATCGTACGCCACTCGTCCAAAATGTGTTTACCGGACTCGTAGGTAACGACCACACGCGTCCGGCAAACACCTTATTTTCAGGACTAGTAACGTAATTTACTATTTTAATTATAATAAATATCAGTAGATTTTACCTGATGACCACCAAAACAGCTCGTTGTAATTTTGCTTACAATAATTACCATCTTTAACCTCTATTGTGAATTTCTCATCTTACTAATAGGCCTACTGCAAGTGGCTACACAGCTGCACAGTTGCATCGGCAATACAAATGCAGAGGAGGCCATTAAGAAGATGACGTCAGGTTGGAAAGCTTGCATATTACTAATCTTGATGGGAGATTTAGAGACCAATCTCGATTAATATACTTCTATTCAATTAACTTATCACGGCATTACATTGATATAAAAGCGACTTTTGATTGGCTGGACTTGAACCCGAGCAAACTCGAATCATGAGGTTTGCAACCTGTGATCAAATTATAGATACCATTATTTACAGGTTTGCTTTTGTTAGACATTTGTTAGGATATAGACTCGACAAAACATTTTGCTTTAGTCGTTGTAGGTATAAATCTATCTGATTTGATCCGATTTTAGTATTGTTTTCTAAAAAGGGAGCATTTTTTATTGATCTTGGTTTTTCATATTTGTAATGATACCATGCGGTTAGGCACTAGTGATAATACCGTTCTACTTTGAACTTGTTAAATTAATTTTAGACCGTTGCAAGTCTCCTTTTAAAGAATGAAAATCAAATGCTTTACGTCAAAAAGAATGAAAATCAAATGCTTTACGTCAAAAAGAATGAAAATCAAATGCTTTACGTCAAAGTATATTTATATTTTATCTACTTTGATTACGTCAGAGCTGTAAATGGTGCGGAAACTGTCTTGAAGTCGTAAAAGTGGTTATTTAACGTTTCGGTTACGTAAACAGTGTGACAAAGAGCAAGGCAAAGACTTAACAATGGATTTGTTTCTTATCCTATTTGATTTGTTTACTATCCGACTTCCTAAAAAATTATGCCATTAATAGTTTATAATTATAAACGATTTTTAATCCTATTAGGAAATACAATTTAAGAAGTTGCTTCTTAAAAGAAAGTTGCTCATCAAATTGACAAGTTCAAGTCTTTAAGTAGGCGAAGTTGAGAGTTACTACCTCTAAATATTTTAACTATAATTTCACCGACACCAGGGTGCAGTTTAAAACTTCCTCCTTCACTCCCCCCTTCGACCCCCCTTCGCACCCTTCACCCCCCTTCATCCTCCTTGAAGCTTCCCTTAATCTTGTCTGACAGAAGATTCAGACAAAGCTAAGAATCTAGTTAGTTTATTGACATTAAACAGTTCACGTTAAATATACACGGTTTGTGGGAAACTATTTTTTAAATAGTTTTCAAACAGTCGTCCGGTTTAGTTACCTACTTGTGTATTGTTACTGCCTACAAGCGTTCTGTATCGAATTAAAATGTGTAATGAACATAACGATGAATATGTTAATCCATCGTACCCACCTATTTAATTTTTTTTTTTTTATTGTCATGGAGTTATTACATTCCAAAATTGTTGTAAGTACAACACAATTATTTTGTTTCCAATTATTTCATCATCGAGTAATGTTATTTATTCTTAAAATAAAAACCCTTTAACGATGCAACGTTCTAAGGTACGGAAATACAGCTTGGTCCTTTCTCCAAAGAAATAGAATTGCAGTTAATTTAATTGAAAACAAACGTACTCCAAATAATGTGTATTAATAAAACTAAATGACTTTGTTAGGCCTACACATTAAATATGTTCATTAAAAGTAGTTTTTAAATAAATAAAAAAAAACCTGATCACCAAGTATTTAATTCTGATGTCATACCGTTGTTAAAAAGAGAATCAGAATTTAGTTGTTGTACTTTTTGAACTAGGTTCCCAATAAATTAGAAACTTTTAACAAGCAGCTAATAGTAATTAGATTTGTTTATTGGATACAAGTTTTAACTTAAAGTTTAAAATAGTTTTTACAGATTTATTTTAAGTAAAACGGACATTTATAGCAGTAGAAAGAGTGTTTGAAACACGAGGCTGAGATGCAACTTTTTAGTCTCGTTGAACGCGAAGACGTCGCTTAGGAAAATTAAACTGGGTTGAAGATTTAAGAGATAAATGGTAGTTTCAATGTCTCACAAACTGATGTATTCACGTGTTGTTGAAAAAGGCAGATATATTTGACGTTTACAGTTTATAAGCATTCACCAGTTAAATATTCGTAGTCTTTTTTGTTCTTAAGTTTGTTTCGTTTATATTTGTAATGCCAAAAGCGTAAATATGCTGTCCTGAAGGCCCGGGTTTTATCTATAAGACCGTGGTCCAGTGTTTTGGATTTCATAATTTAAGCGGTAGTTCCATATACGATTTTGATGCTTCGAAAATCAACTCCTCTTTCCGTGATATTTGGGGTTGTATGAGTACAAAGCTTACATACCAGTTTCCATATTATTTTTATTCTAGTAAAGTAAAAAGTGAAGTATGTTACAGTTTAAAGCTGCATCAGCTTTTCAGATTAAATCAAAAGAGAAAGATTACCAACAGAAAACAAAATGATAGTTTATGATTCTAATTCGTATTGATTTAAAGGTGGTAATTAAATTAATTAGGGTTTTGTAGTTAATTATAGTGTGTCGCTCTTGGGTAAATGATTGACCTGATTCGGGTATAATATAATTGATGCAATGGTTTAATATTACATTAGTTTGCTATATACACAAAAGATACACATACTAGCTTTATCCTTATAACTATTCCTTTTAAATTTTATGTCTTTGACTGTAACAAAATCACTTACTTACCATCACACAATTCGTTTTTAACTCCTAGCCTGTACAACTACACAAAACATTATTTTAATGGTTTATTGCATATTTATTTTTTTACTTCGAAACAATGTCGTCGAACTCTAGATGTGATTTTAACTAAACCCATAACCTGTTGTTAAGTGTGTTAAATAAATCATGGTTTGCGTGTGGACGATAATCATTGGACGATCACGCAATCCCGACTCTTATTTCACACCATTTGTGGTTGATGGTTTATCATATCTGGCCATTGAAGTTCCGTGGATTAAATGTTTCATTTTTGCCTAAAGCTCATACAAAGAATTTTCTATTCGTAGATTTATATTTTTAGATTAAACTTCAATGTATTTAAAACGGGTGTGAGTTTCGAAATGTATACGATATTGTTGTATTTTATTCAGTTATTTTCAGTCATCATTTCAGTTATCATAAATAGCCCCTGTTATCTTCTCTCAGAACTCGGAAAAGTATTGTTTATTTATAATAGGATGATTATTTCAATCCGTCTGTCATTTATCAAACTAAAATTACATTGAAATCGTATACAATGTAATATTTTGAAGTGATTACGTTCACAAGTGTTTTATTATAACTAAATCTAAACGTAGATTAGGAAAAGATTACTAAAAAATATAATAGACGTGTGTAAATAAGACACTGCAGGTTCCTTTTAAGGCTGGTTCCTTTGACACTTTCAGAGCGAAGTGACGTCATTTTGTAAAAGCTTCCTGCATAAACATGTAAATTTATAAAAGACTGGGAAATATTGCACTTTTCCTGCATCTTAAAAGTAAATACAGGGTGATTGATATAAGTGTGCCAGCCGTTTCATTCGAAAACCATAAGAGATATCAAAAAAAGTTAAATGGTAAGTGCCTTGGATTTTTTATTTAAAAAAATTATAGTCAAGTCAAAAAAATTATTTTAGCCGCCATTTTTCCAATATGGCCACCAACTTTGATTTTTCTTATGGAACACCCTGTATTTCATGATGTATTCTGGTAGAAAATGTAATTTTAAGACGATTTTATTCTTGTAATTTTTTTCATAAACCTAACCGTTTCAAAGATAATAATGGTTTAAGTTGTGAAATTTTGAATGGTTTTCGAATAAAACAGCTGGCATGCTTGCTTAGGCCCTAATGGAAACTCTTTCTCATGCAGAAATTTCAAAACTTTAACCATTATTATCTTTGAAACGGTTAGGTTTATGAAAAAAATTACAAGAATAAAATCGTCTTAAAATTACATTTTCTACCAGAATACATCATAAAATACAGGGTGTTCCATAAGAATAATCAAAGTTGGCGGCCATATTGGAAAAATGGCGGCTAAAATAATTTTTTTGACTTGACTACAATTTTTTACATAAAAAATCCAAAGCACTTACCATTTAACTTTTTTTGATATCTCTTATAGTTTTCGAATAAAACGGCTGGCACACTTATATCAATCACCCTGTATACAATATTAGTATAGGTTTTTTAACTTGTAGGTAATTTTATTTATTTCCACTTGCCATTACAAAAATATGATGCCTAAAAAATAAAGAAATTGTAAGTGGTCATAGCTTAACTAAAAAAATATTTATGACCGTGGTGTAAACAATACATTTTTATTTTTATTTTTTACACATCCCTGCATAACATGCTCAGAAAAAAGAATAATGACGAAACCATGTGTGTAATTGTATAACCGTAGTATAGACTAAAGTTTTAGCGACAGGACGGTCCTTTTTTACCTTCTTCATATTAAACAAATTATAAAATGTTGATTGAAATGTATCAGTATGGATTGTGAATGAAATTGTACTTTTATTGTATGAATACTCTGTACCTTACATGCTTAACTACAATTATTGTATTTTAAATCCTTGTATCTTAAAACTTAAAAGTACAGTAGTTAATCTTGGAATGAAGTTATAAAGAAATATCGACATGAAAGGTATTATAAATGAAAGTTGTAAACAATAATGCAGAGTCGGCCAAAAGGAATACCTCATGCAATAGTTTTTGCTGTCTCCATTATTTACGGAAATATTGAAATGGTGTTTCTGCAATGTAAATGCAACTAAAACATCATGTTTACAATTTGATTTTTTTTTAAATATTATACTACAATAATTTTTTCATCCTTATAAAAATGTAACGTGCAAACGGACCAGAGTAATTTATTTTTATAATGTTTCACAGGTACCAAGCAGAGTTCCCCTCTTTTTGGTCGTGCTTTTTGGGTGATGAAATTCTAGGCCTACTAATAGTTTAACGATTAGATTTAAAATTGTTTAAATCCATTACGTGGAGTTTTTTTTGCGATTGTAATAATTGAAAGTCCGTGGACATTTCCGAATATTCAGCATGTATAGTCTTGTTGCCAAATAGTTTTTTTCTAACTTTTAATGTATCTGCCTCTTTTCAGTTATCGTGTCCAAGCGATTTCACTTACAATTGCAGAAAATATTTGTTAGAAAAGGCTAAAACAATAAGTGAACCAGCGAGCACAGAATATAAAGTGAACCCATTCTGTATTTTCTCTTTTGCGTAAGGTCGCTTTAATGATAGTGTTATAGCATTGACTATTTCAAAATTAACTCTCTAAGTGTATCATATTGCTGAGACCTCCAATACTGATATGCCCAAGTCCGGGAAACAGTTTTATAAATAACTGTTGTTTTTTGGAAACGTCCCGATCCGCTAGAAGTACACCACGTGTTTTGCTATTGTGTTTGTTGATCAATCTTATCACGAAATTCTGTGGAACTGGATTGAGTTTTCTGTAAATCGGAACGTACAGAATGTTTTGTTTACTTTCGTCAAATCTTGAATCGGAAATTACAGTGGCTATTTTGGTCAAGAAAGCGTTAAAGAATTCGGCGTATTGTTTTTGGTTAGTGTTTTACGTGGGAAAGTATATTAGCGATTTTATTGTTAACTTAACTTATAAAACTCGGGTTCGAATCCCCGCAACCAACGGTAGATTTGAGCTAATCGATAATTCGAAGAAACCATGCTTCAGAGCATAGCTAAGCTGTACGCATATTATAGTAGACCTAACTGTAATAATCACAGTCTAGAGTCAAGTCGACCAACTTAATTATAACAAGAATAATGAGTGTTTCATTAAGTAAGTTTTCACATAACTTTTACTTGATACTTGAGACAGTTTGCAGCATAAGTTAAGACGAGATTTCGATTACGGAAGGTATGTATATCTGCCTTGGTTATAAGCATATGTTTACTTTAAGAAATTAATTGTAACTATGATCTAAACTAGAATGTTAAATTATTAGTTAACGGAGGACTGTCCATGTTAATTAAAATGTGAAACGAAAATCAACGATTTAATATATAAGTTTCTAATAACTTTTTCTTTCCACAGTTTGCAATACATTATTGTTATGATAGACAATTTGCAAGTCCTTTTAATTAAATATTATTATGTGATAAATCATTTTGTCGTATTATTTTTAACATTATGAACGATATATAAATTATTATTTATGTGTTTCATGTGTTTTATTGTTGATTCCTCAAAGTTAAATTTTTCCATAATGTTAAAATTCAAACAATGAACGTAATACGTAATATTTCAATGCTACATCTTGCATTAGAAAATTAAAAATACGATGGATTAGATTGTCAAAAGTGTTCATTTTGTTCATATCTCAATTATATTTGGTAAAGTAAGTATTTTATGGAACAGAAATAATTTATTTTGGTTACAACTGATAACGGCTTTGGCAAAGAGTGAGTGCAATTAATCTGAATTGTTAGTAAATCTTTGTAATTTCTTAGTGTAAATAATTGCTAAATTTGCTAACTTAGTGGCTAAAGTCTTCATCGCTGCATAAGCAAAGGGTTTAACGCCCTACACATCCAAAAGAAGGCTTATTTATTTTTGTACTGAATTCCCTTAAAAGGTTTGCAATTATTTTACATGAAATATGACTGGCGTATGCCTATTGCCTATACACCAACATCGTAGCCTATATGACAAACATCCAGTCTTGTATCAATGTTGAGGTATGCAATGTGGTGAAGCCGTTGTCGCCGTTTTCTAAAGTAACCTGAAACTTCAACCGTCCTCAGGCTTCCTCTTGTTGGAATCTGAACGTTATGTAGAACCATCATATAACCTAACATGTTAGGTTATATACATCGATGTGTATATATCGATGTGTGACCCAGCCAAGCCATTGAGTTTAATATTTGACTATCAATAGTCAATGGTTTAATACTCCCTGATGTGTTTAGATAAAATAAAATCAACGACGTTTGGACCTTTGTTGAGTATAATGTTTAAATTTTCTTGTAATTATCTCGTTATTTAACAAAATGTTTCCATTTGAAATGATTTTAAATAATGGCAAGATAACGTTTAATTCAATATAGTTTGAAAAACAAATAAGAGGATTTATTTTAGGTTTTAATATAATATTGACTCTGACGTTATGCAGTGTTTAACAATGGTGTGGCTAATAATTTAATGCTTTCTGATAATAGATGAATTTATATTATTAAAAAAGAATGACTTTATTTACAATATACTATTTTGCTTCAATTTATGTAAAAATGATAATGAACAAATAGAGTTTAAGATTTGTTAAATGAAGCAAATACATTCTGCCGTTTAGTGAAATACTTTTTTTATTTTTTTCGACATGATAAATAATCATACAATTTCACAAAGTATACCTTCAGTAAAAATTAATTACTTCCACAAAAGAAACTTGTCGCTTGGGGTTTTCAGCGAAATAAAAGGTCGGAGTTTGCATATATATTATAAAAATTACTGTTTATCCACCTAGGTTACACAGCATATGTTATATGCAAAGATTGTGAATGTCGGTAAATATCAATTATTTTGATTATGAAACAATGCCTATTATAATTTTGATTTTCATAGTGCTTATGCCCTAGATGTTAATCAAAGCGTCACGTATGCAAAGGCTATAATCATATTAATGTGATTAATTCAATGAATTGAAGTAAAAAAAGTTAGAAATGCAAAACATGTTTTAAGAATTGTAAGGGTGGAGTTTTTCTAATTACCTTAAAGTTTATTTCGTTGAAGAAACATTGACGTAACACAGGGCATGATTAGTTAGTTGAAGAGGCAAGATTTTTAACAAGCAACCCTGCCAGAAGCGTGTGCTTTATAAGTAGGGAAACCAGCCCAGATTGTCTACCAAGATGCATATAAACAAAATTTGTTTTCGTCATTTTTTTGTTTATCTTTTTATTATTTAATTCATGGCATATTACCGATTAACACCTAACTCCTCCAAAAAAATCACCATAACCATCAATAGTTTTGGAAGGAAGATCATAGTCCGATTATAAAAAAAATGAACAACTTAAAAGAAGTATTCCAACTCTAATTGATGTATTTCCGACTATACTGGGAATTCATCTTTAAAATCTGTAACATATCTTATTGATTTAAATTAGTTTGGGTAGCCTAGTGGTTGTAGTGCTTTCCAAATCTGAAGACCTCTGGCCAAGTGTGATGCATTTTGGACGCAGATGCCGTTTGTCAATAGGCTCTCTATTAAACATTTCTATCAAACGGTCGACGATGAATAGTAACGAGAACATAAAAAAAATAAAAAATACTTAAAGCGTTCAATGACAAAATAAAAAATATATATAGAGTTGGAATTGACGATGATTAGTGTGACTAGTTAAAAGTTACAGCTAATGTGACTAGCTTATTTGTTTATCGTCTTGTAAGTGATTGTAGTAAGCGTATAAGTGCAAAATTATTGAGTCGTATTGAAAAAACTTCATTTAATCTTTTTATTAGCACTAGCTCGTAAACCACCAGCAATAAAAAAACAAGCGGAAGCTCCAGCATAAAAAATCGTTGTCCTTGAGTTCTTTGATTTCCAAAAGAGGCCGAAAAACTACAATTTCTTTGCTCAAAGTTCTAGTTAGAATGATGTTAAGTTACTCTCTCGTCAATGTATTCACTTTGTACTGCATACGTAATTTTTTTAAATCGAAATGTTGACTGACTTATAATAGTTGACGTTTTCTAAGTAAACTTACAAGTTTTAACACTTTTGAGATAAAACTGATACCGGTTTGCTAGGCTTGAAAATGTTTATCAACAAAATAACATGGTATTTAAAAAATTGTTTAGGTTTTAACAAATATATCATTCGAAACTCTTTTAATTTTTTTTGAAGGAATTATGAAATAAACGTTTTTTAAATTCCTTTATTATAAATTAAGAAATAAAATTTTGAAAATTCTGAATTTTAAGCAAAATATAAAAATTACTTGCAGTAGAGTTTTGCTTTAGAAACTCATTATGCTCTGTTTATCCCAAGGCATTTCACAGATGTCGTGTTTTTATAAAACAAATGAGAAACGTACTTACTGTCAACATGTCCTTTCATTTCCCTAAAAGTAAATCTAACAGTTGGTTTTTTTATTGTTTGGTTGAAAATGTAAGTGTTAGCTGTGTTGTATGTGTATTTTTGTTGTGTTTACCCATTGATATATTTTATTTTCTATTTATTTTGATGTTATAGTTACGTATTTACTTTAATTGTACAACCAGATTCAATAATATTACCGAGAGTAAATTCAGATATCATTTTAAAGTAATTGTATTTTAAGGATACACAATGGTGGATATAGTAGTTATCTTTAATAATTTTTACCCGCACGTTATGATGTTTTTTCTAAATTTCCCAAAAATGATAACTCTTTTCTAAAAAAATGGAAAGGTCTTACGGTACCCAGTTATTTCCAGGGAAATTGGAGATAACATTGGATTTTCAGAAAGAAATATTTTATGATGTAATGCTCTTAAGTAAATAAACGTGATATAAGTGACAAGAAATTGGTTCTCAATAGGCATTGCTGTGATATTAAGCTTTATTGGTTGAGGTATGAAGTTAATGAAAGTCTATATATAAATAGGTTAAAGACTAAATCTCTTCTAAATATCATGAGCTTAAAACAATTTTCAGGAAATATTCTGTTTAAATAATTGTACAAATGAATATTATTGTTAAAATAATAAACCTAAAAATTTTTATTTTAAAGTATTGCAATTTTTTTCAAAATATTTTCAATAAAAAAAGCAAAAGTAAAAAAAAATGCAACTTTTACCTAAATAGTTACGAAGTAAAGTAGGCCTATATCATTTTTATCACAAACATGCTGTATCACAAATCATAAAATAAAAAAAAAATATTTTCTAAAAAGCTTTGTTACTCTTAAATATTTTTCATAAGAAATCTTACTGATGTTATACATGCGAAAGTTCGTGTGTTTATTTGCTTGAAGTTCAGTCACGCATTATCTACTTGTCAGATTGGGCTGGAAAATGGTATGGTGAAATTCCCGATTAAATTCTTATCTCAAAAACCCTTTCGGGCTCTGGAGTTTCCCATGTTAACCTTTTTTTTATTTTTTTTTTATTTAAAATGAATTAGTAATTTTGTCAGCTGTTTCAACTACACAAGTTGGTTCTATAATATTAAATAGGTAAAGTTAAAAAAAGTTATTTGGTTTACCAAAAGGGTGCAGCATTATTATTTTTTGCATTTATGACAATGGCAAATTTGAACCAACTAGCAACAAAAAGCTGTTAAATAAATAAATACAATGAGTTATTTACTTTTTTTATTATTTAGGTGCAGGGTAGAACATTATAGTTATGGTAGATGTGCTATATTATAGCATATTGTAAATTAAAAGAACCAAACTTTCTTAAACCGTGTCCTCTCCCATTGCAAACGCAAAGCCATAACTGCAATAAGCATTTTATACTTTTACGCCAACCCCGTACGAAGGACGGGTACTCTGCTAGTACTTCATAAATTTATGAGAAATTCCATGTGTAAATTGTAACGATGTTGAAGATATGCATTCAAATTAAACCATAAACTATGAACCATCGTCGCTTTGACATTATTCAACCCTTGTTCATACCCAAGTACTTAGTTGAAAGCTAGGTTGAGTCCTTTGAGACGAGATAAGGAGTAAATATGCATCACACAGGGGACGTAATATTTGAGTATGATGCAAACATAATATCGTGTTGGTTTGGTTCTTTATGTGTTTGTGTTTATCCAAGCCATGTGAAGTTTTTTGTTAGGACAAGTTCCCTAGTGGTGGCAATATCAAACGTCGGCATTTTGTTATAAAAGTGTCAAAAATGATAGCGAAATGTTACACGTGGCATCTTGGTCCAGAATCAATTTTGCTTGGAAACGAACCAGCAATTTTTAGGTTTGAAGGTGAGCACTATAAGTCTACTAAAACTGAAAAGTTATAAGTCACTTAATGTTAAGGAAACTCTGGGGAATTTTAGAACCTTTTGCGTTTTTTGATGTGACACTGCTAAATACTCCCTCCGCAGCAAACCTAAGTGAATTTCCATTTAACTAATTGGATTTTGAATTAAATCTGTTTAAATAACATTAGGTTTAACAAGTACCTAGGTTTGCTGACTCACGGAGGATAGCCTAATGAAGATGTTTTTAGTAAAATATTAATATCTTAGTGTATAATAAATGAATTTGCCAAGTTTGTTCTAAATATATCCTAAATATAAGCTAATTACAACACTTTATTTATTCTCCTTAAAAGAATAACGTTAAGGTAACGTTAAATTTTAATTTTAAATTTTTGTCAGTACCGCATCCAATAACGGTAAGAAAACACTTCGATGCACCAAATTATTTGTTATTTAAGCTCTTTAAAATGGCTTACGGAGAAATTTAGAGATTTTATGTTTTGAGGGTCAACAATGACAAAACCCAATGTTTACCTTATAAAACCTCGTTTCCATGGTTCGATCATGCTGGTTCGCGAACTCATTCAAGTTTATGTATATAAGTTCTTATGTTTATATATACAAGTGGATGAATAGTTTTTTTTGTCCTCTAGGCACATCAAGATGAAAACAAGTATATCGGTCTCGAGTCTAGGTCTTACCGAGCCACCTATGGTAATAGCTACTTCCCTATAGGGACATTTGCGAAATACTGAAAGATAAACAAGTTTAAGTGTCGCTAAAATAAGTATCTTTACGTTATGGAAACTTTGGGGAGTTTAATATTATTTTGACATCTTTGATATTATGTCCCTGCTAATTTAAAAAGCTGTAAGCTGAACAAGTTAAAGTGTTTTTAAAACAAGTCACTTTACGTTGAGAAACTCTGGGGAATTTAAGAACCTTTGGAGCTCTTTGGTATGTCACTGCTACGAAATAACAGACAATAGATTGTTTTGGCTTAACACCTATTTGTTTCAATTGATTGGATATTTGCAATTTGATCGTAAACTATTTTAACGACTTTAATCGGTAATTTTCATGCCTGCTACTCATTAAATTATATTTTATTTTTACGAAAAGATAAAAATAGTAATATGCTGGTGTAAATTGTTGTTTGAGTAATTTTTGTCTTTGATGTAATATGACTCCTTTCACGTGTGGTTTCAGGTAAGGAAATTTCCGTTTCGCTACTGTGTATGTAAGTATAATAAGCAATATCTAATACAATTTAAAAGTGTACCTAGTACACAGTTTTGTAAATTTGTGTTTAAAGCATTTTACATTATTGTAAGCGCCAACAAACGTAACTCTAAACCAAACTTACTTTACGAATTTAAAAAAGAGTTAAGCCATCAATATTTATATTTGTACCATACTTTTACCCAGAAGGAAACCGAATTATTTTCTCATTATGTTACTTCAGCCATACAAAGCACAGCGGCACGGTAAGCGTAGAATTACTGTGCCAGATTACATTGTAAATTGGTTATAAACTCATTTTATGCCCCAAAGTAAACTAATTAGTTGTAGTTTTCTCAACGAATAGAATATACAAAAAATGTCTTATATTTTATACACTTAGTCAATGTTTTAAACAAGAAAACACTTTAAGAAAATGCATTTGTTTATGAGCCACGAAATTAATATGCTTTCAACAAACCGTTAAAACTATCAACACTTTAGAGGTTTTATTATTTTTAAATAATATATTGTTGCTAATTAATGCAAGCCAAACAAGTGAAATACTTTTGAAGTAATTTTTACTACAATAATTAATGACTTCCGTTAGTTAATATAACTATTTCACTAAATTTAATTCAATTTTGATAACGCTAAATTACTTTGGTATGAATATTTAAATACAAATTGAAGCAAACCCGTACATATTTATTTATTTTAATTTCATGACCATCATTGGACCACTGAGCCAAACGCAAAATAATAATTTACATAGAATTTACAAACGAAATGTGTTATTTAAGTTAGTTATTTTAGTGCTAGATATTTTATTACGTGTATTTTGTAACATCTCAGTTATGCTGGAGCGGTAAAGTTTAAACCAAGAAACATTGCACGTGATTTATTGTATCGCTTAACGGAGACAGAAAGTTAATGAGAGGTCGTATGTAACCTCGGCTACAAACTAGGGGAATTTGCTTTTGATGCTAATTCTAGTCCCTCTTTTTTATAAGCACTCCGACATGAAATTTCTTTATGTTTGTGACTCTTACTATATGCTAAATATATTCCACACGTAAATATATTGAGTGTTATGTGCAATGTTTGTAAAATTTCACATTTTATAACTGAAACAGGTAAATCTTTGTGTGATTTTTTTTCGGATTCAACTTTTACATTCGTTACGTTTCATACAAACTGATGACATAAATATGTCAATGGGTTAATTAGTTTTACATGTTATTGCAGTTCAAATACTTTTTGATAACTTATTTATTCCAACTGTCTTATACAGGGTGAGTTTTAATTGTCCCCCCACCCAACTTTTTTCTACATTTTTCAAATATCAATCCCAGACCACTTCCAAACATTGTTGGGTAGAAGGTACTTCATTTTGACAAGGTAGTCATTTCCGGCCGCCATCTTGGATCTGCCATGTTGGATGCAAAATTTTTTTTCAAATGTAAAGGTGGGGTTGTGACCCATTATTTTGAACTAAATTTTTACCCTGATTACAATGCCGCAAACCGTTTTTGAAAATATTGATTCATTTTAAAGTTATGAGGGCTTTTTAAAACTTTATTTTTAGCCCATTTTAACATTATACATTTACAAACTAAGGCCATAATCTCAAAATAGTGCTAGATAAAGATAAGTATACACTACCAGTAATTGTCGACCTTTTTTCACTTGGTTATGACTGATGTATTTTTTTCGGTCGCCATCTTGGATCCACCATTTTGAAATGTGATAAATTATTTTAAATATGAAGGGGGTGTTGTGACCCATCATTTTGAACTACTTTTTTAAGCTAAACTTAATGCCGCAATCCATTTTTTGTTATCAAGTTTTATTTATGAAATATTGCAATGTTTTTGTTAAAAATGTCAATATTTCAAAATCAAAAAATGAAAATGAAAAACGGATCACGGAATTAAGTTCAGATTAAAAAAGTAGTTCGAAATGATGGGTCACAATACCCCCTTCATATTTAAAATAATTTATCACATTTCAAAATGGTGGATCCAAGATGGCGGCCGAAAAAATACATCAGTCATAACCAAGTGAAAATATGTCGACAATTACTGGTAGTGTATACTTATCTTTATCTAGCACTATTTTGAGATTATGGTCTTAGTTTGTAAATGCACAATGATAAAATGGGGTAAAAATAAAGTTTTAAAAAGCCCTCGTAACTTTAAAATGAATCAAGATTTTTAAAAACGGTTTGTGGCATTGTAATCAGGATAAAAATTTTGTTCGAAAAAATGGGTCACAACCCCACCTTTACATTTGGAAAAAAATTTTGCATCCAACATGGCAGATCCAAGATGGCGGCCGGAAATTACTACCTTGTCAAAATGAAGTACTTACTACCCAACAATGTTTGGAAGTGGTCTGGTATTGATATTTGAAAAAATGTCGAAAAAAGTTGGGGGGGGGACAATTAAAACTCACCCTGTATAACATTGATTTTAGCGAATTGCTCATATAGGAAATAAGCTATTACCGTAGTACTCATGGTAAGACCTGGACCCGGGACCGATTTACTTTTCCACTTTGAGGTTTTCGGAGGCCAAAACACCATCCGTAAAATGCATGTATGTGTAGGCTTGTTTGGAAAAAGGGCTACTATTGTAAATGTTAAAGTAAACCTATACGAGTTAGTGAAAAAGATATTCATTTCAGGGAGTTGAGTTAGTGTGTTTACTTTAATATAAATAAATATATAGGTGTGTGTGTGTGTAAGTCCGTTACCACGATAACTCGAGCAAAACTGATCCGATGTTGATGAAATTTGGTTGAAACGTGTAAACCTACATTTATTCGAAGGAGTTCGCGAACCAGCATGATCGGACTATTAGTACGGTTTATGTGGGAATTTAGGCGGTAAAAATGGGGGTTTCCCATTTTGACCCTAGAAACATAAAATTTTGAAATTTCTTTCCAAACCATTTTCTAGAGCTTACAATCAAATAATTTTATATATTGAAGAGTTGTCATGTGCCTGGTCGTTATGGAGAAAATAGAAAAAATCTAAATTTTAATACCTATATTATTCTTATAGAGAAAATGTAAACTGTTGTAGTCGGCTTGTTTATGAATACATTTTGAAAATGTGTTTAATTCATACTATACTTTTAAAATTTAACTATAAAATCACTTTGTTCCTTTCCCTGTAGCAGAAAACCAAAGTACTCATTAAACTTATGTTATTTAAATATGCCTAGGGAATAAATATGACATTTTAATGGCGATGTTTTAGTAAAGATCGAATTAGGCAAATGGAAATTCGCTTAGTTTGCAGGGTTTCTGCGGCGGAGGTGTTTATTTTAGTTGTAACTTTACAGAAGTTTTTTTTAATTTGTTGTCACTCTTATTTTATTTATTTTGTCAAAGCTCATTTCCAGTAGAAGTAGAATAAAGGGATACTGTATATAAGCTTTTATTCAAAATGTGAGTCCCTTAACTCTTTTCATACTACTTTTTTAGAGTTTTTCACATTTTATATAGATAATGGTCCAACACTGTTATTATTTTTTATTATGGTCCATGAATACTTTTATTGTAAAGGGTTTTAGAACATTATTTGGCTATTAATTGTACAATATCTTATATAAAATGTGGCTGTAAGGAACTGAATAATCAACTCGTACAGATTGCTAAAGGAAAAGTGTCTCTTTCAGCTTCACACACTTGGTATATTTGAAGTCACTCTCGGTGTATTTGGGAACCTCTTGAGTTCTTTGATCAGTCTCTGCTTCAAAATCCACTTTCAAGTGTGAGTCTTGTATCTTGCAAGTCTTGTAAATTTTTTATGAAATTTACGTTACGAATTTTAAGCCTATTAATAATTCAAATTTGTGTGTTTGCTCAGTGGAACATCGCTCTACGAACTTCTTTGGTCCTGTCAGAAAATCCTTATTTGAATACGAGTAAAAATGTTACCTGGTTTGTTAAGAGTTTAATTTATTCCAGACCTGACAGTTTAAGGTCGCAGTAGAAAAACACATTTTTCTTGTATTTGTTATTTATTTACTGAAAAAAATAAAGTAGTTTTTACATAAGTACAACATAACAACCCGTCATAAGGCATTTGCAGGAAAAAATGTTTGTGGATAAATTAATTGCAATAAGTAAGCAAATTCCAACGGTTGATTCAGCTTAGATTTTATAGTAGTTAATAATGTGTAATAGACAACCTACATTCGTATTGTACTGGCTGCTGGATGCTAGCTTTACTTATGCAAGGATTGCAAATTATATAAGCGCCTTAACACTCCCCCGGGCTATGATAAGGATGAATATGGAACACACGACAAGTTTCAGTTTAGTATTCTATTCATATTTTGTACTTAAATTCAAACTCTAATGTTGGCTGATGTAGTCGTTAATTTTAGTATTGCTAATTGAAAATATTTACGGTAGTTAAAGTGTTGTGATTATAAAACTCATAAAATATTGTAGTAGAGTAGATATTATTGATTAAATCTTGATACACTTTTTGCTTTTTTACATTATTACTGTAAAAGTTGTACTATGGTAGATCTCCTGAGCAGACACAGTTCTTAGAGTGTTCAAGACTTATTCTCGTTTTATAGTTGTGCGTACCTTTTTAAGAAAGGTTTCCAACCACCCAATCACTGCGTCATCACTTAGCTGAAATCAGTCAGGTATTGGAAGGATTTTAACTCCTTCCTCGATGACTAAAGTCCCGAGCTTTATTCAGTCTACGTTCTAATATTTCTTTAATCATTTTGCAAGTAAATAGTTTTACTCGCAATACTGAAAGGTTTTAAGAAATACAAAACTATTGTGTACCGAGGAGGAATCCAAACGCTATTCCTATTGTCAATTTTATCTGTATCTGTTCAACTCAGAAGGTTCTAACGATTTCCGTCCCTTAACAGACGTTGCCGCAATACCACTCTCACATAAAAGGAATCATAACTGCTCAAAGATATTCTTGCAATTCAAACTATTCTCGGTTGCGGCTGTTGAGTTTATTTCTCTCCGTTTATTTATATTATTTACCTATTTTCAATGTAGGCCTATGTATCTGCAGAGTGTTAAAGTGTAATTGATTAAAAATTGAAATAGAAAATGAATTTAGCCATTGTTACGAGAAGAACCAGCAAAGAAGAATTTTTTTATACAGAATTATGAATTATTTATAAAAGATTCTGTTATTATTATTTTTATACGGCCTGAGAGAAAATAATTGATCAATATCTGTATAGTACGCGAATAAAAGTTTGCGACTTTCGTAAAAGTATTGTCAATTAAAACTGTCAATTATATTGTATTGGATTTAACTTATTTTATTTATCGCAGTGCATTGCGTATTACCAGTATGGTAACGCTAGACTAGTTAAAACGTAGCACATTTATCTACACTAGTATAAAGAGTAGCGAGAATGGCTGTTTAGTCTTTAAACATTCAGATATAATAAACTGTCATTTTGGTTTACTGTATTTTTGTAGAAATCCCATGTTTCCTTTACCTTGAACTTCTATAAAATAAAATAGCGACAGTCGGCAAATAAACCGTTTGTAAAAGACAACCTATGTGTTGACTACAAACTACGTGTATAAAATAACAGTTCCAAACAGACCTCTTTTATCTCTCCTCTTGTTTGTTTGAACCCTTTGTTCTTCTTTGCCGCTCACTTTAGAGTACTTACAACATATGGTTGTTTAAATTAAATATTACATTATTTCATATCACTTAGGGTTGGTTGATAAACTTAAAAATAAAATAGCAAACACATTTTTTTTTGTTATTAATTGTTATCAATGTATTAAACGTTGATCAAAAGTATTACCATAACGCCTAAATTTACGTAAGTTGTTTATGTAGGAATTATACTGTTATTAAAATTGATTAAATCCCTCTAAGTCGTGAAATATAGGGGAGTGCGAAAATACTGGATGAAAAAGTGCTTAAAAGCATTTACTCGATTTCACTACCACTGGGCTTAAGTGTGTATAAGGTCTTGTTTAATTTAGGTTAATCCATAAGTTATTGACAATTTACTACAGTAACTAAAAAAACATTACAAGACTTGATTTAAAAACGTTTTTGTTAATGTGTAATGTTCAAAAAATGCAAACATTTATTTTAACCTTAAAATATAATTTACAACGTCCAAATCGACTGCTTCCGGATTTTCACATATTATTTTCAAGACTTTATTTTAGATCCAATGATGGTAGCTTGTTAAATAAATCTTTCATGAACGGCGATGTGCTGATGATTTTAAAGTATTGTATTTTCAATTATTTTTCTCCCAGAAGTAATCTCTAAGTGGCAATTTGGTGACTAAGCAACACCGAAAGAGTTAAATCATTATAGTCTCCGAGGAACTAATTACAGTTTAAATGTCAGTTACTTTGTAATTCCCAGCGAGGATATATTTAACTTTATACCGAGGCAAACTTAACTCAACCGTTCATTCATTAGTTGGATCTACTCTGTAAATATGCATAACTATCTTCAGTTTAGTTACTTATCTGTTGCATCGTTAATGTTGTCTTTTCTGTCGTGGTTTTTACTGTACTGGCATTGCTTTAGTATATATTATATAAAACATTCTGTTCTATGGAAATATTTAGTAATCTCCCTTCTTTGTAACGAAAGCCCACTCTTAGTGTCCTTGTAAAAATTTATCGTTGTTTAACCAACGACAAACCTTTCGACATTCGTTTTGATTAACTTTTCGACTAACAGTAAGGACTTTGAACTGATAATTCGTTCGACAACAAGCAACTGGTATACTAATTAAATATTTTGATAACTGCAGCGACCAAAGAATTAAAACTTGTTTTAGTACTGTTCATTAAAGCCATACAATTTATGGTAGAAATTTGAGCCATATCTACTTGTTTTGCGAATCGATTATTTTTTAAACTCCAGTACATCAATGTTATGTAGTCGACTTTGAGTATTGTATCGACTCAATATTGTTTAAATCAGCTGTTCTAACTGTCCGAGTACAAATCAATTTATCAGGTTGTTGATTGTTTTAGCCTCGATACAATTATTCATTGTACCACAAACTGTTCATGCTGTCTAAAAAAGTTCGGCGTTGGTAACTTTGCAAGGGCTTGGACTTTGTCCGTACAAAAATATTATAAATTTCTGATTTTACTAGTAAAAATACCAGTAGCGTAAGTTCCGATTCAGAATTATCCCCTATTTAGAGCAACAGGTATGTTAGCAATGCGATATTTCCACAACCCCTCGTAGCATGCGGACAGTGTTGCGAGCAAGATATCGTGATTCCAACGTCATTACTCCAGATTACCAAGTATTATATCTTTATCGTTTGCCACTCACGAACTCGTCATAACAGTGTTCTACATCGCTATGCTGCGAGTCCAACTAATGGAAATTAGGTTAGATTTGTCAGGGATAACATAAAGGTAAGATGAAATATGTGTTAAAACAATCCATGACCTGTACGTGTTTTGACGTCACTACTGACCGAAAACCTTTACTTGGCACATATTGATGACTGTTTTGACATCGAAACATGTACATCGAACTGTTCTGGTAATGTAATTAACGTACTCATCATACATCTCCATTCATAATTGGTTTAAAATACCTACCTTGTATGGTAGCCATTTCATTGAAAAGTATTAAAGTAGGTAAAGTACTGGGTAACTATTGATCTTGTGAAGTTAATTTCTTTGGAAATTGCTCTGATATAAGGAAATAAGAATCCTATACATCTAAAGGAAATTATGATATTAAATTTATATACTTTGTTCACATACTTTTATTTATATAACAACCCAGTAATAATGGTAAAGTGGTGAGAAGTTGGGCATAAGGAAAATTATGTTGGGTGCCATTTCAGGAATAAAACCAATTGTAAAACAGTTCTTAGAAACTAGACGGTGATTTGGTGGGTGAGGAAAAGCAAAGGAGTTTAATTATCGTTGCCTCGGTGGAACTAATTACAGAATTAATGACAGTTGCTTCTAAAGTCTCCGGGTTGGTTACAGTTTTAACTTAAAAACTTACGGTTACAATTTAGTTTTTTAATCTCATTTCCTCAATTTATTAAATCGTAATATTTTCTTTTATGTTACTAAGCTTATTCTGTATTCCATCTTGTTTCTTTTGTTTCAAATATAAAAAAAAACATGGGAATACATATAATTTGTATAGGCTATGTCTTTCAAATGTCTATTTAATTGCTTGAAAAAATATTGTATCAATGGATTACTGAAACATCGTGAAGATATCTTGCGGAGATGAGTCAGTAGCGCAGTCGGTATCGCAAAGGACTACGAATATAAGGAAGCAATGTCGTGGGTTCACGTTCCAATGTCTTCACTTACGTAAGCTTATTTTTTTTATCATCTGCTCAGCCCCTGTTTTGTACTTACAGGTTTTATAGATTATGACAAACCTTTCTTAATTTATATATAATCCCAGAAATAAGTACTTCCATTTTTAAATTAATGAGGACATAACTTTCTAAGCAATTTATTTCAAGTTAAGAATCTTTTCTTATAGTTTCGTAAATTACAAATGCACCGAAAAGTTGTTTTTGTGTTTTTCAATGTTTAAAAAGAACTAAAATTAAATATAGTATACATTTTGCATAATTAGGAAACAAACTTCCAATCGTTACAAATCTGGAAACCATTTGATAATCTGATTTATCCTAAAACCAGTTAATAACTAAGAAACACTTTATATATATGATTACTACCTTACACATTTAAATACCAACTGTATGACATAATGTATCATAATTGCGCATTGATTATTGCAATAGTTAGGCCTTCACTCCTTGGCTCAGATTCGTGTTTCAACAGTCTTTCCTCCCACACATCAAACTCCTGCTGTAAGGTCGCGTGTAAGGGGTTCGTGATTTTGTCCTCGTTACCCGAGATTGCTAAGTATTGTATATGAATCGTTATTATTACATCATTTCTTACTACAGTTTATTCGAAGCTTTTACAGCCGTCCTAATCATTGTAACTTTCGAAACAGCTGGTTAATATTTGAATTTTAAGGAAGAGTAGTAATATTCTGCAAAACACATTACTCATGGTTATTTTTATTTATTTTTTTTTTCAAATTTAAAGAGTTTTAAGGATAACATTATTGTGATAAAACATAATATAAAGCGTATCACTAGAAACACCATACCTATATTAGAACAACTGTTTAGATCATAAAAATAAACCAAAAGAATTACGTGAGTGGCACGAATCGTTTACTAAAAACATTTACATATTGTTTGGACTTTTTTTTACAGCTCGATCAAAATAATACACAAACTTTTAATTTTAGGCCATTGACGTCATTTGTTTATGTTCATGATCCATACAGTTTCGGTTTTAATATTCAAAATTAGGGGTTATAACTAACAAAGATTATTGACAATGTTATATTACATAGTTTGTACCAACGCTATTGCATTATTATTGTTCTACCAATTTTATGAAACATAAAATTGTTTGAAAATTATCTACAGCTTTTATAACAAAAAACGTCTATGTTTTGCACATTTCTTCTTTATAACTCAACCGTAAAGAACATCACAGGTAAACAGTACATTGTCTTATATTTCCCCTCTTGGAGGAGCGATCAGGGACATGTTTATATTGTTAGTTTACACCTAAACTTCTTTTAACGTTTATCACTGTGACGAATAATTCTCTTAAAATTTTAATGGACTTTGCGTAAGTAGCTAAACACTTAGCGATACGAAAGTCTATTTTGCCTTACAATTAAAACTCCTTTTAGCACACAGTTATATATGTCATATTTGTCAAACATAAACCTTAACCATTAACCAAAAGCTGCTTTCATGCAAAACTTACTAAATTTGTTTATCTAACAAAAGCCCATCCCTTACATCCAGTCCAAACTGTTATTTTGAATCCTTTACAATTGGCTACAGCAAGGCGTTGAATTCCATTTCGATTTATAATCGAGTTCAATCGTCTTTCATTCCAATGTCTTTTGTTTCGTCTGCTTTCACCCCAGCTGACAAAAGAAACGATTGGTTCTCGATCGGCAAACAATTTCGATACAGTAATTCCACACCATTCAGTTAAATTGTTTCAATTAGTAATCACAATGTTGTATTGGATACTTGATGCTCCGGAACTACGTCTGACATTTATAATAACAAGGGGAACTACAAATATGATTTGAACTGTAGGCGTGCAACTTTCGGGTATTTTATTACTAGTTTATTAAGGGTTTATCAAGGGTGATTATAGGTTACTTTTACTATGGTTAATTATAGTTTAATTAAGGCTTATAGGAGTTAGGTCCCCGAAGGTTTGTAAAGATACGGTAGGCCTATTCTCGCTGATTATAACATGGACGACTTATCGTGACACTCAATATTACTTAGTTTCTGAAATCAAACCCCTCTCTTGAAGATAAGCATACATATTTTTTCAATGTCTTTTTTTATCATTATGAATCAGCATGTTAAAAGATGGTCAGTATTTGAGCAACGTAAACAAAGCATATGCACTAATTAATCCTCTATGTAGCAGATGCCGATATGTAAATACCAGCTTAGTTGAGCCGTAGATTTTAACTAACAGTCTGTAATTTTAACGTCTAAATTATAACTTATCCTAACCATACTTCACCTTGCCTTTCTGCCTACGCATGAATGAACAGTTCCCCATTTTCCTCTTAAAAAAGTATAAAAGTAAGTATGAATGTTGTACATGGATTTTTTATGAAATTTTCGATTTATTAAAAGTATGTTAGAATTATAATTATTTTAATCTTGCTATCATGGTTAGGCATGTGCGTAAAAGTTAAGCAAAAAGAATGAACTGTTATGAATAGATTGAGCATTTCTTTGAATATCTTCTACGATCGCGATTTAAACTCCAGGCGCACAGTTTGATTAGCGCCCGGACTGAGTTGTTGATTCAAAACTTAACCTAATCAACTCTACACGATCACTAGGTTGCTATTGATTTCCTCCTTGTTGCTTCGACCTGTTGCATAAAGTGTTACTAAAAGCCAAGTTCTACAGTAGATATATGGATATTTATTATAACACATAGCTTATTTATTTTATAAGTGTTATACAATATAAATTGCCCAAAATCCTTGTTTCCAATCAATTGAGCCGAATGTAAAGAAAAACAAATAAAAAACCTGGTAAGCTGATCGAAGTTTTATTTTATGAATGAATCACACAATCGGTTAAATAATCAATAAAATATTTATCATACAATTACTTATTTATCTAAAATGTAACTACAGTCGTAAAATGTAACAAAATATATATCTAACTTGCAACTGTATTACTAAGTTGAAACCTTTGAATAAACCGTATTATACTCTAGTATGATGAACTGTTATTTAATTTTACTATTTACTAAAAATTTGCTGAGGTTCAAACGTTACAAGTATTTAAATTATTTTAAGCGATTTTCATTTGACAAATAAGAATCCCAAGTTTTTACAACGAAAGACTACAATTTAGTGCACAGATAAATTTGTTTGGTTGCTCAAGAAGTTTTCCTTAATCGCAAGTTTTTATTAACTTATATTTTCTACCTAGTTGCAAGCTCGTTAACTAGCAGAGCAGTTAGAGAAAACATCTCCGGCTTGGCAAGTAAGTAGGCCCCGGAGAAAAACGAGATTTTCCACTTATCTTTTCTCCTTTCCTGATAGAGATATTATACCAGGGTAATGGTTACGGAGAACACTTCCATTTTAGATTATAGAAACTGGATTAAAATTGATTATCATTCTTTGTACCGGTATGCAATAATTATGTGCATTTAATTCAACATAGACAACTATTAGAGTATGTGATCCCGAAGTAATGTGAAAACCCATTTTGAGTTAATACAAAACTGACCAAACCATAAATTACTTAACCATAATTGTTACATTTATGTTTGAACTATTATACTGTATATTAGTAAGAATAACGTATAAAAGGAAGAAATTACACAGACTGTGGTTTAGCTTCGTTAATGTAACCATTCCCTTTGATATGCTAATAGACCAAAGCAACATTGGGTTTGTGACGAAACAATCGTTGCGAAGCTGTGTTTTCTGGGGACAGAAGAAAATCTTTGATTGCAGTTTGAGTTAATTATGGACCATCAACTTTGTAATTAATTAAAAACTTATTTACTTGTATATTCAGAAGAAAAACATAATTAACTCTACGAATACAACTTTTTGCTAAAAAGAGTAGATGTATTCAATTCGCCTTAACATTATTAAGTTTATTTTAGAAGATAAACTAAAATAAACCTATGTCTATTTCTAATCACGATGCCCTTGTGGTTAGAGTGCGGAGTTTACGTCTAAATGGCTCTGGCTCAATTCCCGACAGTCGCTAAAGGGCTCTTTTGTCACAATTCTGTGATATGATGGTCGGAACTTATCTTAAACTGGAGATCCACTTGTCTATAAAAAAAACCTCCCTCTAATGATAGTTGTAATATACTTTACTATATTTATATCACTATCTCAATATTTACAATGCTCTGAACCATGCAGCTGTTTTATCATCTATATTTTATTTGAATATTACTTCCAATACATCCACTTCTAAATTAATTTGTTAGTTTGATTATTTAACTTATTACTTATGTGTTTTCAGGTAAGTCAAAGGATACGTAGAACAGAATAGTAAGTATTACAAGCTGTATGTTTAATTGTTAAATCTCGATATAGGTTTTTGACTTTTGGAATGTTTTAATGATTCTTTTATTAAACATTGGTAAAAAATATACGTTAGAATTTGAAAATAATCAATAATTATACGTTAAATGCAGATGTGTAGTAGCATCGATCCAATGTAAAATATAATATTTTTTTGTAATAATAAAAGTTTGAAGCAAATTTGGAAAACTTGTTAATGACCTAAACCTAAATCGTAACTGGTAGTGATTGTAGTAAAATAAGTATTGGATTAATCTACTAGTTGAATGACTTTCTCTGTCACACTAGTTTATTCTTTACCCAAAAAGACTGGTCGTTTTTGATTGGACAGTAAATTTCACATTTTTAAAAGTTTTTTGTAAACTGTTTTTATGAACCGATTTGTTAGTTAAACTACTGTGTATGTGTTACAAGTCCTCTTTTCTACTAGTTTAGCTTTAGTACAATCCATGTGCAATCCGATGCTGCGTTCAATTCTCCAAAGCCGGAAATTGTTTATTTGAATCGCATGTGAACAATCAATCGTAATCGATCAATGTTGCTATACCTTACTGTTGTACATTTAAATGTACGCCCGAGTTGATTCAATCACACTAGAATTTCTTTCATCAATTGTTTTGGAAATATTCTTCAGTTAATAAGTAAAAAGTTTCCAAAACGTACAGTTGCTTCACGTAACCGTCAAAAGGAAACGGTAAATCTCTAAAACAGAGTTAAGATAGTCCTACAAGAATATTTTTATATCAGTGTCAGATGGATAAGGAATCATCTCTCTTAACTGCAGTCAAAGTTCTCAACCTGTAAAAAGCTTTAATTTTCGTATCGTATTTGCCACACTACACTGTTGTAAAGGGATTTCCTTGCACGGAATAACGCTGTTTGCCTCCTAATTAATTCAATGGGATTCCATTACGTACTACCATTGACCATTGGACACAGAAGACCTTTGGCTATTGACTATTCCCGATCCGTATACAATAGTCAATGTTACTAGAATGGTAATGAATTACCAAGACAAGCTGATTATAACATAAAAACAGGTAACGTAACATTTTATTGTTTACAATTAATTGACAGGACATTGTAAAGTATAGACATTGCAACAGCTCATCTATTTGCACTGGCTGGTGGTATTGACTACTATTTGTATGTACACTACTAACAAAAAATTACCCGTACGGTTTTTAGCCATACTTTGAATCCCGTATAGTGTGAAAGGAGCGTAGTACAGTATTATAATGACAATGAGTGGGGAGACGAAAACATGGCCTCTAAAATAATTTATGAGTAGCCATTCTTGAGTCCTCACGTCGGTTGGAACATTAAACAGATTTTGACAATCTTCTCCTCATTAGGTTTTTTTATAGTATGGCGAGAAACATCTTAGTCTGTTTGAAGTTCATTGTTGGTGATGGTGAGTTAATGTTGTTCAAAGGTTTATTGCGGACATTTTCCATCACGAAAGTAAAAAACAATACACAACGTTTCGGGATCTGGAATCTGATCCCGTCTTCAGGTGAAAAAACTTAACTAACACATTACAACTAACAATACACAAACGTCCAACCTAAGTTGGAATACACTACCGAGGGTAGTAGTCAAAAAATATGCACTGTATAGCAGTCAAGTCATGATACAACATGCAATTAATAACAAATCACAAAACACTATAACATAGCGTACGGTGTTGTTAGTGTTCCATTGTGTGAGTTTTTTGTACGTAAACCTTTTATAGATTATAGTGTTTTGTGATTTGTTATTAATTGCATGTTGTATCATGACTTGACTGCTATACAGTGCATATTTTTTGACTACTACCCTCGGTAGTGTATTCCAACTTAGGTTGGACGTTTGTGTATTGTTAGTTGTAATGTGTTAGTTAAGTTTTTTCACCTGAAGACGGGATCAGATTCCAGATCCCGAAACGTTGTGTATTGTTTTTTACTTTCGTGATGGAAAATGTCCGCAATAAACCTTTGAACAACATCTTAGTCTGAATCTACGTCTTTCGTCAAAAATGTATTTACAACACTCGTATGGTAAACAACTATTTTCCGCACTTGTAACATAACATAATTTAACATAGCACACTAAATCCCCTGACATATTTTTACATACCTGCCTAGAATCTGTTTTAGTCTAACAGCAATACATTTTGGGTTTTACGTTTATGATGGACAGGGGCAACTGTTATCTACCAAATAGAGTAGACTATCAGCTTTCAATGTTATCTAAATGCGGGTGATTTAAACAACTACTTGTCTCGGCTATCACTTGTACCACTCAATAGCCTCATTGTTGTTAACGGGAGGTTGATTTGATGTATTAGTCTCTACTACAAACTACCGAACTTTTTAGAAAGATTTTGCGTTTTGTTGTATTTGTCTGTAGAATTTCTCACTATTTGTGCGCAGTGGTTGTTTAGGATAAAAAAGAAAGCTGACATTTTATAAATTATATTGAACATGTGTAGTAAGAGTATTTAGGGGTTAATTGTATTTGGTTGTGTGTTAAAGTAATATTTAGTTCATATAAGCTATGGAGCTATAGTAATATTAATCATAGTAGGCCTATGACTTACTTGACGGATTCCTTCAAAACAGATATACTTTACCCGGACTAAGAACACTATCCTTGTTCGTTTTTTATTTATTAATAATCCTACAGATTTACCTGGTCTTAAACAACTTGCCAACAATTAAAGAGTATTTATACTACGAGTATATATATACAAATACTAAGTGAGCTTATTTGTCCCTAATAAAAGCCTGCAACGCTTATCGAAGGTTTGGAATAGAATCCAGATTGCTTTTATTCTTGGTATTTTAATAAATGGTCCTGGCTATTTAAATGTGCTAAATAATATTTTTTTTATATTCTATTCTTTTATGTTAACCATACTCTAACCTCTGTGTGCAACCGAAATCGCCTGATAAAATCGGCTTTGATGTTAAACGTCAAATAATTGTGAATAATTGTTGAACATGAGTTGGTTGTACTTGCTATACGTATACTTTTTATCTGATAGACAGTAAGGTGGGTTCTGAGCGCTCAAGGAAGCATTACGAAATTTGTTAGTGATTGTTGGGATTTTAACTCTAGCCTTCAGGACAGAAATCCCGCTCTTTTGCCACTAGACTATTCGCTCCTCAATTTCACACGAACGGTCCATGATGAATACATGATACATTTCTGGTTGAATGAAGACAGGTCTCCTCCTTTGGCGCTTATAGCCTATGCGCCATAAACACTAATGAATCACCAACAGTACCTTGTTTGGAACAAGTTAAAAAAGAATGGAAATGTGGCCTTGTAGCGCTCGACAGGGCATCGGCATTTCCGAGACATCTACGTCCGGAAATTCCTTCTTCTTCATTTCAGTTTCTTTTTGTTCTTTGATTCTTTCTGTATTCACGAGTTGAGCTAGTCTGAAAGTTGATAAATACCGAGGAGAATTATTTGTTGGTTGATAAAATGTGAAGAAAATAGAATGATAAGTTACAGTTTTTGTTTATACGGTTTATAACAGTTTATATCTATCCGATCATTGTTTCTACCCACAGAACAGTAAGATCTTGTAATCTCACTTCTTTGTGTTCTACCTCAGATAAAGATTAAACTTTACAAAGAACAACAAACATAGATCAAATCTGGCACTATAACCTATTTGAAAATAACGTCCATCGGTGGTATAAAAAAATCACATTTTGTACGGACACCAACGTGTTTAAAAATACCAGATATTGTAGCAGTAAATTTGACAATATATAGAGAACAATATCAATGATAAAATAATGACTTAATGTGTAAGTGTGGGTTTAGTTATACGTGTTTCGCACAAAAATATTAACTCTTATCACAAAGGTGAACGTTTCAAGAGGTAAACATTCGGTTAAAGTTTGCTTCCCTCAGGGAACGTTCAAGTGTTCATGTTCAAGAGTTAGTGTTCAAATGTTCATGTTGATACGATACAACGCCTACTACTGAAACTACTTTCGTTACCACACATGGGAACTCCTGTATTATTTTGTTGGTTTGGAAATAAATTTTTACCATGGATTGTTATCTAAAATATTTCTAAGTTTCTTAACCCGTTGAAGTGCGATAGAATAAATGAGTCTGTTTATGAAATTGCTTGTCTTCGATTTATTTTTAGTGGTATGAGGAACAACAGAAAAATAATTCATATCAAGGGTTGATCTACTGTGTTAACCTTAACAAAAACAAAATTTTAACCGAAGTATTTTGTCCCAAAAATTGTTTTAGTTATGTTTTATAAATCTCCTTAATTCTGTTTTACCCTGTTAAACTTTCTAAGTCACATTAAACATTTTTTATATATTCTGAAGCTATTTTTAAATGATTTAAAACACTATAAACCATAGACAACATGATAAAAATTAACAAATAGATTCAAGTAGCGGGTTGGTTTGTAAAGTGTAGTGTAATTTAGTTTTTAGCTAAGTACATCGAGAAGTATTGTTGGTAAAATTCAGATTTCTTCCACTCAACTTTACGAATGTAGATATATGTCTACAAATAATGAATACGAAGCTACGATGTTACTAATAAATATTATCCTTTCTTTAGAAGTACACCTTCAGTTAATCTATTTTACTTAAATGATTTGCTGAAACAGGGTAAATCTTTGTAATAGTAAATGAAAGCATCCTGTCCCACTAACACGTTGGTGTTTCCATGATTAATAGCGATTAGTAGATGATTAATATTCGATGAAAGGTTAGCGGTTTACACTGGTTGATTACCTGCAGAGAGTGATGGTTTATCGTTTCCGGCGTAGGTCGGCCAGTTACAGTTTTCATGTTAAATATACTGTTACTAATCTTTCACTTTTCAGACTTCTAAAATATTTGAATATATTATGATACTTTAAATGTTGTTTTGGATAAATTTACGGAAAAGCCGCATTTAAAATCGTTGCTAGTTGAAATAGTTTTAATTTATCAGAGTTAGACAGTGGCTTGTGTTATTATTGCAGTTAGTTTACAAAAAGAAAATACGTTATTAATGATTTTGAAGTTTTTTTTTAATCATTGTAACCAAATAACAAAAAAAGTTAGCTATTTGTCGCATGTAATATACTGTAGATACAAACTATTATGTCTAGTGCATGATTTAAGTGCAGCGAAAATTGTACTAGTAGTGGACTTTCATTGCAATATAAATGGTGTACATTATGGTGTACATAATATATTATATGGTGAGAGATTTCTATGGACAAAATTCTGCATTCTCTTAAAATCGTGTAAACTCTGCTTTATTTCTTTATTATTGTGTTTTTTGTGTGGTATTGTCGACGGCATTAATACTCTTGGACTATTTGTTAAATCTGACATCTGAGTCAAGAATGGATCTTCTTTGGATCGAACTGGTAAACACGTAGGTTACCACTACGTTTACATAAGCTACCCAGATGATTAAATATTACTTTTCTTAAAATGTTTCATAGGAACGTTTACCGTTGTGACGGGTAGTCACCAAAAATTGTTTTCTAAATTTTGGGATTATATTTCATTTGGTAAATATATTCATACATATTCATTTCATAACATATTGTGAAATCCATTTACCAGGTCTTTTACTTTTGAAATATAATCCCAAAATTTTGAAAATAATTTTTGGTTACCTCTCACTAAAGTATTCTTATTATTTTAATCGATCCCGGTTACGCCCTCGGTCACAATTCTAACCCTGGCACCGTCTACAAAAATTATTTAATTTAGATGGGTAAAACTCATTCAGTTATACTATGTTTTACACTCTTTTACATAGCATTGTTTTTAGTTCATGCTCCTTGATGTGATTGATCAAAACAATTTTCTAGTGTGTACAACTTTTTATGGTACGAAAAAAATATTTCTCCTAGATAACGTTATTAGCTGCAAGCTTATTGGTAAATAAAAGTATGCAAAATTAGATACATCTTTAAATACATGACAAGTAACTATTTTTGAAATACTAAAATCCATTTTACTGATCCACTTAACACCACTGTTAAGACTTTGGAAAGTTTTAATTAAATGATCTGATTCTCTCGTTGGATTGCAAGTTGGGAACAAATATTTATCATTGTTTCGATTGAGTTTGTAGTTAGTGTCGAAACAGTTTATGAGCAATTAAGCTGTTAGCCAAGCAGTCATTTGGAGATGAAAGAGATTCAAACAAACGTGTCTGTAAAGCCGCGTGAAGTGACTTGGTGGGGAAATGTTTAATGTTGACATTGGCTGAGCTTTCAAGTTCAAGTTAAGGCTAAAATAGAAATGTTTACATGTTTTATATACTTCCCTGTTTATCACTGTAAATGTTGCTATTTAAGTAGCTACTTCGTAAAAAAAACCAAAAACAATTGATAATGTAATGTGTTTGTGCGATTTTAATCCCGTTTGATAGTTTTCGGTATCAATGTGGTAAAGATAACGATGGATGCATGAAGCATACATTAATCTTTAGAACACGTAGAAGCCTTATGGTGAAACATAAGGTAAGATAGTTTCTTTAAGAAACTGGTACTACTATGGACAGAATATATTTTTGACGTTTACTTATACTTTGCAAATTATCTCTATAAAATCTGTGCAGATTGTAAAGAGAACCTTGATTATTACTGCAGAAAAACAATGTTCCGTAATAGGTATTTCTCTTATTCAATTTTGTGTATTGTGGCTGCCTTTAAAATCCCTAGCAGCAAAACTAAATTTTGTTTTAAAAGGATTGTGACAGTAAATGCTTAATTTAATTAGTACTGGAGACATTTGTCACTATTCCCTATATTTATTAACATATATAATAGTGTGGTTTATAAAAATTCTACAGAAACGAAGACACAATATTACGCCTAGTTCGAGAGCAGCTGAGTTCTAATTTGTCAAACTTCGTTCTTGTCACTACAACTCGACGAATTTTGTACCAATTTGCGTTGAGTTGACTTATGCAAAACTTTTACAAATGCAGTAAAGATGCGGTAAAATAACTGCAGCAAAGAATTAAATTTTCTTTAAATACAATTAAACGTCTCTTTTCATTGTAAAAAGCAATTTTCGTGTTCTGTATTTGTGAATAAAAACTGCATCACTACAATTTTGAAGAGGTAATGTACATTTTGTCCTTTTTTGTTAAAGATGTACTTTTTCTTACTAATGACCTATAATCATATATTTATGTACTTATATTATTATATTTAATAACTTATAGTGTTATATCAATTATCTCAAATTTAACTTTGCTTATTGATGTATTGATGTCAAACAAACAATTCTTAACAGATAAATTTGACTGTATTTAACTAAAGTTGTTCAACAAACCCCCTTATTAACTGTTAGTGCTCAAACTAAATTACAGTAATGGACAATAATTTACAGATACACAAATGGTTTGTAAAGTAATACTGCTGATAATCTTCCTTCGATTACATAATGTTGTCGATCGATCTTAAGTCTACATTTTTGACTAAAAGATTTGAATTCGACTTGCCTACCATCACTGACTTTGATTTTCATTTCGCAAACCTTCTATCTTCGTGGTAAATCCATTTCGTGAAGTTTTTAAATAAATGTTAAAACCACATCAGGCTCACAAATTGTTGACGCTCGTTAAGCAAAGCTGCGCTAGAAGTGAGAAATGACAATACGAAGATTTTCCACGCCGCTGAACATCTTTTGTGGTGGGATTCAACAAATGGTCCTCTTCGTAAAGAAGTGGCGTAAAAATCTTGTTTATTGACTTAAGTTACAAAATAACCATTAGGTTTATGAGTAGTTAATTTAACAATTTACCAATGATATTTTTAACTTTTAAAAGCCGTGAAAAGTTATAAATTAAGAGCTTACAATTCTTCACCTTTTCACTTAATATAGTAAATTTCACAGTTAATTATAAACAATGAATAATAAGAAATGTGTAATATTTCACTGTAATGGATTCAATATTCGATAAGTAGAGACGATTGTTTTATATTCATGTGTGGGACAGTTCTTGTTTCAGTCATATTTACAGGGGTCGAAACTTATAAATGATCATACTATGGTATGGATAGAACTAGACATTCCACCACCATGTAGACCAAATTGGTAGCCTGTTTTATAATTATTTTGAACTTACTTTAATTTATTATGCGTGTAAAAAGTCTTTGTAGCGCATCAATTCTGCTTTGTAAATGGGTGTAAACGTGTTTTGTAGCATTTTAATAAAATGAATAAATAATATAAAACACCAACAGAGTAGAACTAATATTACTGTAATCGGAAACAATTTTTTAGTTTTTTAAATCTTCAAAGGCTTCTTAGCTGTATTTATTTTAAATTTTATATAGTTAACGACGATACATTAAATACAGCTTTTAATTCTCAACGCTTCGTAATATGTTGAATATGCGTATTAAACGATGCTCGATGTTTGCCTAAAGTCACTTGTAATGGACCGATATGTTTGTTTGATTTTAGATATACCCTAGGGAGTATAACATGACAATTTACTAAATGAAAATCCATCACTGTTACTGATTGAGTTTTGCATTTATGCACAATATATTTCCACAAAAAAATGACCTATGTACAGTAGGTCGATTCTATAATTTTTTTAAGCAAACAAATCTTGTTTACAGTGTGTATTGTTGCTCCAAAAAATACGTTTTCCTGTCTTTGTTTGGGTGCAATATTAATCAATGAAAATAGTACATAATTTATATACCGGAAGGGAACGTTAAACTTAAATCTAGTATATTTTAAGTATGGCGATACTTACTTGCCTACTAAAAACACACTTAATGACCCTCCTTGTAGCAGTAAACCTAGGTAGTTAAACCTAATGTTATTTAAATGCATTTAAGTGAAAATCAAACCAGACAAATGGAAATTTTCTTAGTCTGCAGGTTTGCTGTGGCGGGGTATTTCACTATACTGTATCCAAAGTGTTCTTTGTCATAAAAAGTTTTTGTATCCGTTCATCCATATAATATTAAATATTTGCATGCAATACGACAACATTTTTAAATACATTCTACAATTACATTTATACGTGGTGCTGTAAAATAGCTGTTATTTGATAATTACAGCACTAGCTGCTATACCTTTGCTTTGCAATGGGCAGGCGCTGTGGAAGGAAAAGTTTTGTTATTCAAGTGAGTAAAGTCATGGGAAAAAAATTTAGAATTTTACTTCTTTTCTCTTAATCCTTCAAATCAGGTTATCCAATATAATATTAGTATGCAATAATATAATATAATGGAACGTTTAAGATATTCCACTATTTTTCCGCCATCGCAAAATAAATAACTTTCTACCGTTTGTTAGGTACCCACAATTATGTCGAAAAGAATTACCTTACATAGCGAAAACAGAAAATCGTTTAGCACACACGAAATAGAGCAAAATTATCAACAATTTAAAAATCATCTCCTCGTCAAAATATTTTATCTGTTAGTCTGGAAGTGCGAAAAGTAATTCTATTAGATACGCGCACTTCAGAGATATATACTCCCGGCTATATTACAGATCTACATTGTTAAGCAGTTGGCCACTGAATCTAATCTAATAGTGTTGAATATGCAATATCTACATATTCAGCGCACATTTGAGTGTAGTGTTTGGTTGGTTTAACCATTCCATCCAATAAACATATAATCTATTACGTTTATCTTTATGTATATTTTTGTTTAATTACGTAGTTGTTTTAGTATAATGTGTTTTTTTATGTCTTCGTAGTTTTTTTTTTTTTTTACAACACAAAACCGTTACCTTGGATTATGTTCACGTAAAATTACAGTATTCGCTTTACGAATTACGTACAGTTGATAATATAAAAATTGATGTAACTTATGATGCAAACATTTGCTCGCGAAGAACCTAAAGATCAAACATCTCCAAGAGTAATACAAATATCTGCTCTGTTCATACATCACTAAGTAACCTATTTGAGACGACCTTAACGTATTTATAACGTTTAGTATCATACCTAAATAAAACTATTTAGGGTAACAAAGTAAGCAACAAATGTACTGATTTAAAGTGTTAATTATTCTATAGAATGAGGAGAAAAATACCCCTCTCTATACGTCACTTATCAACACTACATATTTTATGTATTATGTCAGTTATAATACTGAAAACCTGTAATATACCTGTATAATTGGGAAACTTACAGTTTAAAGTAACTTCAAAAGAGTTTATACCGATAAATTTAGTTTTTTTATATTTTAGCGTATTTACTGTGTTACAGAGTCGTCACTAAGTAAAATTGATTGTTGATTGGCGGGATTAGAACCCAAACCTCTTGAACCAAAGTCCTGCGATAATCAATAATCCAGCCGCACCCCAGCCTATACGAATTGTAATTTTCGAACAACTTATTATAAGTAATGTTTTTATAGTAGTCTACGAAAAAATCTCGTAAGGCCGGGGCCACACGTGGCGGATCGTCCGCGCGGCTTATGATCGTACGATCATAAGCCGCGCGACGATGTCCCGGCCACACGGGGCGGATGAACCGCTTCCGGTTGAGGTTTCCCAGCTTACGTAATGAGGTTCTATGGTTTAATTCACTCGTTCTCGTTGAAGTCATGGAAAAAACACGTAGTTAGTTTGTGCATTAGAAGCGTGTGGTGAGCTAGAGCCTAAGGCAAACCGAAAATTGGGTCCATCATTTCATAACCGATAAACCATTTGTGTTCCGAACCTTTTACGAGCACGTGCGAAACCTAATTCGGAGTCTTTTATTGTTACTATCGCATGTAGATAGCATCGTTTGACGAGCTACTTCAATTGCTTTGACCGCATATTAACTAAGGAAGATTTCCTCATGAGAAATGTACAAAATGAGAAATCCCACATAAAACAAGTTCTATTGATTTGTCTGTATCGAACATTTGTCACCTATAAACCGAAACGCACAAGTACAAACTAAAAAAAAAAAAAAAAAACAACTACAAATGCTTGAAAATGAGCTCCAACCGCGCGGACAATCCGCATCGTGTGGCCACTCTCATAAGACTACGTGTGTCATCCCCTCCAACGCGGCTTATGATCGCGCGGACAATCCGCGACATGGCGCGGACAATCCGCCCAGGCGGCTTAGGATCGCCCCGTGTGGCCACTCTCATTTGATTCAATGTGTTGTCGGACCACGCGGATCATCCGCGTGGTCCGTCCGCGCGGATGATCCGCGTCGTGTGGCCCCGGCCTAAGGATCTTAACGAGGGATCTTAAGGGTCTTAACGACACGTAGTAGAAAATTCACGAGCTTAAAACTTCTACGAGTTCAAAATTTCTACAGGTACGCCAAGTTGCGTACACTACTTTACTTACGACCGTTTTTAATTACTAAAAATCACTACTCATAACTTCCAAGAGAGGTTATGTTTTAGTTTAGAACCTCTCATAGCAACTGATTGTGATGCAACGACTCTTGTCCCAACCACTCACTCATTGTATTATCAATTAAATTGGTCATAACAGCTGATAATTTAACGTCTAATGTATACAATGTAAAAAATGTAAAATTTTACTTCTTTTCTGTTAATCCTTGAACCTCATTGCTCCGTTTAATAATGCTGTTAAGTAAGTAAACAATGCTGTTAAGTGAATCTTTTTAATTCTAAGGACTGAACGGAAACGGTTTAATATTTTTTTACCATGACTTACTTGACTTATTTCCTTGCGCTCCTAGGGGGAACATAGGGGGTCCTCGACGAACACTCTCCTGCGGTCCCTTTGGTTGGCTAGCTCTTTTGCCCTAGCCCAACATGCCCCCCTTGCTCTCTTGCTCTTGCTCTCTTGGTGTCTTTTGCTCTCATGCCCTGACAATTTAACTCCTTCTCCACAGTCCGCCTCCACGTGTTCTTGGTCTCCCTCTTCTTCTATTTCCCTGTGGGTTCCATTCCAGGGCTTGTCTCGCTACTGTATCTTGCGGTTGCCGAAGAATATGCCCAATCCATCTACATTTTCTCCGATTTATTTGAATAGCAATATGCTCCTGGTTGGTTCTAGCTCACAAATCTTTATTAGAGATTACTTCAGGCCACCACACCCTGAGAATGATTCGTAAACATTTATTAATCATAATTGTATTATTTTTTTTTTACCATAATTACGACGAATAAACTTTAATTTCATTTCGACGCTCCGTCGGAAACTATGACATACTTGACAAGTGTCAAGGTCAAGTCAATAACAAAAAGGACTTGTTTAAAATGATTTTAATTTGTTTTCAAAAACACATTTTCACAACGCTAGCCGCGGGCAGAACATAATGAAGCCGCACAATGTGTCCAGATTGCATTCACTGTATTGTTTTCAGATCGTATTGTTGTGGTTTGGAAAACAGTTGGCGCTGTTGATTGAAATGATAATTGTAATTATGTTACATGGACAAACCTGTTTTACAGAGTATGTTTTTGTTTATCGCATTGTTTCTGTAATATTTATTGTCCTGATGCTTTACAATTATGAAGTTAGGTAGTCAAAATTATCCTAGCTTTAGGGTAGCAATAAACTATCGAAAATTACAAACAGATTCATTGGTTGATTTTTTTAAATGGTTGTTTATTTTATTTTGTTTGTTCATAAATGTTTATAATGCTCTTAGACTCAAAATGTTTGTTTAATCGGTCATGTTTAATATTTGATTAAATTTAGGCTACTGTTAACATTTAGATTTCCTAAGGCATTGTTGTTAGATGATATGTTTTTGCTGTTTGCCTTCAACCGCCGGTATAATACAAAAATTATTAAGCCATTAATTATTAAAACATCCAATATTTTATTTGTAACTTAACCGCGTTATCAAGTTTCGTTATTATTTTCACCTACAATATTAAATTTATACACAATGTGTGTGCAGATGATTGTTAGTGGAGTGATTTAAATAGTTACATATTGTTACCAGAGAGAGGAAGGTATACAAGCGATGGTCATAATGTCTTTTCAAAGATGCATTTAAACATTTAGTTTAAAACCTTTGGGCTAGCTTATAAACTTTTATATATCAGAGTGATACAATTATAACCAACGATAACGTGGAATTCAACCAAACAAGATTCGCGTTCTACAATTTTATTTGATAGTGGCATGAAGATTTAACTTTTTGCGATGGTAATAATTCAATGGAAACACGAAATATATACCATTTCCTTGTATCCGACACCCTTAAAACTGAAATAAAGAACTAACAGACCGATTAGAAAAACGTATTCAACAAACCAATTTACATGTACTACAATATCAAGCTTGTTCATTGGACGATTCATTTTAATTAATGTATATAATAATATGGGGGCAGGTGGTTCAAATTCTGTCAGACATGAATAGTTTTTAACTACATTACAATTTGAGCCGTTGGTGTAAGTCCAGTGTAATCCTAAGTTTTTTTTTAACCGACTTCCCCACTACCAACAAAAGGAGGAGGTTCTCAATTTGTTTGTGGCGATGTTTTTTTTTCTATGTATGTTCACCAATTTCTCTGCGATTCTTTTACCGATCAGTGTGGTTCCACCACCAAAATAACCAGGAGAGCTTCTATTTGGTACCTTATATATTATGTTTAAGTATAATATTTGTTTCGGTGAAAAATTCTGAAAACCTTAAATATTCAACATTCATTTTGTTTACATTTGTGCAGATTGTTTACATTTGTGCAGAGAAGGCAATAAATAATAATAACATTCCTACAGCTGTTAGTTAAAACCATTTAAATGAAGCTACAGACAGTTTCTTCATGAAACAGTTGCTTCATATTGATTAAACTATTTCTTGCCATGGAGACTAAATAAGTTACATTGAAAAAATGCATTTTGTTTTGGTGACTATAAAAAAGGTATTTCAATGTTTGACCTGATTTGTGTATGATTCTGTTTTGAGTATTGAATGTTCTGACTTATAAAAACATAGTGAATAGCTGTATGATATTGACAATTGAAGGTGTATTGTGAAAACCAAAGCATTCGTAAAAGAGGTCTAAACATAAATTAGATGCAATTATTCCTTAAACGATTAAGAGGTGTGAGATTGCATAATCGTCAATCGTCTTAAAAGTGTTAAATATTTTTATTACTAAACATGCATTTGAAGACGTGGAGGGTTTATTAATATTCTTCACTGTCTATAATATTATGCCTGCTTCGGAAATGGGAAGCTGATTTGCAATTTCGACTACATCTTGAGCAAACAAAACCACCTACCCCTTACACCACTTTTAGCTGAACCAATCTTTCATATACATATTTTTCAAAGGTAATATACGTGATAACAACCAATTTTCTACTTTTAAGAGATTTTTTAGTGCTGGTGGCTGAGGAATAACTTTCTTATTGTTCCAAAAGGCTTGAGACATTACTGTATTTCGTTTTATAATGTAGAAGTACACCAATTGCAGGAAACGATGGCTGGCATTTCAATGTCTCTAGGAAAGACATTCTTTTTTCATTAGGCCTAATGTAATGGACAACTCTTTGTTTTGTTATAGGAAAATCCAAAAATGTTAATTTTTATACCCATTGATTATGTAAACTGAACAGGTGACTCAAGCAGTTTAAAAATAATGATTGTTCTGTGGCACTTTTGATTGTTTCAAGCAGTTTTGCTTATCAAAAAACTTCAAGTAATTAATATATAACAAATCATACAGTCACTAAAAATCATGAAATAATTTATTTTTGTAAAAAAATACGACCGACTTCAAAATGCTCTAAAAAGAATGAAATAATTTCAATAAAGTAAACTTTTGTATTAGGCAAACTCACGTATTTTAAGTCGGCGCGGCTCTATGATGATTTTTGATACAAAATTGAAAGAGTGTGTCCATATATTGCAGGTGACTATCTATAACTAAAGGTGTTAATCTGCATGTCTTTTTCATAGTTATGCGTTAAGTGTTATTTTATTACCGTCATCAGAGATCGGCATTATAGTGGTATTAACGAGTATCTTTAAAAAGATTATAACGCATTTAAATGTTTCTAACTTGGAAAAGTAACGTTTTAATACTAAACTAGCTTCTTTTCCCTATAATAATATCAAACTAAATTATTTTTCTATTCATATAGAACATTTGTGTGTTATTTTCATAATGCATTTATTCTGAAGTAAACATAAAATACAAGAAAATATTTCCTTTAATATATAAACAAAACAGTTCAGTATGTTTTTTATATGTTATCCAGCTACAGTTTATTGATTTTCAAAATACACACACAATATTTAATTTCAATCATATTTGCAGTTTGAGCCGCGCCGACTTGAAATACGTGAGCTTGCCTAATACAAAAGTTTACTTTATTGAAATTATTTCATTCTTTTTAGAGCATTTTGAAGTCGGTCGTATTTTTTTACAAAAATAAATTATTAACTATACAAATTAAAAAAAATATATTACCTCTCAAGTTATGACCTTTTATTTCAGGGAATCTCCTTTCACTAGTCCTTCGATAAATTACTCTTGATATCAAACACTTTTTGACGTTACAACATGCGAAAAATATAATCCAATGTATTTATCGGTGTGTATTACTTTGCCATCAAAACTTGAATCATCAATTTCCATCAAGTTGACGTACACTGATTGATAACGTATTGACTGAAAGTTATGATTGAATATTGACTGATTGCAACAATAGCGTAAATCGTCAATTAACGCTGTGACACCCCTATCAGTAGCCACGGCATGAGTGGGCAAATTAAAGGGTAATTTTCTCATGAAATATACGACCCGTGATGGTAGTTGTCATCCGACAGGTTGTATTTGTAGTAAACGATTAACAGTTTGTCGTCGATTGATTAAGTGTGATTGTTTATGTGATGAAAGCTTTATTGTATTTTATAGTTTTTGGCCATATAAACATACATGAAAGTGATTACATAAACATGTAGCTGTAATTCGTTGATGTGCTCCATGTGTTTGGGGGTTTAGGTTCCATTTTATTTATTGTCAATAATTGTCGAAAATCATGTATGCTGCTAGAAGCTGACTAGACACTCATCAAAGTTTAAAGTAGATAATCAAAAGTGGAAATATGTACTTAGATCGCGTTTACTAAATCGATAGGAATTGCGTTAAAATATTGGATTTTGGATGGATCATTCAAGTGAACTATTACAGAAGGATTGACAGTTTATAAGTAAAATAATTTTACGCCACACTACATTATTTTGACGAACTTCCCACGCAAGTATTCAGTCCAGAAAACAGCTGTTTGCCCCGGCTTATTTAAATGGGGTTTCATTGCGTACTACGGTACTGTAATGAGTTTTACCGGACACCAATCAGCTGATTATACTGTATTTAGGTGGCAATGAGTGGTTATAAACAAAAACATAACCTCTCTTATAGGTTATGACTAGTGATTTTTAGTCCTTTAGTTGGTGGAAATATATAAGGATTTGTACAGATTTAGTAGTGTGGCGTAAACTATCGTACGTAACTCGTCCAAAATGTGTTTACCGGACTCGTATGGTAATCCCGTACTCGACTTCGTCTCGCACGGGGAACGACCACACTCGTCCGGTAAACACTTATTTTCAGGACTATAGTAACGTAATATACTATTGTGAGGTAGTATACATTTCAGGATTAATGGTTCCTGCATAAGTTAACATCAAAATGTAATTCAGCTTATTCAGTTTCCCATCAAGACGATTGTATTTTTTAATGGTCAATACTAAAAATAAAAACATAAGTTTTTCCTTATTTTGTCCATAATTTTTAATTATGTAAATTCACTTTTAAATTAAGTTCTAGATATAATTTATGAATAAAGAAAATTATAAGCAAGGAAGAAAGTCTTTCTTTAGTAAAATAAGAATATCGGAGAAGGCTACTTGAATATGAATTGACTTTATTAAGTCTTGTAAGCTTTTGATATTCGATACTTTGAATCCTTCACTATAAAGTTCTCTCTTTATTGCTGTATTTTAAAACGTTAGAATATTAAATAACAATGCAATGCTTGTTATAATTTATTGCCTGCCTATGTAATTAAAGTATTGTCTTTGATATTTTTTACAATTCTATTGCAGGATATTAATTATATTAGACATATTTGTTTCGTTTATACATATTACTCTACTACTATTGTTTCAACTGCACTCCGGGATATACTTTTGTTTTTGTTGTGCTTCAAAGAGCCATACTTCCGAAAATTGAAATACATTTACAATTTATAATTTCAAACGAAACAGTAACTTTTTAAAAGTGTAAACAAACAGAACTGACCAACTGTTTATCCATGTAATATGGTTATAGTCCGGATTGTAAAATCCACAAAAACAATTCGCTGGCATAACTGTTGCCCGGTTTGTGTGCTGATAGAGTGCAAATAAGGTTTAGTGACGTTATTTTGATCCTAAACAATCTACCACCCAATTTCACCTCTATCTCCTATCCTTAAGTTATTTTTATTTCTTCATTATAATTTTTTTTATTCGAGTATAAGGCTTTGAAATCAAATTATTTGGTATTAAATGATGATTAAAAACAATAAGTTATAAATCACCAGTGACGTGGGTCAATTTATCTTAATAAATTTTGCCATGTCCTAGCTGATAATTCCATATCATGAATAAAACGCATTATTTTTCCTATAAATGTTGCGAATAAAAATTGTCACTGTTTACTTAACTTATACGTGTTAAAACCAATCAATGAAGCCAATCAAATCGGGTGATCAATCTTCAAGTTTGGTTAACTTTTCAAATTATATTTATCCAACAGATAAATAAAATTAATGGATTCGATTTACCTTGCTATTTTGAAAGATTGTTTATTTGTATTGGCAAATCCAAGTTTATACTGTACAATAATAGATAGATGTATGGTTAATTTTAAAATGTTTATTAGAATATTTCAAAAAGTTATAAAACTACCAACTACAGTTACATTATAATTGTATACGAACGGTGGTTAATTTTTAGTTAGAACTAACACGTTTTACGTTACAAACTCAACAATAAATTGGAATCATTTAAATTATTTTAAATGACAATAAAACGTAAAAATCCACGATATTTAAATTACATAAATAAATACATTTGGTTCCATACACAACTCAATATAATATATCCCACGTCCATATTTTGATATTGTTTGACAGGTAAATCCAGGGTTAGACATTTCTTTTACTCTCCCTCTTACGTATCATTTAAAGCGTGAGTAACATGTTGCATGTTTGAAATTAAAAAATAGAAACATATTTGATGTTCTTTCAATTCGTTTATTTCTTTACAAGATAATTTTTTTATTATTCCAATTAAAATCTAAGTATATGGTTTCTCAACGTTGAGAACATTAACAATTCTAAGAAAAATCATTATTAATTCCTCGACAGACAGATAAGGAGGACGTTTGTAAAATCCTTCATTTACCTTAGATCATTAATTGAAATATATTTTTCAGGGATATTACATATGCATGGCCTCGCCAAGTGAACAAAACTTGTTGGCATAGACCAATAGAAAAAAAAACAAAGTATATAGTATTTTTCTTCTTTTGTTTTTTTCTAAGTGAAACAAATTTATGATACTACATCTAAGGTGGTTTTTGGCAGGCACGTATTCTATAAATTAGTATATTTGGCAGCAAGACTCGAATGAATTAAAAAGAAGTAGGGACGAGACTACCGTATAACAAAACGGCATTTTACCTAGATTGCTGATTACATTTAGTTAAGTTGACTTTAAATTTTGTGAGTATGTTCTGTAGTAGTGGAGTGGCAATGTCTTTCAGCCTGGAAAAAAACAATAATTGAAGGTTTCTTAAATTGCAACGATGTTTCAATTTCCTTGAAATTTTATACAACCGAACAAAAATGTTACCATACACATTGCAATTGATACCCGAAACGACTAGTAAAAATGGTAAAAACTAGCGTCGAGTTTCAAACTCAGAGTATAGAAAAATTTATACACCAAGTTTACAACTGAGACGTTTCGTCAGAAATCAAATTACGAACGAACGACCTTCAAATTAGGGAGACAAAACGAATAAAGAGAGAATGTGGAAAAAACTGTTATCGGGTAAAAACGAGCTGAAATGCCACAAATGATGAAAAATAAGAACAAAAAGATATTCTATAGTCCAATTTTATTCCGCTAAAATTTCAAAATTAAATTTTTAATATGTATGTTCCTATAACAAGTAGTAAAATCATTATCTGATTTATAGAACTTAAATGAAATATATGGGCCCCTAAAATAAAACAATTAATAACGGTTGGTTTGTTTTATTGTGTCCCACTAATTACAGCATTGTGCTAGATGCAACTAAGCCGAAGTTTGAAACCAAACACAAACTATAATTGCAGATTTGGTGCATAACTCAACGCTAATGGACCATGACATGTACTGCACCTGAATACGTTCGGTATTACCTTGTATTACCCCGTCTTACGATTCTACATTGAAAATTTTTTTAGGTTAAGAGTCTTTATTATTATTTGCAATATTCAGTAGTTTGCGCTGTGTTTTTTAGAGTATATAAACTTTAAATGACAGTTCGGTGGCAATTGTGTACAAGTAATGTAATATTTTTCCAATAAATTGTAGTTTTTATTCCTTGGCAAATAATTTCACTCATTATTCGAACAATCAAGTGTCGAAGTCTTAAGTTGTCACTATGTACTGTTTAGTTTTAAGTTTTAAGTTGTCACTATGTACTTTTTAAAGAAAGAGATGTTCCCAAACCGCTTGAACAAGTGCTATCACAAAAAAGGTCGTTGTTAGAAAGGCCAAGGGATGAACTTAGAAATTGCTAAAGGAGTTAAAACACGCAAAATATAAAGAATTTCATTATCAAAATAATTAAATACATTCAAACTTTAATCCCCAGTTTCTCATGAATACGGTCATCAAGAACATATTTCATTCTTGATTCCTGAGGGACTTATAAATATGTTGGTTGTGTCTCTGCTGATTGCATTAATATCTCATCAACTCCATTCGTAACTATTTGTACTCGTCTTTTGAATAAATCGTGCACCATTTTAGTGATATGATAAAACGAATAGATCACAAGTAATGGTAGTTTTACTAATGTTTTGTTATCTTTGATTTTTTGGGGATTATTTTATTTTATGGGTTTTAAGATATTTTATGTTTTTTGAGAATTTTTCGTAGCGAATAAACTATTGCCGAAGGTCTCCTGGTAAGACATGTACGTGAAATTGGGGCCGATTTACTTTTTAATTATGATTTCCTCAGAGACCACATGAAAATGCCTTCAAATTCATATATATGAGTTCGTTAGTACGATAACTTGAGCAAAAATTAACAGATTTTTATGAAATTTGATTTATACGAGACACCTACGTTTATCAAACGAACATGATCGGACTATCGGAAAGGGGATTCAGGGTCAGTATTTAAGTACCCATTATTGCAAAACTGAATTCATCATCTGGATATACACAATATATTAGGAATACATCAGTAAAGTATATTCACAGTCAGTAATACAGCCATTGGCGAAGGGAGATAAAATCTTTATGAAACCGCTTAGAGTTTAGAGCGTGAAAATTTAATTAAAATGTTCTCGTTAGCTTATCGAGCCGTCCCAATCCTCTTTGTTGAGTTTAATAACGCAAGATATTTTAAGAATTATTTTATCCAATCACAACTCTTACCCTTATTAGTTAGGGATATCTAAAAAAAAGTTTTAGATACTTTTACAAAACGTCAGATCATTGCGATTATAATAATGCTGCTACAGATAACCTTTTGAACACAGGGAAAAACACGTATTTAATTATTGCTGGTTAGTCAATAGCTAGAAATGTTTCCGTAACCTAAATAATGTTTTGTTTGCAAGTAATTGACGATTTCGTAGAATCATTATGGTGATGAGATTAAAAGTTATAATTTCAGTTTTGAAATTCAGTGTAAGCTACTTCAATTAACGGGGAAACCATTGATTACTTAGATTTTAATAGTTAAACATTTTTTTCGCATTATAAACGATACATTATTTTTAGCATTTTCTTATAACGCTATTATTAAACCTTTGTCTTATTCGTTAACCTGTTTGATTACTTATTGCATATTGGCCATGTTATTTTATTCATTAAATAATATGTATTGAACATAGTAAATAATGTTATATGCTTAACTTTAACTTTTCCCCCCTTTGCTCCGCTGCCTCATGCAAGAACGTTTGCTCCATCCTGGAACTGAAACTAATTCAGACATTACTTTAGGGTAGGCCTAGAGGGGCTTTGCATTTATCACAATCAAAAGCTCTTGGTGATTGTTGAGATTTGAACCTGGCGTCTCGGGGATTGAAACTCCACACTTTACCCCTAGTCTAACTCTCGCTCCCAAAGCTTAAGTATTAAAGCTGAAGCTGGTCCCGTGGTTTCACCTTGATACTACAGAATAAATAGTAGACTCTTTCACTACGTGGGCTCTTTATTCTATGTCGATACTAATATCCTGCCTGAGGCTTTGAGTTCGAATTTTGCTCATTTAGTATTTATATTATTCTAGTCCGTTTGGAGCCTGCACTACATTTAAGCCTACCTACTGTGTAAAATGTCGAGGTTTTTCCGGCCAAAATAAATTATTATAAATGTAGTTACATGATTCAACCACCATGTGGTTTACTATGGAAGGTTCTAAGTGCAGCTTGCAATGTTCATTACTAAGCCAAACCCTTCAAGTAGTCAAGAGGTTTGCGTTCCACGAAATGTATACTTGACCTAGCGTTGTTTTATAAATTCGCGTCGCAAAAAAATTTCAATTTCTTTTAAATTAAAAGTCTTAAAACATCTTTATTGCCGCGTTACTCTTAAGAAAAACTATTTTATATTTATATATATTGTTTAAATTGTTATAATTTATGTTTCTTCTTAAAAACTGGTATTCTGTCTTGTATTTTAGTACTATTTTTTCCGTTGGCGATTACGGAAATTTAAGGTTGTGCTAAAATAATTCTTATTTGGCCAATGTATTCGTAGTTGTATATTGCAATTATTTGGTTGACGTAAAAATTGAGTTGGAAATTATTTTTTAAATTAAATTAAATATTATTAAACTTAAAGTAAAATAAAACATCTGTACAAATTAAAACAATCAATAATTGGCAAAAACACGAGAACAAAATAGCTAAAAAAAAACATGAAAACATACGTTTCTTTATCGGTAATCGTTTTGAAAATTATATTCTTAACGTTGTGTCATCCATTGAACTCATTGAGAGCAAATATCTCGAATTGACACCTCAAGTAAGATAACTATTATGTTTCTCCTTCACTTGTTTCCTTTTAGTGACGAGAACGTTTTTATCAGCTGAATTATTTTGACAACCTTATAGAAAACTACTGAAATGTATTCTTTCGGTTATATTTTCTTGTAAAAACGTGATAATATTCACTTTGTAACTTCTAAAACTATAAACCTTAATACCTAATGTTATCTCAGCGTAAAAAAAACTTTAAAGGATTTTGATATTATATTTGTACACAAATAACTGTATTTTCATCTTTCTTGGTGTACATGTATACATTTAGTTATTTTGGTATCAATATTCTGTGAAGTTTCAAACTTCTAATTTATTGAAACCTTATTTGCTTGCAGAGCAATAAAATAACATGTGTTATCATAATTAATTGTTGGTCCTTCCTTTTAACGGCGTCAAATGATAACTCGAGGATGAATCATCCCTGAGGACATACAGAGGTTATATTATGTTTTGTGTTCCGTGCGTTATATCTTGTTTATTTTTTTACTACGTTTAAGCCTCGTTTTATTTGTTTTACAGTTCTATTTCTTTTAAAAGCAAATATATTATCTAAATGTACATTTTCATCTCTTACTGTGGTAAAGAGCCAGTAAATTCTATTTTTAAATAATAGACGTAGTCTCACTCACTCGTCAACTATATGAAACGCACTTACAAACAGATAAAATAGTTTACAAAAGGTTTTACAAGTTTATTTGCATTGTAAAAAAATCATGTTGATTTATTTCGCAGTATATATAGTTACTTTAATTATATCCAATTATAATGTGTAGATTATAAATACTTACGAGTGTCAAAATTATGTTTATTCTATTGGGTCACTTAAAAAATATTATGGATCAACAAACTCCGCCCTCATCTTTACTCTTTAATTTTAATAATCTTTTGCAATTAAAACTATATGACTTATAAATTTAAAGGGGAACATTCAATCAGTTAAAAAATATAATACAATGTACTGGTGACAGTGAAATATGCAATTTTCATTGTACAAGCACGGAATCTCCAAGTACTCCCTGCTTGACAGTCGAGTATTATCCATTATTCATCACAATACTCCGACGATTCCCAAAATGTTGCTCACGTAAGACTTTTTCATATATACAGTATTACGACATTTTTTGGTTTGTCTATGTCATAGAGCTGTACAATACTTACGTTATGCACAATATTTTTTTAATTGATTTTATTTTACAAAAAAATACTCTTTCCAATTAGGACAAGTACATCGCGTAGTCATATATATGTACTGTATTTGACATGAATAAAACGTGTTTTTATTGCTGTACACAATGATTGTTCTAAGAAAATGAAGGATTTTGCCTTATTTGACACTAACAAAACGTGAAATCTAGTCTGCAATAATGAATCGTTGAGTTGACGCTAAGCTAATAGGCCTAAGTACTTGTAGTTAGTAGTTTATACATAGTTGGATCAAGGTTTGTAAAACAAATTGTTAAAATTTAATGCAAAGAAGGTTCAATTCAAAGTATAGTGTGTTCAGAGTTTGAGAAAATGATTATGAGTGTGGCAAATTGCGTGTAAATGTACAAAAATATATTTTGCACTCAGGGGCAATACTTTACTAAACAAACATAAATATATGTTTTCAAAACAAATACCTAAAAATGAAACTGGATTTAATTAAATAACGTCAATATTCAAGAGACAAACAATCGGTGGTAGTGTAAACTATGTTAACTGTTTCAACGAAGAGGTTTTATTTGATTGGTAAATTGTTAGCTAACAATTGTTGTTTGAGCAATATCAGCTGTTGATGTCTAAAACAGCTGTTGGCAGTTTAGATTGACGTTTCATTAAGTGTAATTGCTACATTTGGCTTTGTTAGGAAACTAATTTCGGCTTTTAATGTAACATCTGAGTCTTGGACACCTTTTGAGTTTATTATACACGTACGTTACGAATACATAGTGAAATAGTTTTAGCAATAGTCAATGGTTTTACTTAGGTCTTATTTAACTAACAGGTTGGTACGTGATATTGATGATAATATGGCTATTTATGCAGAACTTGTCTTGTAATTAGAGAACTAATGCTTGTATTTTATTTAATACGAATCGTAAACCTTAACATTTACAGGAGTTGGATGCTTAAGCATACATAATTTTTGCAACTGAAGAGTGATTCTTCCATTTAGTTTGGGTTTGAATTAGGTACGTCTTTTTCTTTAACTTTAGGTAACTACATATTCCACATTAACGGCTTGGCCGTTTTATTTATTTCGGTTAAAAGTTCCAACACTCGTTTGGTTTGATTTTATATTTTTGATCGATTTTGATATTCGCAAACTGTAATAATTTATTATTCTAGAGAGGTCTACTTACTTAAAACTATCTTAACATTTTTGTCTATTTATATCTATTATGTCTTTATAATATTTGATGTTTTTTTTTCAGGTGAGTCCTGTCAAAACTCATACACTGTTTCGTAAGTAAATAGTAGTTTAATTTTAATTTGTCAAAAAATAACTTCTTGATCAGCATTGTACGTGTTATTAAATTTACGGAAAGTAAATAAAGATACGTCTTATAACACTTAAAACATATATTTAGCTTATACTGTTACTCACAAGACGGTATATACACGAATCATCATCAGACCCAATAGACGAATGACACCTAATTCACCTATTCACCTAATTCGCCTATTGGGTCTGATGATGATTGGACCTCTTAAGCGTAAATATATGTTTTAAGTGTTATATGACGTATCTCTATTTACCTTCCGTTTAATTTTTCAACTTTAGTAAGCGCTGTTAAATATTTGTAAATATAATTGCAATGTTACTAAGTAAAATTTTAAAATGCATGTGCCTAAAATATTGTTACTTTATTTTCAAATATTATGTTAAAACTTAAACGAATGTTTATAATATATGTTGAACAGATGCTCATTAACTGATGTATATTTCGAAACTGACCCAAGAGGACGTCCAGTATTGTGTAGTAATGAGATGGATGTATCTGATGATGTATTCACCAACACTAGTGTGAGCTGAATAGTTAAACCTATCACGTGCTCAATAGAAGCTTATCCTCCAATTAACCATATTGCTGGTAATAATCATATCTCTTTATATGGCGACTTTAGCATGGCGGAAGATGGTTGTTTTAAGTACGCGGGTTTAAATCCCGCCCATACGAAACTATTCAACTTTGTGGTAATACCGTGAATTTAAAGTTCGGCGCTCATTTTTATCTGTAGACCCCTCCTACAGGGAATAAAATGAGATTGGCTGCAAACTCTAGAATATAGTGCGGTTTCGGGTCGTGTACATAGGTTGCTTTACGAGTTTCATAATAACGCTATAAACTTATATACAGGGTGATTGATATAAGTGTGCCAGCCGTTTTATTCGAAAACTATTAGAAATTTCACAACTTAAACCATTATTTATCTTTGAAACGGTTAGGTTTATGAAAGAAATCACAAGAATAAAATCGTCTTAAAATTACATTTTCTACCGGAATACATCATAAAATACAGGGTGTTCCATAAGAAAAATCAAAGTTGGCGGCCATATTGGAAAAATGGCGGCTAAAATATTTTTTTCGGCTCGACTACAATTTTGTAAATAAAAAATCCAAGGAACTTACCATTTAACTTTTTTGATATCTCTTATGGTTTTCGAATAAAACGGCTGGCACACTTATATCAATCACCCTGTATACATTCACCTGCATACTATTGTATTTGGATACTGACTAATCATCGTAGTGCAAAAACTAGAAATTTCAAGAGTGTAACATTAACTTACACGAAATGGATAGAATCACACATTAAAATTGAACAGCTTAACCACAAGGAAAATAATTATAAAATACTGAAACACGCTTTCTCCTGTTAGCTTTCCAATAACCCTCATGGGTAAGTGGTGGGAGTAAATTTGAAATTTTATGGGAAAATTCACAATAGTTTCAATAACTTTTGGTCCGTAATCTTTACAGCAATAGAGGTAATAAACTGTAAAATTTTGATGAAGACAATACTTTCTCAAAAAGCATTTGTAATGTACTGTCAGAGAACACCTTATTCATTCCAAAATGTAAATCAGTTCGTTTGATCTTTAAAGGATTTTTTACTCTTGATTATCGGTTCACTTACGTTATTGCCGGACGATTGGTCCAAATGAAGTGCATCTCTGTCAAATTCATCCTATGTGTAATCCGTCAGGTCGCTGACAAACGTCACACCTTAATCCTGTAATCAGCCAATGGCGGCGCTCATCAACTCTAAAGCACCAATCATATCACGTTGTTGACGTTTTTAATTAATCAGCTGTTTTGCTGTTGGGCTGACTTGATTCTTGAAAAATTATGGTTTGATTGAATATGTAGCTCTGAAAAATTAAAACCTTATTTTGTAGTTATTGATTTACGTGTTTCACAACGGGTTGATGTCTCACAATTGAATAATATGGCCACCTATTACAATGATTACAGAAACAAAACCTAATTGCAACCCATGTTTCGTAAAATTGTCTTTGGTTTTATTCGGGTAGAAGAGAGGCGGAATAAAACGTATTACTTTAATTGCAAAGTATATTGCATGATTCAGGCCGATTTTCAGGTTTTTAAAGACCACAGGATGTCAATGTCCGCCCATCATCAATCCTTAATACACTTTAAAATCCACCTCCAAAAGAATGCTAGTCTCTTAAAATGAGTAAACAGTAATTAATTCTACTAACAATCACAGTAAAAAAATAAATTTTCTTGAATATGATAAAAACTATTTCTCACTGCTCCTGCGTTTATCTCGTAGAATGAATACTTGGGTCCACTATTTATATATATATATATATTTTTAAATATGAACAATTATTAATATTCGTCAAAATTATTGCGAAATTTGAATAATACTAAGTAGAATAATTCTTTCTCTCCCTAAAGTCTTAAGACGACATAAGTGAAGACAGCGATACAGGGTTTTCTTTTCTCTTTGTCGGTGAACTTGGTAATTGGAGCCCATGTAGTATTCATTGCCTGTCCTCAACAGATGAAGCCCAGGATTGTTACATTGTCGGATTTTGATACATTGTTCTATATCTGTACGATCTATCTATATATTAATAGGCAAGCATGTTTCTTTAAAACCTTTTTTCTCAGCTCGTGTGCATCGTAGGTAAAATCTACGCATACCGTTAGAAAGCTATTTGCCTCTAGGTGTGCAGAATCCCTTTATAAATTTAAATAGGCTCAAAGATAAGCACGAAAAATGAGTTTAAAAATTTGAAAAAAATAACATGGATCTTATGCGTTGCCATGGTGACGAAATAACAACGAAATATAAACAGAAAATCAAAACAAATGGAAGAAACTCCAATCACATGTTTTATTTACAGTGTGGGGTGAAAATAAATAAGTGAGTACAGTACATTAGATATTTTTGGTCGAATTTCGACCACTGGACGACCTCTCGTTTAAATTAATAATTGAGTTGATAACCTACACAACATAGGGTGTAAATGAAAATTAGTACCATTCCATACATTAGCCATACTTTATTTGTTAACATGGGTTCTACGTGTATTACTTTTTAAACATTCTAAATAAAGGTAATTTTTATAGAAAACCGTTGCCGGATTTGTACATTTGAATATTGTGACCTCAAGTTAAATTTTAATTAAGCCTTCCAGACTTATATAACATTTAACAATCGTACATCAAACTGTATATTGTATTACCGTGTCCTTTTCATTATTTTCAGATTATGACCAATTGACTGACTTGATTAGGTAGATTTACATAAACATGACGAGTTTCCTGTTTCTCTCAAACCCTACAACATGATAAAATTGTTGGGGAACTCCCAATCAATCAGGTGTGTCATGTTCCACAGTTGTCATGTGCACATTTCATGTTCACTTCGAGCTGTTTTACCGGGAAAACACAATTTGATTTATTTTAAAATAAAATACATTGTAAAGGTTGTACTTAATTGCCATTAGTTGTCAGAAATGTGGTTATTTTGAAAATTAAATATTTGAGGCGTTCTTAACGTAAACCAGTTTTATTTTCAACATTATACTATTAATGGTATATTAGCGTTAGGGAGGAAACATAAAAGGTTTTCTAGGAAAAGTCTCTTGGAAAAGTTTAACTTGGTTAAAGTCATTTTATAAATTCAGTTTTTACTAGGTTTATTAAGTGATTGACATAATGTAAATTCAAAATACATGTATACTACTAGGTTTTATGTATTAACCTTGTTGTACTCTCTCTAAGGTAAGTTTATTCAGTATATATTTAACGGGTACGGTAGAATGACAACAACAAGCTAATTGAAATAAATAACCTTTGTAAAGATTGCAAAATGGGCTCACATACATTGATTTTTTTGCAATACAGTACCATAACCTGTGAATCAGTTGCTAAATTTAAGACATAAACTTGATTTTTTTACCGTAATCGACTTTGAGGGGTATATTTTTTTTAAATGATAAAGACTTTATGTATGTAAATGCGTGATAAATACTTGTTATTATTTATCCAATAATAAATCTAAAATATAAATACTATATTTAATCTAAAATTGATTTTCTACGTTATTTACTTACTATTAAGTTACAAACGAATTACTCAGGTATATACATAGCTTTGAATGCTGGAATTTTAACGTCAAACCGTAGAAAGCACAAAGTTAAGGAAGCTCGGTAAATATGTAAAGGTTTGCGGCCGTTAACTTTTCTGTCAATTTGTCGACATTAGAATTATCAACCCTCCTTTTGAAATAGGTTTACTTTGCTAGTGAATTTCGGGGAAAATATGATAACTAAACAGTATAAATTATATTTCTTATGCGGTCACGTTGTTTTTTTAAAGAGTTCTGTTTGTTTTATTTTCCACTGAATTAAGAAAACTTAAGCTATCAGTTAAACCACAGACTAGTCCGGGGTTAAATTTTTGTAATAACTAATTAAATACTACCTGGTTTATTGTGGAGGTTTTTAAAGAGATTTAACTAATATCTACAGGGTTAGATCTTTTCGCTCAAAAGGTTTATTTCTTTTAATGTATATTTCACCCATAGTTAAATGACCAAACTAATCTTCCTTTTTTGATAGTTTTTGACCGCGGTTAATCATAACCCCTCCCATCTATTGGAATAAAACGTGTAGACGAAAATATTTTTACGAACGATCCCCTATTCGCCTAAACTTTACACGTATGTATTCGCGAACGTGAAATTTTATAATATTAACTACCAAAATATCAATTAGAAAATTACGATAACGATGCTTCGTCCGTTGCAAAGTTTTTAATAATTGGGTCCAGATTAAAAGTTGCGAGTCCAAACTCATAATTTGTGGGGCTTAGTTGCGCGGATAGCGGCATTAAACTGTAAGCGGCAATTAGTAAACTTGGCAACCTAAATTTGCACTATACTTTGGTTCCCCATTGGTTAAAAAATTGGTGTAATAAATTTTTCATATATGAAAGAAGCTATTGCACTAGTATTTTTTGGGACTACTGTACATTTTTATTGTTCTATTAGATAATTTGCCAGAGTTATCACTAATTTCTGCTTATAAGTGCAACTGATGCGTTCAATTTAATTTTAATTAAAATTCTTAAAAATGTGTAAATAAACATTTTCATACTATGCTGTTATATCAACTTAACCTCTTCCTTTGTTTTTAACACATTTGATTGATTTTCAAGTTGATGGACAAGATATATAAAATTCAGAAAATATTTTTAAAAATCTAGTCACTTTGGAAATTATCTTTGCTTGGATTTCTGTATCTACTTATCTACTGCATGCAATACCGTGATGTTTACAGAATAACTTATACTATTATCTATACTATTACTTCACCACCTATCTTGTGTATTGTTGCTACTTATATCTTTGTTGTTTTTATCTCGAAACTAATAAACTCTGTTTTTCAGGCGGGCTTCTATCGGAAGGTAAATAACATTGGTCCTATAGTGTTGCATGGTAGAAGGACATAAAATCCACCCCACTACCTTTTAGATGCATATTAATGTCTATCATGTCTTTACTCACATCTTTATGTTTTAGCTTCTACCGTAGATGTTCGCCATTTAATTTCACATGTTTTGTTTTGCATTATTGTAGAATCTGTGTTTCGCAGTTGTGTGTAGTGTATAGTAGACCACCATAGAAGTGAACCATAGACGCTTGAGCTTTGAGTGTTCAGCTTTATGTTTAAAAGTGATCGTGACTGTTATGCATTTTTTATTTTTGACACATATATTCTTAAGAACTATTAATGTTTATAAAACTTTTAAAACTGAATAATTATGTTTAAACATTCACAGCAATTTTTAGTTTTATTAGTTTATTTTGAAAATAAATAATTTGTTTTCAATACAAATTATAAACTATTTGAAAATTAAAAAAGTAAACATTGTAGAAAAAAAGCTAGCATAAATATAATACTGTAAAAAATCATACGAAATCAATTGAGCTTTTTAATTTTTAATTAGATTACTTGTTGGTATTATTGTTCGTTCACTTATCAAAATTTGTTAAAGTAATACTCTATTACATTTTCTTTGTCTAGCCCAAAATGGATGTAAATCTCGCTATATCAGTTTAGTGTTCTTACTGAACCTTGGAAACTATGTTTCAAGGATGCCTTTAAATATGTTAAAAACTATATTTCAGCTAATATTTCGTTTAACGTACGTAATTTATTCTTTTTCAACTAATTCAACTAGCATATACATTTAGTTAAATCTACTAAACTATATAATCCTTACAAGGAGTTAAATCTGTAATCGTTACATATTTTACAGTAACTCTTAACACGAGTTTACTAAACTTACGAAATAGCAATTGATCACAGAACAATCAGGTAATAAGCAATGAACTTGAGACTCAACTTGGCAGAGCGTCGGTGTATTCTGGTGCCAGCCGTTTCCATCTTAGTACCAGTCTCGTCCGGACCTTACTAACGTCATACTACTTGTGTCTCTGATAATGATGATCGTGTGCGATATAAGTTCTAATACAAAACATAATCAGTGCATAATGTGATACATCGTGTTTGAATTGTTAAATTGTGATTGGTATTTTATCGTGTTTTCCTCTAGGCAAGGTGGTAAGTGTTTGTGAGTTTATGGCTAACTGTTCTGCTAGTTAGCGCTGTGAGTGAATGAGTGTGTTAGTCCACACCATGACCCGTCATGCATTGGTGGATCAAGAGCTTCCATTCGGTAAGTGGTTTTGGACAAATGTTTTAAAATTTTAATTCCAAACAAGGACCGTTTGATGGAAATGAATGCATCTGAACTGATGTATTTAAATTTTTTTTATGATATTAGCCATGGTTTTACTGTGATCGTCTTAACTTGCTAACGCTTCAAAACAAAAGGGTTTCAACGATGCGACGTAAAAATTCTGATCTCGTCTTTAAGTACTTTTCTTGATAAATCTCTCGTATTTTAGGTTCCTTTGAATATATCTACACCTCTCTTGGTCATATATCAGGCTCTTTCGACTTACAGACAAAATTAGATGAAGTTTCCTAATCGTCGCGGAACTTTTGTTTTAGTAGTATGTGATACCACAAGAAAACAGAAGTAATTGTTTTGACGACGTTAACAATAAACTTTAAACAAATGATCGAGATGAATTGTTCTATGTATTGTTTCATACCAAGAACCTATATTGAAAAAGCTACGGTTGTGTTTACTTTTGGTTCGGATGCATTAAACACATTATTACTCGAGTTGTTTAAGAATTTGTCAAAAGGTTGATTACACAGATCAGGGAGTACTAAGTTTTTATTAGGCTAGTTGAAGTAACCATCAAACCTACCTGTTCAGAAATCATGTGTTTCATCAGTGAATCCAGCTTTGGTTTGAACCAAGTGTTTTAAAATAGTTATACCGTATGTGTAAATATTTTTTTTTAGTATGCTGATAACATAACTCTTAAATATAATTATCTCTTTTTATTTTATTTTATTTTTTGAGTTCTCAGCAAGGCATACTAAGGTTTTTTTTAGATTTTCTAAGCTATTTTTATACTACACATTTAGCAAAAATATACAGATAATGTGACTCAATGCTAAGTTGGCTCTGGAACTTAAGTTTTCCCAAATTGTTATGAAGTTGTTCAATATCCAAGAGTACTAGAAATTGAAATTGTACTAGCTCTGGTGATTTTTTACAATTATCACTACTCATTTTTAGCTTAATGATGTCAATTAACAGAAGAGCCGTAATGTCGGCAATGGTGCTGTGTAGTTTGTCAAAGTTGGCTACCCTGAATTCGTGACGTTCCCAGCTATTGCATAACATTACACTATTACACTCATTCGCTATTCGCTGGGTCAAGTTCAAGCAATATTCTCTTTTGATTTTATAATGCATTTATTAGGCGTAAAACCTAAAATTAATGTGGTAAATTATTAATTAAAGTTTATAATTTCTGTATTTCTACTAAATTTAACAAGATATAACTTTATTATTTATAAGTTTGTCAACATTTATTTTATTTATATTCTATTTGATTATTTAAAATATGTTGCAAACATGAAATACCCCTTTTTATAAAATATTTTATCGTTTATTCCCGATGGTTAAAGTTGTTTGTATGAAATGCTGATCGTGCTTAACATGAATATCTTCAACCCATGTAAACTTTGAATTATGCATGAATTTTAAAATAAAGCTTGTAGTTAAAGCCGTAGCAATACTTCATTCACAATACAATGCAATTTAATATCCTACGTTCGAATTCCAACAGAAATCAATTGTATTATTACCGGTTTTGTTAGGGCTATGAATTAACAGTGTTCACGAATGTCAATAACAACACAAGTGGAAAATAATTTTAAGGGCTGATTGATAAATGTAAACAATGTACAACATTATTGTTTTCTGATTTAGTTAGCTGAAATAATGGCGAAGTTTGGTATCGTTCATCACTTGGGTCAAAAGTATCTTATCAACCCTCGCTCATTATAAGACCACGGCTTCGCCTTGCCCGTTACAAAATTTAGCTCAAAAGAACAACGAACAAGCGAGTCAAATTTGACAGCCGTTCCAAGATTCAAATTTGCAAATTTAAGAAATAATAAATAATATTAATAGAGTTTTAATAGCCGCCATTTTTGACTCGAATGTTCGTTTGAGTTGTTACAGTTACATCATTGTATTCTGCTAATAAAGGCTTTTAATTTGATTTGCATATCACCAAATACAATTTTTCTTCTTGTCTCCTACCAGTCCGTCCCCCTGAAGAGGTAGCGCATCATTGAATAATGTTTTAAAATTGTTTGTATGCCCAATTTTACTTGATTGTTTTTTTTTTTACTCGATTCAAGTTTGGTAGTTTTATCTTTATAATTTTTTTTTAACATTTTACTGTCCTGATAAAAGAATCCTTATATATTTCCACCCTCTAGACAAGATTTAATTAAGCTATGAAATATACCATCATTCCGTTTACTTAGTTGCGGAAGTAATACAAAATAAATCAACCAGCATACTCTTTGTTTGGCATAGACTGTGCAATAGACTGTGGACTGAACGTTAGATCGCTTATACAACACACATGTGTCTGCTGTACACACTGTAGCCCTTTCGACCTTAATGGTTATTGTTTGTTAGTGCATTGCCCAGATACTCTAGTTGTATACGTGATTAGTCATACTAGTGGTTAGGTTGTCTTGCACCTCTTTAGTTAATAGCGTTATGCTATCATTGCTATGTATATTTTGTTATGTTTGGGTTTCATACATTTTAGTTACGATTTAAACAAGTCGCTGATAGGAGATGATATTATAAATGAATCAGCTCTTTTATTATTTGTGCTAATTTTATACTGTCATCTTTTCTTCTTCAGACCGATGGTTTTAAATTATTTTTGATAATATGTCTGATACTATATAATAGTGACCTCCTAATAATCTGTTTCATTTGTTTGTTTCCACCACTTATACTGAGCAAATGATGTGTAATAGAATTTTATGTACCGTAATTATTTCTTTCAAAACGGTTTAGGTTAATGTGTACATGACTAAACATATCCATTAGAACAAAACATTTATAACTATATTTTTTAAAATCAATAATTCTCCATGATTGCAGCTTAAACTTGTACATTTTACTACATTACAACTGTCGTTACAAAATAAATTTAACTAAAGTGAAGTACAACTGAATTAATAATGAAGTGTGGTGAGTTAAAAAATAGCACCTATTACATAACAGATGGTTAATGGAATTGCAATTTAAAGACCTTGAACACATAATGTACACAATGAGGCATCAAATGCTATTGAATTAGAAATAAGACGTCAATTTACATTATCAGGTCATATTCAATGTTCTGTCATTGTTATTTGTTTCTTTGTTGGTCTAGCTTTCTCATTTCTTTTGAGATTGGTGCTTTCAAACTAATAAATCCACAACTGATGCATTTCCTAAATTACTTTACCAATCCACTTGGTTTTGGTACTTTTTCGTCTAAAAATTTCACATAATGTGGGAAAGGTCGTGTTTTTCGAGCTGCACTAAACCAATGCTCTCTACCGTACACTAATCGGGCCATGTGCTAAATTTTTCCTCCGTTCTTGGCTTATTCCAGCAAGTTTTTCCCCCACGTTACGTCCGTTTTCTGTGTGTTCCACTTCTTTGTGGGTTGAAGCTCAGAGCTTCGTGGCAATTTTCATTGCATCCTTGTCTCAACATTCTGTATATCTACATGTATTCCCATATATTTTCATTCTTTCAACAGGGTTGATCTCGCTCTCTCCCAAGAACCCTATCTTGTAAATGCATTTTCATCGGTTTAAATATTCCAAGCTGAATTAAATTGGATTCAACTTTAAGGAGTTTGACACAATTTATTTTCTTTATATTTTAAAATAAAATCTGTTTATAACTGAAGATAACGACGTTAGATTTCTTCGGATGCAAATATATACATTTATTGTTATGAACTTAGTATACTGATTAGACATTACTTTCAACATTAAGTACTTGACTAGATTGATCATCAGATTAGTGCCAGTGAGGGAATCCCTCGCCCCGTTTCATATTCTATTATTCTGAATTATAAATGCGCTAAGCCTTAAAAGGTTGGAAAATATGGACTTAACACCAACTAACAAGTTTTGCTTTACCAACTCCACTCACCTTTGGGGGAAAATTGAAATCTACGATGAATTTTAAAATCTTACAAGAACTAACAACTATTGTCATTAAAATGTTGAGGATCTACGATGAAAAGTGTGACTGTTGGAGCTTAACACAACCGATCACAATTAAGGACAATGCGATAAGATTGCCATTGAAATCCATCCATTCTGCATTGTGTGATAAATATTGTAATATATTTAACCGAGATTTTATTTAATTATCGTATTTATCAGGTAAAATTTTATTTGCACCTTTTCAAGCCTTTATTTTACTTTACACAAATTGTTTAACTTTTGTTAGGGATATTTTAATCAACTGTGTATTTCAACATATAAGATCATATCACTATATACACGTATATCGGTGCTGCAATGGTCTCACTAATATCAATGTATTTCTCGAAAATGTGTGAGGATAAAATTAAGGAGGCAGAGGTACATTTCAGTCTCTCAGTTCACGTAAATCTAGAAGACCTAACTTGAGAAGGTCGATATATAACGCATCGTTGAGTCTTAAGCAACGCGAGTTTGGTGAAGTACTGGTTTTATTCAACCGATTTCCCACTTTCCAGTGCTTTTCGGCATTTATAACTTGAATAGTGATCCATGTAATGACTTTCCTTAAACCAAGTTTATGTATCGTTGTTGTCCTCAAATCTATTTTAAATTCCTAATTTACTACTTGAACTTAACATTAAGTTTAATTATAACAGTGCAACAATGAAACCAGCTGATGACTAATTTGTAAATTAGTTATATTGTGAATGTGATTTATAAAGATTAAATACACACAATGAATACAAACTCATGTCAATCAATTAGCTTTCAGGGTTAAAAGTTATTGTCATTAGTATGTATGAAGACCATTCAGTTTACGTTGTTGACTGTTTTAACACTTTAAAAATATTTTAATTTCTTCAAATGATATATTTTTAATTGTTTTCTCTCCTTTTTTCCCATTCTTCAGATTCTACAATTGGTTGAAGATTCTACTTGTAGTATAAAAAGTAAATATTTTTACTTACAAACTCCCAACTTATTTTTTTTTTTATCGAGGCTACATAAAGTATTGAAACCTACACATGAAATAGTCGGGCTTGTAATAGTAGTTTCTAGTTTTCCCATTCTTCAGATTCTACAATTGGTTGAAGATTCTACTTGTAGTATAAAAAGTAAATATTTTTACTTACAAACTCCCAACTTATTTTTTTTTATCGAGGCTACATAAAGTATTGAAACCTACACATTAAATAGTCGGGCTTGTAATAGTAATTTCTAGTTTCGCCTCTACCATGCTGTCATATTACCGTTGGACTAAAAGTCCTAAAACAAGCTGTATATGTATGGGAAAAATTATGAGTATTTGGTAAACGGTAATTCCAAAATAAAAGGTTTTACATGATGCGAAAAAGCGTACCATAAGAAATTCACGTTGGCAATTAATTACTACTGTTTACACGTTTATACAGCTGTGTAGTAGTTCATTCATTTACCCTAACCTTACCTATATATTTTAAGCATAAATAATTACAAACAATAATAGTCTAGAATATATCATTTACCAAAGAAATACCCCCGCCGCAGCAAACCTGCAGACTAAGCGAATTTCCATTAATCTGATTGGATTTACACTAAAATGCCTCCATAAAAATAGCACATTTATTTCCTATTTAAATAGAATTAGTTTAACGAGTACTTAGGTTTGCTGCAACAGGGAGGGTAAAAAAGATTTTTTTATAAAATGATAATAGTTTAGTAAGAAATAAAAGTATTTTCCAAAATCGATCAAAATATGTTCATAAACAAGCAAACTACAACAGTTGACTTATTCTCCATAAGAATAACATGGGAATTTTAAAATTACAATTTTTTTAAATTTTCTCCATAACAATTAGGCGCATAATAACGCTTCAATATACTAAATTATTTGTTTTTTTAAGCTCTACAAAATGGTTTAAAAATAAATTGTGAAATTTCGTGTTTTTAGGGTCAAAAATGGGAAAAACCTATTTTTACCCCTTAAAACCCCCCATAAACCCCCGTTCCCATAGTCCGATAATGCTGGTTCGCGAACTCATTCAAGTTTATCCCGCCTTACACCTTCAAACCAAATTTTATCAAAATCGGACAAAAATTACTCAAGTTATCGTGCGTATTTTTATAGATATATAAAAATTTTAACGAATGGTGTTTTTGGCCTCTGGGGACATCAAAATGAAAAAGTAAATCGGTCCCGGGCTTAGGTCTTACCATGAGACCTACGGTAATAGCTACTTCCCTATAGGGAAATTCGCTAAAACTTTAAAAAACGTAATGTTCAACTATTGTGTTGATTAAATAAATGACAACTGTAAGACGACTTAACTTCGATATAACAACAACACGTAAGATGGAGGATGGTGAAATATATTGATATGCTGCCTCACTGAAATAACACTTTCATGACCTCCATATATTTAGGGCTCAGGTTCAGTGCCTATCTGTAAACTAACGTAAGCCTTTACACCTGAACAGTTAATAGTTCATGTGGCATTATAACGTTGGCAGTAAAGATAATTGTTGTCATAAACTGTGTATGAATCTGTACTAATATGACGTCATAAATGTATGCTCATAAATGCTGTCGTTTCAATAAGTATTCAACAATCGCCCAACTTTACGTTTGAAATTGCATTTTCAATATACCTGTATATACGTAACGTTATTTGCATTATTGCAATTTGACAAAATTATACAAAAACGTCATACAGTTTGAGTCTTCCACCACTCCTATTGAGTTGGTAATGAATCAACTAGGTTTTTTTATATCTTTTGTAGGTTTATTTACATATAAACCTATGCTGTTGTTAACAAGTTTTTGTTTTGGATAGACAATATATTCAAATATAGCTTAAGTATTTGTATACATTAAATAAAATCTGTAATAAATATTTTCTTAAATAATTAGAGAATAACATTAATTTATACCATTGTTCATAAAAATTTAAAATGTTCTAATCACAGCAAGAGGATAAGGAATACTTTTAAAATAGATCAATTCTAGTTCAGTGGTATATTGTAGTAGTCAACACCTAATGTGACTCTGAGTATGTTAATGCAGTCAAGCAATATAGAGCCTTGTACTCAAACACTAGAGCAGATCAATTTAACACCTAACATTAATCAAACAGTTAAGTGCCGGATCTTATCTCTTTAGTTCTTTCGTACTAAAAATTATTTTAGCGAATTTCCATATAGGGAATAAGCTATTACCGTAGGTCTCATGGTAAGACCTAGACCCGGGACCGATTTAATTTTTCGTTTTAAGGTCCCCAGAGACCAAAAACACCATCCGTTCAAATTCATATATATATATATTTATTTATATATGTTTCCGTTAGCGCGATAACTCGAGCAAAATTGATCCGAATTTGATTAAATTTGGTACAAACGTGTAAACCTACATTTATTCGAACGAGTTCGCGAACCAGCATAATCGGACCATGGGATCAGGGGTTTATGGGGGGTTTTATGGGGTAAAAATGGGGTTTTCTCATTTTTGACCCTAAAAACTTTATATTTCTAAATTTCTCTCTAGACCATTTTGAAGAGCTTAAAAAAACAAATAATTTAGTATATTGAAGTGTTTTTGAATGTTCAAGGTGATAAACGCAAACAAAATGTGTGTATTTTGATACAACTGTTGTGTGTTGTTTAGTGTTTGGCTTTCAAAGTTGCGAATGCAAAGTATATAACCGCACAAAATATGGTATTCAACAAGTAAGGTAAACACCCCTGTTGTCAGTCAAATATAATTTGTTTGGAAAGCTCAACTTTATCCCGTTTGTTGACTTGTTTATTAGATTGTCTTTCTCTCTGATAGTTAGATGAACAACTGCCTTATATTGTATCCTTGTTGTTTTGACTGTATGAGTTGGTAACCGATCAAATTAATATTTATGTTTTACCTGTTCTACTTTATGTAATTTTTATTTAATAATATAAACAATAAAATGTAAAATGTAAGTTTTAAGTTAATTCCGCTAAGATTTTACGGGTTGAAAAAAACCTTTATGCAACCGTAAGTTTTATTTTTTTTATCAAGGGGTTTGGTTGACCCAGTAATTAAAACGTATGACCTAGAAGCTCAGGATCAAACCCTGATAATAACTAAAACTGTTTAGGAATATGATAATTTTAAGATTTGTTGTTTGGCCTACCTCACTTGTTGAAAAAAACGTCTGTTTGGCGAGAGCCACAGTTTCTCTTTTGGTAAACTCTCTTTTTTAACACGTTTTTTGATATTATAACTTAGTATTAACAGTTACAGCAGTTCATATAATTACAGTATACACCTCTAATATTTCCTCCATGGCAGATTCCCCCAGTTGTGGGGAGAAGGTTAATCATGATGAACAGCCTGTTAATTGTGTTACTGCTGCTGGAGTTAAACTGCATAATTATTTCCTCGACAAAGATAAAATCTAGTTGATGCAGTGATTTATCAATTAAACTATCAAATAATTTAATACAAACCCTTCACGGTGAACATTTATGGATTGAGTGAAGAGCATTAAATATACCAGGATGGATGTATATTCGTTTTGTATATGGGAAGCTAAAATAAAATGAATTAGCTGTTTTGTTTGATTATTAATATCAACGGGTCAAACGAAAAATGTAAACAAATGTTAACCGATACTTAAGTTTGTTTGAGCGAGCGTACGAGTTTTAATAGGTAATATTTTGTAAGAATTTAGTATGAATAGTGAATTCAATAAAATTAATATAAGATATTTATGCTTGAAACAAAAGACATTTTTTTAAATACAGCAATCATACCCAAGATTAAGTTACATTGAAAAACACACCATACAGAGTCCACCAACAATAGAAATAAAATAAAATTAGCAATCATACTCGTAATAAAAACAATAATGTATCGCGACATTAATGAGTCCTTAGTAATCACAATGTATATGATTGATTACTTAGAAATAACTGAATCCAAAATAATACTGCACTAGAAAGTATAATGGTAATAAACATCAGGTTTGTAGACCTAGCAACTTATTAATGGCTATTTTTAACGTAAGGCATAGGCAGTTCAAAAGAAGTTGATCTCGTATAAGTTAATTGGTTTTATGGCTAACACGGTACAATCACGTTTTTATCTGAAGCGTAATAAAAACGTAAAACATGTTCCAGTCTAGGTGACCAAAGTCTAGTTGTATATCAGTCAAGTTTATGAAGATGTTTTACCTTCTACGTGGTACTTTACCGGGTCAGGTTTTGTGTCAAGATTTAAGATCCTACGTGATTCGGCCGGTTATTTGAATAACGTTTTATTTTAAACGTGATCTGAAAAAATAAATTTTTTGTTACTTTCTGTGAATTAATTTGTAATAATTATTTTTGTAAAGTGTGGAGGTTTTACCATTGACTACATTCAAAATCATAACGTAGAGAATGTTTTACTAACAAAAGGACCAAATTGAGATTAGAATGTATATTGATGTCAAATGATTACTAAGCAGATTTAAATAATAAATGAATGTTTGTTGGTATTTATAGTAATTCCTATTGGTTTCTCGCTCATTTATATAAATTTGTATTTTAATCAGTGATAAAATAAACATTTGGATTGTTAATACTAGTGAATTTGTTTGGCTACTTTTGATATTTTAATCAAATATCATCCATACTTCCTTATACATCCATCCCTATGGATCACCTGAATTCAATTTCAAGATATTAGGTAAAGTCTTAGTTCTTTGTAGTTCTGTCTTTATTTAATTCTTATTTTACTTACTGTGAAACAAAAGTTTAGTAATGATTCCTTGGACGCCATAGTACAAGGAATGATCATTACTAAACTTTTGCTTTTAATCTCGTGTTGTATATAGATTAGTATACTTTTAATCAGAATGCACGATGAAATCAATTAAAAGTTTGGCAGGTTCTATGAAATGAGGACTGAGTAAATGCTGGCAATCAGTACATTTGTTGGCCAAACATTTGCTGATTATTTTACTTTTCTATCTTCATGGGTGTATGTCTTTATGGCGAATCTTTATAATCACAAGACAAAACACTACAGAGATCTAGAGGCTAAAAAAAATCCAATACGTCATACATCTAACTACACCAGGGGCCACGAGAGTCTGTAGTTGACGGCAGCCAATAGCAAGACTGGACTAGCGCAACGTTGCAACATCGCCTGTTCACACTAATTTTCTAAACTAATTAAAATATACTAAACAATATTTTCAAATAAGCTGGTATTGTTAGGTTTGGCAACACCGCACTATCCTCATTAGCTACTTCGCAGTCACGTGGTAAATAGGCTCCTCCCTCAACTGCAGATTCTCGTGGACCTTACTGTAGTGCGAAAAAATATGTTTATAAATGCTAAAACGTTCATGAAAAATCCCCGAGTTAGAAAGATGACAAATCTCGAATGTAATGACAGAGACATATAATATGACCTGCTCAAAGACCGCGTACCATTTCCCAAGAGGTCATTTATCTCATGTTCGTACGTGCGTGCCGTAGTCATCTCAGCCTCTGAGACGTTTTATCAACTTCACTTTGCTCTTTTAACATATTATACGACATAAATAAATCACATTTCATGCACAATGGGAAAATAAATATGTTAGTATCTCATTTTAGAAAATATTTATCTTATAAATTCTCATGTTTTATTTTATACATTCAACTCTATAAATGACATTGTTGTCATCTCAATTTATAAAGGAAGTTTATAAACATTGTTTATGACTCTAGCTTATCTTAGGACATATCTATCATATAACGTTCAAATTTGAAAATTTTACGTGCTAATATTTAATTTCAGAATATCCTAACTTATAACTTCATCCTTTTAACAGTAAATGCGTAAACGGATTTTATATTTTATAAATCATTATTTTGTTCATAATTATAGCAAAACATCGTTCTTACTAACTTTTGCTGTTTGTATTTCTCTTTTAGAATCAATTGTAAGTGTTGCATTAAAAATATAAAATAAATAAATAAATGCTAGTAAATATGAGCATTGCAATTGTAAATCTCTCCACTAAAACCCATGCCATAGTTGCAATCGAAATGTTGATTGTTTGAAAAACGGTTTCTAATATTAAATATCAAAATATTAACCTAAATATATATATATAATTCAAGAAACGCAAAGTAATCAAGGTATTTCCTTGTAGTCTCTCCAAAACAGTTGAGAACCCATTGTTGAAGGAATGGCAAATGAAGACGGATCACCTGACAATAACAGTTCTGCCGCATAGTCTGGTGGTAATCCCTTTTGGTGTTATGGTTTCGACAAGTCTACTCTCGTATAATACAGACTTGTGTATGAAATGGTCGTACTCATAGATAAATATGGTTTTCTGTCGGTAATATAGTAGCTTAAGCTACGTTCTAAATCAGGGTATTAACTATGTAAAAACAATCCATTTTATTTATTCAATGCGATAACCGTGAAATAAATAAATTTGTTACTTAGTTTAACAATACACCATATTACAGCCTACGTGTTTCAATTAGCTGCAAACCAAATTAAGACTATCAATTTTAAGTCATACAAAATCATATACGTCATAGTAGGTTTTCTTTTTATGCCATGTAAATCTATTTCGATTTAAGGTCTTGTCAAACACCACCCAAAGCAGATATAAATAATTACGATACTAAAGTTAAAAATGTTTGCATTATATCAAACACAATTCTTACGTAATATAGGCCTACCTATGTCTATACGTATTCCTAATACTTTGATTGGACATGGTCTTTAAATTTATCTTTATCAAGTATGATAAAGATACCATAGTACAGGATAAATTGTACGAATTATACATGTTTTTGTATACTTAGGTATATTCAATATTTTACCAATCAATTCTTAGATTGTACGATGTACATACAATTGCTACGCTTTCAAAAACGTTTGTAAACAGCACTAAATATTGTATGCATCTAAATTTATTTTACAATAGGATAATTATTTTGAATATACCTTTTCGTAGTTTATAACTTACCTTTGACTTACCGTCTACAGAATGGGATCAGCTGAGGCACACACTTAAGACAATGTTCGCAACATACTTGTCTATCTCTATTCATAGGCAAACTTAACCCTTACCCATCAGAGGTAGTTTAACCTACTTGCAGCGATATCAATTATCTACATACACGTTAAACTCTCTCAAGTTTCGACACGTAAGAGTGTTCTTATTTTTCAGTTTTACAGTCGTACATGCATTTTTAATTTTTATTATTTTTTTTTAGTGTTTAATTATTGAATAAAATATATATTACTAGCTGGCCCGACAAACGTCGTCCTGTCCTATTGTGGTTTTATGTCACATGCTCGTTCATTTTCAAGATGAGCTCGTTCGCATGGCTCAATCACGTCCTGGTTGAAGTTCGTTCGATACGCTAACTCGCCTCCAGGTTGAAGTTCGTTCGCTACGCTCACTCACCTTTTGGTTGCACATTAGTTGTTCTCATAAATTAAAAATAAATATAGTGCTGCACCCTGTTGGTAAACCTATTAACTTTTTAATGCTATTGAACATCACAGAATCAAATTGTTTAGTTGCACCTGCTGTTAAGATTCTTTAATTCCATTTAAATATGAGTACTCATAAGGTTAACATGGGAAACTCCAGAGCCACTGGGGCGGAGCCCTATTGACGGATCTGCACCAAACTTCACACAAACCATCCTTGAATAATGCTTAATAATGCCTGAAAGTTTCATTACAATCTGTCGAGCGGTTTTGGAGTCCATAAAGGACAAACATACAAATATACAAACATACATTGGATTTTATATATATATAGAATAGGCCTATATATTCAACATAGAATATATAACTAATGGTGTAACGCAATTAGAAGTTTTTGCGGGTTTTAAAGTAACGGTCTGAACCCTATTCTTGGTTCTATTTTATACAATGGATATTTTGTTACAACATTATATGGTTAGATAGACCGATTAAAAACTGAGTCCAGTGTCAACCCTATTTGATTCGTGTAACTGTCGGCTACTTAGACAATCTTATTTGTAATATAACTACCTTTAGGTGTTAAAGATTTTATTCTACAATAAAAATTAATAGTTTCTTGGAATTCGATAAGTAGGCCTACATGTTGTGGGATTTCCACCCAATATGAACCAAGGATACACAGGTTAGTGAATCGCTAAATATTATTTCAAATACTGTGTAGTATACATGTAATCATATAGGACTGCGAGGTGGTAATACAACAGAATTTATTCAGGTGCATTACATACCCATTTCAGTTTTATTTATACACCAAATCTGCAAACATAGATTATTGAATATTATACTTACAATACAAAATATACCTTTTATATTTATGTTCGATTTTCTTTTTCGCACCACGTCTGCAGCATATAGTGTTCCGGGTATTGAGTTTATAGTTAGTTTTTGTTGGATACCAACGTGACCCCACAACAATACACTGCTGTTTCTGAGCCGGGTCTGACAGACTTCACTACAAGCTGTTAAGTTGTTAGGGTTGTTTGAATAAGTTAAATTTGAATTTATAGCCTGAATTGTGTTTTCAAAATCCAATACTCACTTTTAACCTGTACTATTTTACGTGTAAAATGAAGCACAATCGATTTTAGCTTCGATAATATTGTTACAGAATAGTTAAGATCACGTATTATTTGTTAATCACAAAAATATAATAAACGGTATCAGCATTCTGACACATACTTTCTCCCATAAGTTTGTCAACAACCTTTATCATGTGTAAGCGGTGAGAGTAAATATACGGAAATGGGATTTGTAAGATTTTCTTCAGAATTTAAAGGACTATAACATACTAAATTTTTATCAAAATCGTTCGAGCCAATATTGGGATTTTCCGTTATTTATGGGGTTTTTATGGGGAAATAACATAATTTACAATAACTTTTGAACCGTAATTTTTACAGAGATGGGATTTGTACCATTTTGTTCAGAATATAAAGGACTATAACATACTAAATCTTTATCGAAATCGTTCAGGCCATTTTTGGGAAAATTTTTTTTCCGTCATTTTATGGGGTTTTATGGGAAAATACCCATTAAAAATAAAAATTTCTAAGAAATGAGAAAAACTATCAAAATTGTAAGGATCATAACATACTATGTTAAATAAAAACGGATTTTTTTGTCTAAAATCCTATTTTTCGTTATTTTATGGGATTTTTATGGGAAAATAACATAATTTACCATAACTTTTGAACCGTAATTTTTACAGAAATGGGATTTGTACCATTTTGTTCAGAATTTAAAGGGCTACAACATACTCAATTTTCATCAAAATCGTTCGGGCCATCTTTGAGAAAATCCGATTTTTCCGGTTTTTTATGGGTTTTTATGGGAAAATCCCCATTAAAAATCAAAATTTCAAAAAAATGAAAAAAACGCCTGGAGATGCCATGGATTAGAACCTACATACCAAATTTCATCGAAATCGGACCACAGGTGTAGTCTCTAGCTCTGTACACATCCAGACACACAGACACACAGACACACACACACACACACACACAGACATCACTTCGAAAACCACTTTTTTGGGTCTAGGGGGACCCAAAACGAATATATCCACTCAAAACTCAAACTCGAAAATTTTGACGAAAACAATACTTTCTCCATATACTATGGTATAGGGGGAGAAAGTAAAATGTACCTAATTGTCATTTTTGCATTCATTTATTAACTGGGATTGTGTTTTATTTATTAAATTGTGGGACCAATAGGATATCCATGTACTGGCATTAATAATTAAACCATAAGTAAACAAATGGTTTCTTATAAAGCCAAGGAATTTTCACTTCGAATTTTATGGGCTTCTATTAATCAAGCTATACATTATTGTTCTAGAATAATTTAATGTTATTTAATACGAAACCTGAAGTGATTATTGGATAAATCACTTGATTGACGAGGTATCTAGATCCACAAGTGTACAAAGCATATAATATGTAAAATTATACGTCAGCGTATAGTGACTATATGTGAAAGCTTTCCACGGTATTGGCAATCTTTTTTCCTTTGATTTTTTACAAGCTTTAAAATCTATAGTTGGCTAAAGTCATGAGCTTCTACCACTTTATCTTTGGGTTTCCTTCAGTAATATTTAAAACGATACACTTCCTTTGCAGCTTGCAAAGTTACTTAATACAACCACTGAATAACCTTAACCCAAAGTTACCTTGCTTAACTTATCCATGCGATGATGGTGATCGGTTATGAATTAGACATTATTGATGTCTTTTCTCTCCAAACTAAGCATTAATAATAGTCCAGTTTACTAGATGTCATAAATCACTTTGCTTTTAAACAGATAGTTTTAATTGGTTTTTCAAAGCGGATTTTACAGCTTTGATAGTATACATGTTTAACTATTAACGTGTTTTAAAGACTCGATCGTTTATCATGCGTTAATTCTTAACAAAAGTAGATGTCTAGCTGTATTATAATATAAAATATACATAGCATGCATTCCGTGGCATTGAACACTCACAAAATGAAAGAGGCATGTGTGATTTGGACTCCTGTCCCCCCCCCCCCCTTCCACCATAAGAAAATTGTATTATATTTTTAATTTAGGCTCGGATTGTTTCAGCGACACTATACATTTTCTAGAAAACATTAAACTAATCTCCAATTTTGTTTGTATTTTTCATAGACCTCGTTATGTGAATTACTAAAAACATTATTCATATAAGTAAATCATCACAAACAAATCTTTCTTCTTAATAAGATTTATAAATATGTACAAACTTTTAAGGATAACATTTTTTTAACCAGGAACTATCAACAGTTCGCCCTTCCGATATGATTTCCCCCCGAATAGGGAGAGAAATAAAGTGGGCTTGACATTGCAGTCTTATTTGATCCATATATTGTCTCACTGGTCTTGTCTCCTTTTCTCCTAAATATTTTACAATCGAACTTTGACTGCTATTGAATATGGTTGAAAACAGTAATGTCTTTACTTAACAAATGATTACTTATTTATCTAAGTAAACAAAGGTTTTATCTCTAAGTATTCAGTAATACTTAATTTATCAGTTTCAAACATGCAAATATGATGGTTTTGGGACTAAATATGTCGATCAGTGTATTATGACTTGGCAAGCTGTGTGGTTTTGTGTCAACATTGTGGTACTGTTCTCGCCTTATATTATACAGTTAGCGTAAAAGGATAACGAAGTACATGTCGCTTCACTATGAAAACCATATTGTCTTCGTATGTTTGAGTTATCTCTATTTTAAAAGTTTTGACTTTCGATACTAGAGTAGAACCTTGATAACAAGACTCTCATGGGGATTATTAAATACGACGTGTAATCAAGGTTGACTTCTTATTGAGGTTTGCCATAACACGCGATTACAGGTAAAATAAATTCAAGATAATTTGAAAATTTACACTTCTTATTAAGGTTGACTTGTTATCGAGGGTCTTCTTATGGAGGTGTACTACTATTTTGCATCAATAACTAACATCCAACGCATTTTTGAGGTTTTTTATGCTTTCACCCATGTTGAATCTCATCACTAATTACATACATTAAAATCATATCTTACATATTTAAGCTTATGTAAATGTGCATGTGTTTATTAAGTATGCGTTTCTTCGATGATGAGAAGTATTATAATGTGTCTTCATATCGTAAAGTTCTCTTCGCTGTATTTTGTTTGCAATTGACTGTTGATACGAAGAAGCAGATTTGTCAGTTTTGTTTACATTGAAGGGTTTTGTTTGATTTATTTACAAAACTTATACTTAACGTCGATTTTCCACAAAAACACAACATTTTGTCCAGGAAGTACAGTAAATGCAGAATATGCAAACTGTTTGCACTATATAGATGCCATATCCAATCGCTCTCCTTGATGCCTTTATTCTCTTGGCCTCAATAGCCTGCTCTGCTCTGCTATAAACTAAAACTTTACACATTTCCTTAATATTCGCTTGCTTGAAATCAGGTTACAGATTATCATTTAAATTTCTATAAATTTTGTCTTTAAACATTACGTTTCGATATACCTTCCTTGCCTCTACATTACATTTATCTTAAGTTAGAAACAGTTCTTTAGTGTTTGTTTACAACAGAAATTATTTCCCCAACAGAAGTCGGTACCTAAGATCAAACGGTTTTCCAAACATGAGGAAACATTTTATAAAAAAAGGTTTCAAACCGATTTGTCTTAATGTAACTTGTACTTTCTCAACGACTTTCTATTTTCCTTGACTATAAATGTTAACTTACATAATGTGGATTCCGAACCAATGTGTCACGGTGTTGCCATATAATCGAAACCCATTGTGATTGGCGGGATTTGAAAATGATACTTCAATATCCTAAGGTCCACGTTTTACGCAAGACGACATCCCAAATACACATAACAACATTTTAACAATATCTGTAGATTATTTTTTTATTAGCGAATTTCCCTATAGGGAAGTAGCTATTACCGTAGGTGGCACGGTAAGACCTAGACCCGGGACCGATTTACTTTTTCATTTTGATGTCCCCAGAGGCCAAAAACACTATTCGTTCAAATTTTTATATATGTATATATATATATATATATATATATAGACTTATATATATATATATATATATATATATACGTCCGTGAACGCGATAACTTGAGTAATTTTTGTCCGATTTTGATGAAATTTGGTTTAAAGGTGTAAAGCAGGATAAACTTGAATGAGTTCGCGAACCAGCACGATCGGACCATGGGAACGGGGCTTTACGGGGGGTTTTATGGGGTAAAAATTGGTTTTTCTCACTTTTCACCCTCAAAACACAAAATTTCCCAATTTCTCTTTAGACTTTTTTAAAGAGCTTAAAAAAACAAATAATTTAGTATATAAAAGTATTTTTGTTCAATTATTAGTAACGGAGAAAATTAAAAAAATTGTAAATTTAAAATTCCCATGTTATTCTTAAGGAGAATATTGTCAAATGTTGTAGTTTGCTTGTTTATGAATATATTTTGATCAAACTTGGCAAATTTATTTATTTTGTACTAAGCTATCAATATTTTACTCAAAAACATACTTTATTAGTTTCCTTGTAGCAGCAAACCTAGGTACTCGTTAAACCTAATGTTATTAAAATATATTTAACTGAAAATCAATTCAGACAAATGGAAATTCGCTTAGTCGGCAGGTTTGCTGCGGCGGGGGTATTTTAAACATTTTAATTAGGCCTACCTATACATTTCGTGATACAACATGGAACTGATTCAAATACTGTAGCACAACACATAGATCTTGCTGTATTCAGAACAGCGTTGTAGTACGCAGTGATAAGGGTGGTATTTCTTACAAAATTGCCTCGTATTTTTCCCGCTTATTCAAAGTGGGGCAATGAACCGTAATGTAACTTGAATTTATGTCTTGAACGTTTACACACTTTGGAATATAGTAAAGTAAATGTATGATGAGTTGGTCAATAAAAGTCAATCTGTGGTTTGACAAGTTTAAATTGATTAGTTTATCTTATATTTTTTTAACATTGATTTGCGTGAATGGTTCAGAGAATGGTATTAGTATGGGAATAAAATATTATTTAGAGAGTGATGGGAAAAGAGAATAAATGAGATAGAGAGTAATGATAAAGTTTTCGAAAGACCAGGAGGTTAAATGTTGATGTATGAGAAATATTTATAGAATATATGAGAGGGAAAATTAAACACACATTTTAAGATTACAAGAGAACAAGAACTGTTTTATTCACATTTTGATATAAAATATGTTTTACCAATATAATGGTTAAATATAATTGTAACACATGTTACTAGGAAAGGAGTCAGTTGAGGGTAAAACATAGAGTATTAAATGAATGTTCAGAGTTTACTGAACAATGCGATAGTTATTGATTTTGGAGATGAATAACACTTAAATTTGCAGTAGTGTAAATAGTCATTTGCATTTTGTAAAGAATTTATGGTTAATGAAAAATGGTTTTGATCAATGAAAATATTATTTTAAATATATTAAGTGAGTTTTTTATTCAATTAGGTGAGAACATAATAACATATGTGAATATTGAAGTGTGTGATACTATATACAATATATGCATGCCCTGATGTTAGGAATTTGGTTTCGAGTTTTACTAAAAATCTTTTGAATTATTCACAACATTGTTGGCCCTCAATCACACAGCTTAAAGCGGACAACAATGTCCTTTAAAAATATTTAACCCATTAATATGAAGAGTAAACGATACACAATCTCATGATTAAAAGAGACACCTAATGGACGGAATACCCTTCACTACAAGTAATTAAACGTACTAAATTGCTATCCTACTGTAGGCTACATCACACATTATAAAGTTTACATCCCTATTAATTGTTCCCAGAAGCGTAGATCACCAATCATGCAATGTAATCCCGGGGAATAGAGTTTACGTGTGTCAGTTATAGAGTAACGATCAACCGTATCAATATGTATGTAGCACTAGCGACGTAGTTACAGGCAATAGACAGCTGCACATGCTACCCAATGTCGCATTGAAATCCATAGTGTTCTGGTTAATCGTAATTTCAAACGTGTATGTATTTATTTTTTATTGTAATGTTTAGTTTTGTAAGGTTTGTTCCGTATTGTTGCGTCTTTTTTTACTATTTAATAAGAATATACCAAATGTTAAACACCATAAAAATTAAAAACATGATGAACACCAAAATTTCCATCTTGATTGCAATACAACTAAGCCAGACTAGTTATTGATACGAATGTATAAGAAAATACATGCGATTGAAATAAATGACATCAGCAAGCGGACACATACTTTCTCCCTTTGGTCTAACAATGAAATTGAACTTCCTACTACATTTATTAGGAATAGAAATTACGAGACACCGGAAGGAGTAACTATGGAATAGGAATAACCTCAGAACCACAATTATTATTGCAGCATTGTGGGTCGTGCCAGTTTTTTCAGATCTGAAATTACTATAATACTGAAGTCTTCTCAATACATGACCGTAATCAATATTAATCATAATTTTCCGTTTTTTATAGTAAAAAAAATCGTATTAAAAATTCTAACTAAAAACTTAAATCAACTCGTAGTGATACTAGATATTAATACCCACATATGGTACTCAATTTTGTAAAAATATGACATAAGTGTACTCCGTAGCTCTGTACACATCACCTCATACTATGTGTAGAAGAAGAAAGTAAAACGTGAACATTTAAATGTTCATAAGCTATGTATGAAGTATTGTACAAAGTTTAGTTCTAGATTATCGATTTGAAAATCTCAATACGTTATAACATTATTGGTAAAATTAAACAATATCAGTGTATATGACATAGTGGTTAGATAGCCCAAGGCGTGTGTAATTAATACAGTTTAATTTACGTACTTTAAATACATGAATATTTGTTTTTGACTTCTGCTGTTTAAAGCAAAACTAATTTCATACCGACCGAACTCTATATTATCACTTGGCATTTTAAAATTAAAATATACTAAGTATTATTTTATCGTTTTAGAGTTTGGATGGTTTATTTTAAAATTTTTAATAAACACACATTATTACGTATTTTCTATTCGATTATACGTAAATGGAAGAAATGATAACGTTGTAAAAGACCATAAGTATGTTTACCGATATAATCTTTTTGTCAAATGAGCGTAAGCAAATAAATTTTGAATTTTAGATAGTGGAATTTAAGGTCATGAATTAGGAATAGTATTAACTTTGGTGAATCGTACACGATTACGAAAGTAATGGTACACTCTTCCATAGATAAAAAATACATGCAATGTCTAACAACTATTGTACTTGACATTAAAAATTCTACGATTTCTTGACTTTTAAGTATTAAGGTACAAAATTAAATCTTTCAATTCTAAACCTTTTTTCTGCAAGGCTAGAGTCGAATCTCTGATCCCGCATTCCGAAATTTCCGTCATTTAAGCCTTTAAGAGGGTTGAAACAAACCCAGGTAAATTACGGGGCTCGATAAGAGCACTTTTACTTTGGAAATGCGTTAACTTCCAACGTCTACGCTCTTGAGGAAATTCTTTACGTATCTAACTTTTACTGATGTAAAACAATATGCAGTTTAATAAAAATCTTTAAAATAAATATTTAAATGCTTTTTAAAATTCATTATGGCGTTGGTTCTGAACTTTATTATTATTATTTGGACTTTTCCAGCTTTACTTGCGTTTAAAACTACATTAAGTTTCCGGAGGTGGATAAACTCCTGCCGTTTTCAAGTTAAATTACTAATTACCACATTCTAAGTATACTAAGTATACTATAATAGTGTACTCGCTAATTTTCTTTTCAGCATTTGTATATTTGTTAACTAAGTTGTTAACTGTGTGTTCATTATACTTGTATATTATATTGATAATTTTATGGTTGTATATAATGCATTATATGTTGTAAATAGCTTTTTTCAATGGCAACCTTTTGAGGTTTAATTAAGATTAATTTAGAATACCTAATCATTTAATAATAGGTTGTGTTGATCCACCTCCAAAAACGTCGTTTGGTTTTAAGCACAAAACACGTTGGAAATCCAAATAACAATGGGAAACGGACTTTCGGCCTGCGCTGCCCCTGTCTCGGCCTGGGCTGCCCCTATTATGTGGTGTAAAGGGTAGGTTTCTCGGGAGTAGGTACCTGACCTGAGCTTGCGCTTTACCCACTAAATCCCAGGAATCTCCCGGAAATACTTGTGGGGTGGTGGACAGGGTCGTCGACACAGGAAACAGGGCAAATAGCATTGGAGCCAACCTTCTAGGAAATACATTACTATTGTATTAGAATACTGCTGTAATCTTTGGCATTAACGACTCAGGAAGTGATGGTGTCTACGGGTGGTGGATATCCGCCCCAAATAAACCTATTTTTGTTTCAAAATTTTAGATTCAAAAATACGCAAATTCTTACTACATATAATAAATCTTTTATGCTTCTTTTAATACTGTACATGATAGTGGTTTTTAGTACTGTATTATGACAAATTTAAATGTAAAATACTTGCAGTTATTTGAACTTGAATTCATTATTTCTTAGGCCGCGAACGCTAAATATGTAACAGATGTTCGTGTACAGTAGTTAAACAATAAAAAATTGTGCATTTCATCACTAGAGGGTACCTATTTAACAGTACTGTATTACGAAACCTTTATATGTAAAATACTTGTAGTAATTTGAACTTGAATTCTTTATTTCGTTGGCCGCGAACACTAAATATAAAAGTAACAGATGTTTGTGTAAGGTAGTAAAACAATACAAAATAGTGCATTTCATCACTAGAAGATAGTAGTACGTTTTATGTGCTAGAAGGTGTCTATTTAACTTTACTGTATTACGAAACCTTTAAATGCAAAATACTTGTAGTAATTTTAACTTGAATTCTTTATTTCGTTGGCTGCGTACGCTAAATTTTGGCCGTAAAAGTTTAATTTTGATACTTACTTGTTCTGTGTTATTTCACCTAATAACAACAGTACATTTAATTCCATCCAACATAATTTTTGTTGGAAATGCACAATGTTGAATTGTGTGTTCCAATTATTAAATTGCAAATTACATTAATTAATTGTTGAATGAAATGCATAGGGGCATTTTATTCCATCCAACTGAATTTTCTGATTTTGTATATAACAAACTGTAAATTTCTTTTATTGATTGTAAATATCTACATCACTAGAAGCCTTTTTGTAGTAATTGATCATTTAAACACTGCAGTTACAAGTTTAATTTTAATATTTTTTTGTACCAATACACCAGACTGTTAATTAATATATAGGATTATATTTTAAACGCATTTTTATAACATACTTGTCTCTTGTTACATTGGTTTAGTTTTTAATTTCGTATTTTATACTTAGTGTTTATCTGGTTTTTACATAACAAATTGTTATTTACTTTCACTTTGTATTTGCTTGTAAATAGGACACAACCAGAAGTTTTTTTAGGTAAACATTATTTTAAACACTGCAGTTTTTTGTTTACCTTACACCAGACTGTAATTTAATTAAAGTAGGCCTATCATTATTTTTATACTACGTCTCTTGTTTAAATTATCTGAATGAATGTACTACGAATGTACATTCAGCTGTTAAACTACAATTCACACTTTAAACTGAAACAAGAGGTTCTACCCGTGAATTCAGGTGAACAGAAACCACCATTAAATTAATTTAATCAACTTTGACTTTATATTTCATTTAAAGGGCCCAAGTTCGAGAAATTTTCATGTGAAAGGATGTTAAAGGCAGTGGAACCTTCATACCTTACGTCCTAAGGTTGGCCGAGGTTGTACCTGAACACGCAGCTCTCTTTCACGACATCTTTAATACTTTTCAATGAAATTGCGATCTGTTAAAGATCGGTGACAACCTCTTGGAACGAACAACATACATGGTTTGTTAATCTCATAGTCATCATGGTTCGAACACCTTTAGTTACTCACTTGTAACAAACAGCTATAAATAGCTTCACTGTCCATTCACCGCGACTCTTTTAAGAACGTAAAAGTAAATAATAAAATAAGTAAACAAAAATGTAAACAAACAATAGTTATTTGTGCAACTAGTGAGAAAAGTGAGCAATTGACACACTCGAGAGAAATCCACGAGCCGTAGGCGAGTGAGGAATGGTTTCTCGAGTGAGGCAATTGTACTTTGAACTCGAGTTGCACATTATATTTTTCCTACAGTTACCATAAAACAAATAAATTTGTGAAGAAACATAACCTATTTTTACACAGAAGTGAACTTTTAATATAACATTTAATGTGAAGTGACAAATACAACAGTACAACAGCTGACCAGCTGATTTACAGCCAGTGCTGCCAACGTATTTCGCGCGCATACGACGCGCACCTGCATGTTACTGCATGTTACGCGCTCACTATTTCGTGCCTTCATGTTGCAAATCTGGAGTGAGACAAAGCAATTAGAGTGAGACAATGTTAACATTGTCTCACTGATGAGCGAATTGGCCACTTTGCTTTCTCAAATCAGTGAGAGAACATGTACATTGTTAGGTAACTGTAGGAAAACTATATTGTCGATTGCATTGGCCAGCTGTTGTTCACTAAATTAATCAAATAATAACTTCCAAAACATGCAAGGCGTAGCCTTTTGAAAATCAGCCTGTGGGGCAGAGCCCTTAGGGAGTTCGTCCATATCAATACTTTTCGGCAAAATCTACACACTCTAAGCTTCATTTTGATATGCCATATGCCTATATTTTTATTTGGAAATGGCCTTAACCGTTTACATAAAATTTGATTGTATCACTGTAATAATATAATATACTGTTGTATGGATAATATTTTTGTACTATTGAGTGGATGGATTCTTGTAAACAAGCCTTGAAATCATATTAAGTGAGACTAATTCGTCAACGTTTGTGATTTATGAAAGCTATAGTGACAATAGGCGGATGGTGGCCCCACCTTCTGCAGTAGCCTATCTATAAAAGCTATAATGTATATACAAAACTATAATATCTATAACTAATATTATGATGGTCAATTTATACATATCCACTGTTTTTGTATCTTGAACTGAGGTGACACATATGTCTTCAAATCGTCGTTAAAATTGGTTAAAAACTGTTTAAATATACAACTTTTAGCACGGTGTTTGTAACTAAACTAGCCCAAACTTAGATTTAAATCCATCTAATACCTGCTCTTGCTCTGGAGTGCTCTGGGGCTCAGGTCCTTCTTGGAAGTACCGTACCTAATCATATTCATAGTTTTTGGCCAGCTTGCTGTGTCAAACACCCCATATCACCCCTTCCCTACTTCCCTCTTACCCACAAAATCTTTTCAATTTACCTATAGGGAATCTTTTGGGGACAGCAGACTCAGAGCTACCCACGTTCCCTATTGTTTGTTGCGGAGGGTAAGTTTCTCATAATCACCCCAGGCCGAAAGTCCTACACTCAAATAACAATATTTTAACATGAATATTTACACGTCATATTTATCAGTCTTTTCTGGAGTTTTGAGAAAAGTAAACAATAAAAAATAAATAATGTTTCCCACTGTTCGATACAGTATATGATATTAAGATTTAGTGGTGTGGTATATAATAGTGTATTTATAGTTGAAGGCGTTTCTCAGAACATGTCTAGTCTAATGTCTAGAACAGGCTAACTATTGTAACCTGATCATCTGAAACTAAACCTGCAAATTGTCTGTCTCTGTCGCACCAATCGGATGTGGTTCTCAATCAAAACTTTCCTTAACATCCTTAAACATCCTGAATAACAAATAAGTTACTTTGGATGCATTTAAACTATCGTTTTATAGATGATCTACTATCAAAGTTCCATTGTCTTTTATTTTCACTCACGAAATTTGACATTGACATAAAAATTGCTTCAATTTCGTGTCCATCTACACTATTGAATTTTTTACGGTTTTCGTAAGGGGACGGCCAAACATATCTGTGTAACTTTATAAAGTCGACCTTGTTAGATAGTTAATGCCTAATGGCATCTGGGTCCGGATACGGTCTTGCTAGAAAAAGAACTAGTTATTTTTTATTTGAAGAGGACCACTATGTAAGAACTCGACCACCCATACAAATACAAACCATCTACTTAGTAGACATAGGAATATAACCTTACAAAATGTGCATGATTGCATTTAAAATTAACAATATAGTTGCACTTTCACCAACCTAAATGTAACATGATATAGGCCACCGTGCATGTCAATATTATAATGATGCACCATTGAACACTACTTAGTTTAAACAAGCCAGTAAATATTTCCGGATGGCCAGTAAATAACATGGTGTTGTATGACAGAAGAACACCAGCGTAATGGCTGATAATCTCGTGGCTTAAGTCTTTTTGTAATTTCCGCTCTCACTATGGTTAACGGTGGTTTTATGTTTTATGCATGAATCCGTTGACTGAAATTTTCACTTTTGGTACAAGAATTAAATTAAAGGTGACTAATGGCAAAGTAGAAAAAAATTATAATTGTAAGTACAAATGCTAACTAATTAAATTAGTTTAAGTTAAAATACCGTAAGTATTTGCATATTTATTTTAGTTTTTGGCATTTTTACTGTCTTCTGATGAAATTACTTTTTTTACTTACTGGTATATTTTTATTCATAAACGTTTATTTATATTTTCAACCACCCTTAACTCCACATTGAAACATTAAAATGAGTAATACCTATATCAATACATTTTCAGCTGTCTCAATTACCTGGAGTTGTTATTACAACTCACGTTAGGAGTTGTTATTACAACTCACGTTAAAAATCTTACTAATAAAGACGTATTGAGGAAATAAAAACCATCGATGTGTCCTAAATGGACTTGCCTATTCTTACGCCATGTCTTAACAGGGTTTTAAGGTATCTAGGTAAATACATTACCAGACCAAAACTATACGAGTTACCTTAGTAGGTCAAATTTGTTTACTACACATCTTCGGCACTGGTGGGTCGTTGTCATACCACATTCGATACCAAACATCTACAATATACAAATATATACAAATTCTTGAATTCATACACGGTGCTCCCAGTATGTTATACGACGTTTAAGTCATGTGCAACATTTTAACGTAAACACAATAAAATTATGCATAGTCACTCACAGATAACGCAAACCCCAAGAATTTATTTTTATTTTTGGTTTAACTTTGCATTATCAGCCAATATTCTGCATTATAATACTATAATATAAATAATAGTCGTGCAAAATCACCGATGAGCTCAAGGCTTATCGTAAGCCTACGCTCGTGTAAAGGGCGAGCAAAGTTATTTCCTTTGTACGAGTAAGATAAGCGTTTAATGTTGTGGTAAGCTCAACTTTACTTTACTTTCAAACCCTTAAACTTGCACGAACTTTAATCTGTAATGTTATAAACTTTATACATTACTAGAAATTGTATCGAGTTTGTCATTTGCTCAGTGTGTACAGACTTTTTATTTCATGTAAGATTCAAGTAGCTATTACCGTAGGTAGCACGGTAAGACCTAGACCCGGGACCGATTTACTTTTTCATTTTGATGTCCCCAGAGGCCAAAAACACTATTCGTTCAAATTTTAATATATGTATATGTATATATATATATATATACTTGTATATATATATATATATACGTCCGTGAACGCGATAACTTGAGTAATTTTTGTCCGATTTTGATGAAATTTGGTTTAAAGGTGTAAAGCGGGAACAACTTGAATGAGTTCGCGAACCAGCATGATCGGACCATGGGAACGGGGCTTTACGGGGGGTTTAATTGGGTAAAAATTGGTTTTCTCACTTTTGACCCTCAAAACACAAAATTTCCCAATATCTCTTTAGACCTTTTTAAAGAGCTTAAAAAAAACAAATAATTTAGTATATAAAAGTATTTTTGTTCGGTTATTAGTAACGGAGAAAATTAAAAAAAAAAATTTAAATTTAAAATTCCCATGTTATTCTTATGGAGAATATTGTCAAATGTTGTAGTTTGCTTGTTTATGGATATATTTTGATCAAACTTGGCAAATTTATTTATTTTGTACTAAGCTATCAATATTTTACTCAAAAACACACTTTATTAGTTTTCTTGTAGCAGCAAACCTAGGTACTCATTAAACCTAATGTTATTAAAATATATTTAACTGAAAATCAATTCAGACAAATGGAAATTCGCTTAGTCGGCAGGTTTGCTGCGGCGGGGGTATTTATTTATTTATAATAACCCATGGCCTATGTTGAGTAGTACATCTGGAAAACTACCTTAGCTTACATATCTTACATATTACATAACGCTTTTCTTTTTGTAATTACTAGTTTGACTACTACTCCATTACATGAATATTGTTGTAACATTTTGGAAATATTGATTAACATGATTGACAGTACTGTAAATACTTACAATAAATATTACGATTAATTTGGTTTTTGCAGCTTTGACATTTTTTTTAGGATTTTGCGTGTTTTACATTATATTCAATGTTGTTAAATACAATTGAGAAAAACTCATTTACATAGTCTCTTGACAATTTACACATTGAATTGCTGTATTTTAGAACAATAAATAAGATCTACAAACTGAAATTTAAATTTTTGTATGACAATCTTATAGTCTGCTCTAGTAGTTCTAATGTCAGAGCTAGTACTAATATGTCCCTATGATTTTCTATACCTTTAAAACTAACTTGTTATATAACTTTTATAAATATTTCAATTAGCAAATATAGCCTAAGTATTGAATTCAATATTTTGAACATATTTGTACAATTTACAAGCAGCTTCGCCTATATACGGATATCAGACTGATACGTTAACCAACTCAACTCTTACACAGAGCTATGCTCTTGGCGTTGATTAATTGGACCTTATAAGTTCAGCTGAGAGTTGTTCCGACTTCAATTGCAGCTCTTGCAAAGGGTGAATTCTAGCCCTGAGGTGTCTCTTACATTTGTAATTGCTAATAACATAATCCATTTGTCTAAAACTACGACTTATTTTATTATGTAATTGCATTCTGTTATTTAAAGTAAATTAACATCATACTCTTTTTAAGAATCCGATTACCAATTAATAAGGTTTTGAATGATAATTGAATTGAATCTGTTATTAGCAATTAAATAATGATGATTCGAGGTATATTTATATGCTTTGTAAATCATCTATCGCTGTTGTTCACTTTTATTACGCTTACTATCTATTTTTCCCGCTCTTCGCTTGATTAAACTTAAAGTTTTAAAATTCATCACCTGTTAACCAAAGTATTCAACTTCATCTTGCTATTGTTCAGTCTTCTGGCTAGTTTAGCATTTTATATGTTTAGTTTTATACTAGAGAAGTTAGATAGGAATTGTATACAGTATTTGATTAGTATTACAGAAATTTAAATTAATATTTTTTTGTCTAGTTTAGATTTATGTGTAAACCTGTAATAAATGTTTTCGTTGTATTGTATTGTCATTTTAACCAGATTGTAGTTTACGTTATAAACCAATTCCCTTTCGTTAATTGCATTAACATAGTACACTTATAAACAATTTCTGTTATTATCAGTGATACATTTAGTTTATTATTTATATTGATTAAAGATATGTATATATAATTATATTTCCAACTACAAGCTGCAATCAAAACTCCGTGCGAACAAAAAAAATTATTTGCAACTTGTAAAACCTAAATTTATCTCATATTATTCATGTATACATTTGTTTTATCGACTTAAGATGGATGTACCACTTTATTAGAATAGAAGGAGAACCAGTCTTTATAGTTTTACCGTAATTTTGTAAAAATCAATCAAAACACTTCCTTTTTCTCTCACAAAATTGATTTCTACTTAAATCCAGATATCAGAGTCTACAATGTAGATGTCGGCATTTTGTGCAAATAGACGCCACTTCTAACCAGTCCAAGATCATTTATCCTTTATTCTCCTGGCCTCAATAGCGTCTTTGCTCTACTATAAACTGAACTGTAATGCGATTCCTGAATATTATAACTTGGCTTAAACCCAGGTTTTCAGTTGTATACTGCTAATTTCTTAAATGTAATATTTTAAATGCATTTAAGTCGTGAATGAATCAAGTCCTTGTGCACAAATATTTGGTGCGTAAGACACTTAGATCTACTATTGACTTTGGAAATCAACAAAAGCTTAGATGTTTAAGTTTGTAATCCTGTAGAAAGTACGCAGCCTAAAACTCCAACCTCAGAACAAATAATTAGGTGAGTAGATGACTCAATCGTTAGCTTTGCGGACTTAGGGTCCAAGGCACCCAAAATACATGCTTAAATACTCGGAATACTTGAATTGAAGCGATGTTGTGGGTTAGGATCCTGGTAACTGCCCCTACTTTTTGATAGGTACTGTACCTTGTACTGTCCCGCCTCACCATCTGCTTTGCTGGATACGTTCCACTCATATGCCTCTGTACCCCAAGTGGATAGAAAAACTCAAGGTAAAAGTGGCCTCCAACTATCTAAAAAATTACCAATAAATATAAAAATAATATACCTATCAACATTTTGCGTTGTTAGATATTCAAAAGGTTCTTTACTTACATTCACACAACCCCTTTTTACTCATATGTTTCTATTGAATCATTTGATAAATGATTTTTTCTCATACTATCGATATTACTTTTTAGTACACACACAACTACCCAATCATGTAAACAAGCATATATTCATGTGGTTTGTGAATGCCAGGACAAATTAGTTAAGTTCCTAAAAGGGCCAAATGTTCAGTTTCAAAGTTGCCTAGTTTAGTTCCACTTGATGTTGCTTGTATGTAAGAGCTTGCTGATGTAATATTGCATTAATGTAAACGTGTAACGTTCCACAACATTGGGAGATATTGTTGTCGTAGAGTTTAATATGCATCCTCGGTTATAACATAGTGAATAATTCTAATTTATGAGGAGTCTCATTTAGTACTCTTAATTTATTACAGCTTGCTGCACCATCTCAATGTAATTACTATCTAAAGTTGGTGCTTTTATATGAAATAGTACGCAATTACTTTAGTGCAACTGATGCATTCTTGACGTTAAATCGGACGAGTATGTTTAGATTAGATTTTTAACCATGCCGGCTCACAAGATTTTGTCTAGATGAGTGTACAAAACGTGTAATGAATGAGATGATAGTTTTGTCACTGACTAAAACCAACTAGTGTTTAAGCCAGGATCACTCAAAGTACAAATTAAACAGCAGAGACCAGTTTCGAACCGTTGATAATATATTGACTTCTACCAAGATTTGTCACGGTAAACTACATTTTCCTTCAGTTACCTGATACCTGAGAAAGCGGGCTTTCTTGTACTGATTATAGCACGCAAAGTAGCTAATTGCTGCATTTACTTACTTTTGCCGCACTCCAGGATTCCAACCAAACAATACAAAAAAGTGTGCTTCAATAGGCACTAATATAATAGGTGTACGCTTTAAAATAAGCTTGCAACACTTGCTAAGATCGATCAGCTGGTACAGTGTTTCTCATATATCTATATATTAATAGGCAAGCATGTTTCTTTAAAACCTTTTTTCTCAGCTCGTGTGCATCGTAGGGAAAATCTACGCATACCGTTAGAAAGCTATTTTCCTGTAGGTGTGCAGAATCCCTTTATAAATTTAAATAGGCTCAAAGATAAGCACAAAAAATGAGTTTAAAGATTTGAAAAAATTAACATGGATCTTATGCGTTGCCATGCTGGTGACGAAATAACAACGAAATATAAACAGGAAATCAAAACAATTGGAAGAAACTCCAATCACATGTTTTATTTACAGTGTGGGGTGAAAATAGAGAAGTGAGTACATTACATATTTTTGGTCGAGTTTCGACCACTGGACGACCTCTCGTTTCGTTCAACGCTTGGATTTAACCTAACCTAAAACATGATGTTAAGTGTTTGAAGGACTAATTTATTTCTATGCTTTATAGTAACTGTAGGAAAAATATAATGTACAAAGTGCAAAATACACGGGTGCAAGTGCCTCTGCACACTAACTTATGAAGATGAGACCGTTACGTGACTTCAGAATAGAGAATGCGCTTTTGTTAGGATAAGCTATAATTTAACCGTTTGAAAGAAATATTATAATTTTGAACGTCTTTAACCATATTTGGATTTTAGTTGTGTGTAAAAAGGTGGGTGCTGCTATGCTACCTTTGATAAACATTGCAATAAGTCAGAAGACCCATACAATTTTGGATCAATAATATTCAAAATGGCAATAGACAAAAGTGAGTTGATTTCCATACTTTGCCAATATTGTACCAGAGTATGTTAATATTATTTTATATGTATCTATAGCTTTTGTTAGTATTATTTTGTTTCTTAATTGTAAGTTGTGCATCTTGCATGTGTTTCAACAACTAGGTGTTGGTATAACCGTTTCAAGTAACTCGTTAATATTAGTACTAAACCCAATAACGAGGTGTATCGTGACTATTGTAAAATTAGAATTTTTTACTGAAGTTATGAAATCCACTTTATAATAATTGCCACATAAAAATCTATTATTTTCCAAATTAAATGGCTTCGGCTACCAAACTGTTTGCAGTTTACTTAAAACACACTCCAGATCCAGACTAAAAGATGAATCTTCTAATTCAATGTCTCGTCGGGTGATTCCATTTAATTATACTAGCGAGAGACTCTTAATGGAATTAGTTAGAAATTGCAGTCTAGTAACATCAAGTGTTGCCCTTTTGTGCTTGGGTAATTTCATTTCTTAAAGTTTTTTTGAAAAAAGGTACTACTGTATTTATTTAAGGAATATAAACTGAGTGTACAACACTTTGTATTTGGTACTGTTGTACGGTAGCTTTAATTGAACAGATACCTAACTTTGGCCTCTCGATATTTTTTATTTGATATACAATTACAGATAATTTTAATTTATCTTTGCTAGATTTTTTACTCTGGATCATGTTTCTTTGTAATTCTTTTTTTTTAGGTAGTAAAAGTTACTGAACTTATGTCATTATTGCTTGTAAAAAGAGTTCAATAGTCTTAAAACTATGTTGTGAACATGAACATGGTTTACAGTTGTTTGATCAACTCTCTTTAGTTGATAAAAAGTTATTCGAAACAGTTACTTTATATGACGTAATATTGATCCACCATGTGTATTTATGCTAACAGTGTCCTTGCATATATCCCTGTTCTTACTGTTTACTCCTTGTTCGCGCTCCTTGATAATAGTACATGATTTCTTCCACTACAATAATTATAATTATCGTATTTTTTTCACTTTCAGGTATGTCACCATAGTTTTGTACCTGAAAAAGTACATTGGGAATTTTGTACATTGTGTGAGTAAATAATTTATAAACACTTCCTCGTATGTTAAACAATTAAAATAAGCAGCTAAAATCCTCATCTCCTTAAAGACCGATACTGTATTTAATTTTTTAATAGAAAGTTAGGCCTTTAGCTTAAGATTGTCTCAAACCACAAGGCGACTAAATTATAATCTAGCTAAAAGCAAATAGAATTGGTGGGATTTGAACGTGGATCTTCAAGATTAAACCTCTCCGCTATTTCAACTAAATTAGCGTCTTCAGTGCTACAATACTCTCTTGCCCAATCAAAAGTACACGTGTTTAATCCTGAGTTCATAGTCAGTATTTTTTGTCCAATTGTTGGACTGTTATTCTATTGATGATTCCAGGAAAGAGAATGATCTGATTTAAGTAATAGCAACACGTGGCATCATATCTCTCCCATCATTCATATTCAACACCGGTATGTTGTTGATATAACTAATATCGATGAATAAATATCATGTTGATGTCTAGTGCTATTTAAGTTTCAAATTTAATAGTTGCTTTCGTGCTTCAAATAATAGAGGGAAGTGCTTGGACCTCAATAAAAACGTTGCATTGAATCACATGTAACAGCATACAGTGTTACGATATTAGTCCGAAAAATAGGTGATTACAGTACTAAACGGTAAACAGCTTTTGTTCGATTGATGTACGATATTTTTCGTAATGCTACTCTAAAAAATCTAAAATTAATAAAAACTGAACATACTTACTTGTTATATCGGATATAATCTTAACATCTTTACATATTATTTTAACTATCATTAAAATTGTACATCTATATGGTTCAAAAAATGTTATGGGTGTATTTTAATTAGATACATTACATTATTATGTGCTGCTTAACATACCACATTGATCTAAATAATGGTATCTTCAAAGAGGTTAATTTTACCAATTTTTATAAGGTTTTAGATACATAACTATATCGTTTATAAAACGTTTATCATATAACATTTATGATGTATTATCAACAATACGTGTTGGTTTGTAAATAAGTTCGATTAAGGTGTCCGTAAATTGTATCAAAATGAAATTTGAAATTGATCATCCGCTTCCTTGTTAATTAGGTGACCGCCGAAATGATTCGTGTAATATAACTTTACAATACGAAATTATAGATGGAACTTTTCTTTTGGTCCTTGTGCAAAGTTGAAATATGGATAAGCTATAACTCATAACTACCTAAATAGGGCTTCAAAAGACAACATCTTAATTCATAGTGATGCTCTAATTTATTTACACGTATATTAAGAATTATGTTAATAATGCTTCCACAAGTATGAGTATATTTGAAACCTGGTAAATATTTAGTAAAAATGAATGTAACATGCAAACAGTCTCCAGCCGCATCGCAATATTCAGTGCAGGGTTGTAGATACAAGCTGACGATATTGTGTGTAAAACCGCCGCTGCTTCAGTCCTCTTTGTTTTATAATATTGACGTCTTGTTTCTTTCATTTTCTAAAAAACTTAAATATGAGATGTAGTGTTTCTGCATTGTGAACCTGGTATTCATTCTTGCAAATCACTAGTAACTTTTAGTGATTAATTTTTTTAATATGTGGCCGTTACCACTATGTGTTAGCCATTACCTTTATGTCCGCATATCAACTGCAATAGGTGGATGGCCTTGTCCATTCAAATAATATGGGTCCATAAAAGCGTGTGTGCACCTTCTCCATACTTCTTTAAAAAATGCCGCAGACGTAATACAATTACAAAAAAGAGTATACGATTTCTGATCTGATGGCCTTGATCTAGGTCCTTCAAACCACGATTAGCCTGTTTTGTATCTAAGCTATGCTAAGCTACGTATCTAGTAAGACAGCCATGTAACTTTGTCCTACCACTGCATGGAAATGATCACATTGCCACGCATGTAAACAGTACGCAAAATAGCAAATTGCCGCTCTAGAGTTCAGCTGATTTCCTAGTTGTTGTTTTTAGTCCGTTTATTAAACTTTAAAACCTCAACGACATCACCAATTAGATCTTTCAAAAAATTGAAGGATAAAAAATAATAATAATAAAAAATAAATAAAAAAACTTGAACAAATTTTACTATATATATCTCGATTTCAAAGTATACTTTAAATATTAATATTTTATCACCCCAAAGAATTTTAAGTCAAGTCTTTAATTTTCTGATATAATATTTACTTAACGGTACTTAATAGTAAGAATCATCCGTGGTTAAATCGTTACAAAACCCTGCAGAAGAAAAAAAAAGATTAAATCTTATTTATAACTTAATTATATTTTATATGATTATGTTTTTCAGTTAATCCATTTCAAATTGTATCAAAACAATCTTCTTCAATTAATTTCAGATAGGAAGGTCGTTGAAGAATCCTCCATTGCAAAATTATACAACTTGCTAGGCTATATTTTGTAATATTAACATCTATTAATATTTTAGTAAGATCACTACTCAGTTTGTTAAGTTTGTTTAAGGATACGTTTTACTAGGCTTTAATATCTATTAAGGGAAGATATGAAAGGATGCAATTTATGTAAAAAGTTTTCGTAGAACTCTTGGATGTATATAGAACTAGTTAACATTAACTATATTGAAAATTGGACACCGAACATATATCTCGGTTGTCTATGTACTGGCTTTAAAGCTTAATATAGAAACGTGTCCTTAGTTTTGTTTGCCTGTTCAAAAAGGTTAATTTATAGCTTTTGAGCAATGCTTGTGTTTTGATAATACAGTATATAATTATTTCTTGCTTTATAAAATGTTTAGTAAATGATACATTGCTTGAGTTTTTATTAATTAAATAGTGTTTCAATACGTAAACAGATGCATGTTTAATTATGTGTCAAATATTATATCGTTGCTTTTAATATTATCTAAGCTATATTGCTACTTCTAAATTCTTTACTTGTTTCAGGTTATATTATACTTTTTTTGTATTTTTGCAATAATAGTTTAAACTGTTACGTATTTAAATTTTTTTTCTCCAATCGGATAACTATGAATTATTTGAGCAATCAGACAGGGTTAAACGAGCTTGTCAGCTTAACCTGGTTATAAAGGTATTACTGCAACAGCGAAACATAATGTAGCAATTGTCTGTTTCCCTTATTTCAACATTGTGTTTTTCTGTTTGTTTACTTTGTATCCTTCTACATCCTTAACTTTGATGACCTTTAGCTATGATTAATATTTGCTAGAATAGACAATACGTAGGATTTACTTAGTGTATAAACCTACTGTATAAACCTTATTTCTTATAAACATTAACAAAGATAATTTTAGCGAATTTCCCTATAGGGAAGTAGCTATTACCGTAGGTCTCATGGTAAGACTTAGGCCCGGGACCGATTTACTTTTTCATTTTAATGTCCCCAGAGGCCAAAAACACCATTCGTTCAAATTTTTATATATGTATATATATATAGATATATAGATTTATATATATATATATATATATGTGTGTGTCCGTGAACACGATAACTTGAGTAATTTTTATCCGATTTTGATGAAATTTGGTTTGAAGGTGTAAGGCGGGATAAACTTGAATGAGTTCGCGATCCAGCATGATCGGACCATGGGAACAGGGTTTTATGGGGGGTTTTATGGGGTAAAAATTGGTTTTTCTCACTTCTTACCCTCAAAACACAAAATTTCCCAATTTTTTTCTAAACCTTCTTAAAGAGCTTAAAAAACAAACAATTCAGTATATCAAAGTGTTTTTGTACGGTTATTGGTAACGGAGAAAACTAAAAAAATGGTAAATTTAAAATTCCCATGTTATTCTTATGGAGAATATTGTAAAATGTTGTAGTTTGCTTGTTTATGGATATATTTTGATCAAACTTGGCAAATTTATTTATTTTATAGTAAGCTATCAATATTTTACTAAAAACACACTACTTTATTAGTTTCCTTGTAGCAGCAAACCTAGGTACTCGTTAAACCTAATGTTATTTAAATAGATCAATTGAAAATCAATTCAGCCAAATGGAAATTCGCTTAGACAGCAGGTTTGCTGCGGCGGGGGTATTTTCTTTTCTAGAATAGGCTTTCGCCGTTAACCCCAAAACATGTTATTCATGTAAAAATTTCTTCTTTTTGTCCTTAATACCTTGAGATATTTGGGCTTTTCATTAGTTTTATCTTTAGAGTATTAATTTTATAAATTTTTTAAAATCAAATTTTTGGAGGATCAGACTGAAATTTGATTTTAGGGATCTCCGAGTTAAGTCATTCATTGTTCGTCTTGAGTTGCAATTTAAATTGCAATTTCCTTGTGTAAAATTTGTACTTTCTTCATTGCTGAAAAATCATCCCTCTTAAAATATCATAATGAAAATAACATATATTTCAAAAGGTTGTTGTAACATTCTTAACAGTTAATCGATCTGCTACACTATTTTTACATGCAGTTACTAAATTTAAGAAATCGTATTTCTTAATATAGCTGTAAAATCACAATATAAATATGTGTTGAAATAAAGAAACCCAGAGATAAAAAGATAACATAACATTGTGTACACTGCAGAACATATTTTATGGACTGCAAACTAGATATCACTGTAAGGCGTTTATAGAACCACAAAAGAATATGTTACGAGATCTTATTAGGTGAGAATTGTGCTTCGCAGAAATTGTGTTCTTTAAGGATTTACAATAACTAAGCTCCCTAATACACAAACTTTAACACTGTTATCTATATGTTTAATATTTTTGGACTTGTGTTGGGTTGAAAAATTGGGCATAAGGGTATGTTTAAAATTAACGTGGGATGGATGTGGATAGCATTTATTTTAATCAAGCTATTGTTTTGATTCAAATATGCATACAAGAGGTTATTTAAACTGCCGGAAACGTGCATTAGTCATGACTGAGTTTTTATTTAAATAACTACTACCATAATACTCTTCATTCACACATATACAAAGATGGAACATACTAGCGCACATTCGTATAACATATTTCAACATAAAAAAATTCAAAAATGACTTTTGTTTTAATAATTTTTGTTTGTAGATATATTATATAGACATGCATTTATATATGTTTTTGTAAACGATTTTATAGTAATGAAATGGGTCTTTTTTCCTCTCAAATAGCTTGCAGTGTACAACAGTTTTCGCATTCAAGATAATACATTAATTGAATTCAATTAAACTCAAATTGAAGGATGAAATTTATTGTAAAGTTTAAGAGGATCTTTCAGTCGACAGCAGAACATTCAATTATAATCGGACGTCAAATTCAAACTGTAAACTATGATTTCGCTTTTCCAATAGGGTGTGAGCTGTACTAGCAGTAAATTGTCAAAACTCACTACAGCTGGCCTATGTGGATTTACTTGATGACCTAAACTTAACGTTTGTTTATAAATGTCGTAACTTTGTTGACAATTTAAATTAACGTGATCCCACGTAATCTACTGGTCAGTAGATGAGCAATCCAGGCGAGTGGTAGTTGATTAAGTAACCACTTACACCTTGAGGCTAACCGGGAGACGGATTACACTGTTAGGGTAAACATTAATCACAAAGTGTTAACAGTACAATGTATTGTGGTCATCCGTTTTGATTCTCTCAACTAATAGATTGTATGCAAATCAACATGTATTGCTTATGTTTTTATTACGTAATGTAGTGTGTACAGTATTCTCTTAAATAGAAAATAGATTGATCTGCAAAATATGTGCTATTGAGAAGATGTAATCATTTAGTAGTTTCAACATCATATATTTTTCATGTATAATGCCCCCTCATGTAACATTTGTTTGGATTGCTTTTGCTTCGTTTTTTCTAGATTTTCATCTTTACTGTCACTTGGGTAAAATTGTTTTTGGATGCCTGTGACAATTCTGGCACCAATCCACACAAGTATACCTATAAATATTATCAGTCATAAGGTTGGAGTATTGTTATAAAAGGTCTCGATTTTACCCACGACCATGCTAATATTACAGTAAGAACGAGATGGTTAAATGGTAAAATTCGGATCGGACGGTTTCGACTTAATGTATGTATACCAAACAAAATCAAATGCTTTAGCGTTTCAAATTACCAATTGTATTGATGTTGAACGTGTTATTGTATCTGTTCCCTATTACTGAGGTATATTGCGTGATTGGACTGTACAAGGTAAACAATAACCACAGCGTGTGTGTGTGTGTGTTTGTCTGTAGGTGTAATTACATCCTGTCATTGTCTTTGATATCATGACAATACCGTGTTGTAGTTACGATATTAGTCAGGTGCCGTGCTTGTTTGGAAATGTGTACCTATCGAAAAACAAATGTTTTATATTGTAAATTTATCATTTTGAGTTTGCTATGGTAATGCTGGAGGTTTTTAAGAAGAAAGCTATTTTCCTTTAATAGAGGGCATTTTTGTTGCATAAACCGGCAAACATACTTTATATGTTCTCTAAAACACCTGGTTATGGTATTATATCGTACCTAAAAGTCATTGGGGATTGTTAGGACTTACGTTTTTGGAAAAGTATTCAGCAGTTCTCCAGGTAGAATGACAGCAAAGGAAAGACAAGCAACCAAAATAAAATTATTTTAAGGTCATGTATTTGAGAACGGTCTTTAAAATTGCACAAGTATTGTCCTCTATAAAATGTAACGTGTTGGCCTACTACAAGAAGAAAAATGCCGTTATGGTTTTCATTGTTACTTCCTTAATATTATTAATGATACTTATTCAAGTATCCGTATTATATCTATGTAAGCGTATATTTTGTATAATCTATGTAGACTATTGTTGATGTATTACAGTGCTACAGTTTGTATTACAATCGCCATTGCCCAGTATGGAACATTTGACAGTAATGTATACATTTTGGTTATGAATAGTATCTACTACGAACGGAAGACTGAGTTATAATACGTTGATTGTAAACTTGTATCTTCCTCAAAGTTTATGTGTTCCCCACCTCACATAAATCATCATTAACATACATAGCTCTATTCCGTCTGAGAAATGTAATAGTACAATATGAAACTTATGTTTATGCTATATTTTCTTATTTTTTAAATACCGCCAACTGGACAATATAAAGTCATCAGCCAAACTAGGCCAGAATATATAGTGGTAGAAATGGCTTTGTTGAAGTAATCAGAGCGAAAACTACATTTGTTTTATGCGAGGTAAAAGTTTATGAAACTTTAAAGTAATAATACTTCGTCTATTCCCCTGGGTAATTTTCAATCTCATTGTGGTTTCTTCAGCGTCCATTTCTTTTATAAACTTAACTAACTTAAAGTAATACTAGTTGCTCTGCCCGTGCTTTGCAACGGGGTGAGCATACAAAGAGAATAATGCAGTTTTTTAGAATATACTGTAAAAACCGTTACAACACACTTACCAGGAATCACATAGGTAAAGCTCAATCTTACTTATTACCATGGATAAAACATACTCCCTTAGTTATTACCTATTTAAATGAAGATCTCTTATTTATTATCAATAAACTGTGTTAAAACTAATACATTTACGAAAACCTGATATTTTTAGAAGTTTCACAGTTTTTTGGTCTTTCATTTAAGTATGCGGTTGATAGGTGTGCGGCCTACGGGTTTTTTTTAAGTACGTGATCCATGTTACAGGGTGTTCAGAAAAGGTAGGGACATAATCTACGTAGTGATTTCTTGTTTTAATTTTTTTTTAGGAATACACCTTATTCCCACAGATTTAGAATTACCCACACTAGTTTTTACAGGGTGTTTCACTATATTTTATAATACTTCGCCTGGGTTAACATACAGTAGCTAAACTTAGTCTAGACACAAAACATGTGTTTGGTCATTTGCTCAGAAAGTTGCAAACACTAGCAGAACCACAACCCTGGCAGGTTATACAGTTAAACATTTTCTGGCCACAGAACATCTTGGTGATTGATGACTTGCATTGTTTTAAACACTACTTAAACCATTATCAATATTGTAGCTATATTACATCCGGCCAGTAAGATAAAACAAACGAATCCTTCATATAAAGCAGTATTATTGATTTATGTAGGAGGTCCAAATTAATATTATATTAACTAGCTGTTACCCACGGGCTCCACCCCGTTTACTACATAAGTATTAATAAAACTAATGATTGGTTAAGTTAAGCTGAAATAAACAAAGCAGAATACAGTAATGGTAATACAAACAAATAATAACAGCTGAGGTATTTTTAACATGAGGTAAATGGAAAGTTCCCTTTGGAAAGCAATTACGACCTTATAGGGCAATTTATGAAATAATGGATAATTTTGCGCAAGGTTTCTCGTCATGACGAACATTTTAAGTATATGGTTTATGGGGGTGTGACTTGTAGTTTTCTCAAAAGTTCATGGGTACTTTTGGCTTTATATTTAGATTTTATAGACAAACTATAGAACTAGTTGGATGAGCTACCGTAGTTTTATGTTAGTTTTAGTTAAGGAGATTGAATTCGATAAAGAAAACTTGTAGTTTTTGAGTTCTTGTCCTTTCTCTCTTGTTTGGACTTGCAAGTAATAACAATAGTTTATTCCATGACAGAATAAAAATATTTATTATAAATGTTAAAATAAAATAAAATCCTTTATTCTCATAAAACCCCGTGCCACTTTAACTCATTGTCACTTTTTCCAAAGAGGTTTGTCCATAATAAGATGATATTGAAAATAAATTAAATTTTGAAAATACTTTAAACATTCAATACTAATTGAAGATTATAATAAGCAATGAATTACAAGAAGTGTCTTCACTATGGCCGGAAAACTTTTGAAAGAAACATAACTGAACAAGTATAAATTAATTGCAAATACAGCATTACAATAATTTTGTGAAGGAGACAATAAAGACATGCAAGTTCCATATACTCAAATACGTATTTGGAACATCGAGGACATTTTGGAAGTGAATTCAAAGTTAATTTTCAAAGCACTTTCCGTTTGTCGGTTTAGATAACCCAACTCTTTGTCGAACATTCGTCTCTTCGTCTTTGATTCATGTTTGCTTTCTCAATTGTTTCGCAGTTACATTCTCAAGAGCTTTAGTAAATTAATATTAGGAGTTTTACTGTGTTTGATATATTTTCTTGTCGTCATTTATGTTTTTATATGAGATTATTATACCATATGTGTCAGTTTTTAACTATTCCGCAAATCGTACATGTCAACGTCATATTTTGAGTTTAAATTAAATCTATTTTCGCCCGTGACCATTGTTTTGATATATATTAAAAGAATGTATGTTAAAGAAAATAGAAAAAAAGAAAGAGTTTAACTTTTAATACTGTCTCAGCCATAACTTAATAATTGTGAGCATCTATATAACTTGCTGTCTAATACACCATTCAGTCAAACTTGTAAAAAGTGCATCACACCACTACATATTACGATTTAATAAATTATGCTTCATCAATTTAAACATCAATTTAAGCTCTATGGTATTGTTTTCTTATCATTTATGTTAAAATCAGTTTATTTTGTCGTAAAATTTCCTTTTAAGCTTCTTAATCCTCTTGTTATAGTATTACCATATTTAAAGCTTTTGAAGATTTGCATATTTACTTCCATTTAATATTCATAGAACTTAAACTTATTATTGGAAGCAAATAATATACCGTTCTTTAATCAGGGTTATACATAAAATTTCTTAAATAACCTTTTAATAAAACTGATTTGCTAACCAAAACTTTCCAATATTGCTTGTTATTTTAAAAACTAATCAAAAGTCAATACATTTACGTCGCTTTTAACATGTAAAGGGCTCTAATGATTCAACTGCTTTTCAGTTTTATTTTTTCAATCTTATTTCAGTTTGGAACCCACAAACAATAACATTTACATAACATTTTATACTTTAGGATTTTAGCCTAGCTTGCTGTGCGTTTAACACCACTGCTCTTACAAACCCTACAATCGGTTGATATTAATAAAATAAGTACAAATAATACACTCGCTGATTATGGAAATAGTACAAAGTTTGTTAAACTCAACTGGATCCTGATATGGCGTAGATTTACTGCGTTCAAATAATTTTATATATTTGCTTAATTTAAAGTGGATTAACAACTAAATGATCGAAAGTGTTAAGAAACTGTTGGAAGAACAACAAAGATGGATGATGTCCCGGACACTTGTAAACATTTATCACTAAATGGCTACTCTGCACATTGAAGGACTCAGTTGCCAAGATAATGATGGATTCATTTATTATTAACAGTAGAGATAAACGAAAGTAACTTTGGATTAGAGACATCGTTATGTAACGGGACGGATAACATGATTTTCACTTGTTTTACAATAGTTTATCGAGATCCCTAAAACGTTAAGGATATTGCAAAACCACAAAAATAACTGCTAATTAAAACCTAACAAAGGTACATGCATAGTACAGAGGTTGATGACCTATACTTTAGTAGGACAGTAACACTTGTCTAGAACATGTTCAGCTGTCCACATTGCCCGTATGTAGAGGTGTAATTGTCTGGTGTAATTTGAACTTCAGACATTTCGGGATGAGCTAAGTAAACAGAAATAAAAAAAGGTTCAAATGCTAGTACGACAAGATTCAGCCTTATTGTCTCTTGTAAAAAGTATTTTTTTCTTTAAAGTCAGTTTTTTGAGTCCAAAATACATATTAATTATTATTTTAATTTAAAATTTGTAATCATAGACAATCTAAAATAATATTTTTTTTACAGCTATAAATGTGGCGAACGATTCCTTAAAGTGGATGGTAGTTCCTAATTCAAGTTCAAAATTGTGAAAAACTAACATTTGTGGTTGGATATAAAGACAAATGTTTACAAGCTGTAAAAGATTTTTTGCCATTCCTGCAAGAGTACATTATTTCCATCGGAGCAACATCGGAATGTCAATAAACCTACCTTGACAGACGGTGCTGTCAATCTGTCAATCAGTATTTTTTTATCTGTCAATCATGTCATACATGGTTGTCAGAACTATCTTCCTCCACACAAGAAATTTAGATATACCAAACATTGATCATTCTTATCTTGATTTCTCCTGGGGAACTTGGTTTATTGGTTAGGTTTAAATAATTGGAAATAGAACACAAGTATATCTTTTGTTTTCACATAATTATTAATGAGCTAGCAAAATAATAATGAATATATTTACACGTTTTAAAAAATATTTCTTATGTGTAACTAATACTGTATTTTACTTGTAGATATTTACAATGTTTACTTAATTAAGGAAAAACGTCCTAGTATATATAAATATTGAAGATGATGAGTGTTCTTAAAAGACCCTCAGTAAAATTTATTTTGTTAATTTCTTTTAAAACCAACTACATAGTAAAATTAAACAAATTTAGACATATCCTCTTCAGTTAAGCCAAGAGGGAATTGAGGGCAATTGAATTGTACCCTTTTATTCAAGAGAAGATTTTATCTATTATACTTTAATCGTTGGTTTATATAAGAGCGAGCGAGACATGGTTTACACATAGATTGTCATCTTAGGTTCAAATTTAAATAGCTAGTAAAATAAAAAAAATTAAATTTCTCAAAAATAGCTAAAATGGTTGGACCATAAGACAATAACATTATGCAATAGTTACAACACATAATATGTTCTGTAGGAAATTATTAATTCAAATATTTATTTTACTGTGTATTTTATTAATAAGCTTATACCTTATATCAATATGAACTACAAAACTAATTTATTTAATGGTAGCTCTATTGTTCAGAGTTCCCTGTACAAAGATCGGCGAGCCCGTGACTTATCGTTGCTTGTCATCTTAATTGATTTACGCTGCAATCCCGACCTGTCCAAGACCAACCTACGCAAGTTGATTTTGACGAGCACATACTGAAATGTACTTTTAAAGTATGGCCAAGACATTTTAGGTGCTTATGTTGATTTTTATTTACGATAGAAATTCTCCTAAGGTAACAAAGTGTGTTTTGAAATATGCTTTTTATATTGCTGTGTAGTTTTCTTAGACCGTTTCAATTGGGTTTAAACACACGTTGATAAGTAAAGGACAAAATGATATTTTTTATTTCAAATTATAATTTGTCATAGTAAAGGCAAAGTTTTTACGATGAAATAATTTATCTTTAGATACATTTACTATACAGGAATAGTTAAATATAACGTAGCAGACACTTTTACAGGGGAAGAATCATACATGAAATATCAGATGAATTTAGTGCAAGAGCACAATTTGCTATATCCTTAAAAGAGCTTTATCGCTTGTGAATAATTAACATAACATAGTAGAATGTTTATGTCTAGTCAAATAAATTAACATTTGCGAATCATTTATTGATGGCGTATTTAGTGGACGAGAATAATGTACTGTAACCTTGAAGGACATTTATCGCTAGAGAATAAATAACATATAGCAACACGTGTATGGCTAGGTGAATAATTTAACATCTGTGAATCATTTACTGTTCGCATATTATGTATTATGCCATTGGGAGAACACATTTTACGCAAAAATAGTTTACTCTGTAACTTAGCAGGTGCATTCATATGCCAGCGCGTAAGACTAACTTATTATGGAATAGCAGGGATACAATTACAAGAGATAGATTATTTTTATATAATTTTTATTATGAAAAAGAAAATAAAGTTGTGATTTGATTATCCGCCAATGTTATAGGACAACGTTGATCTCTTACACGATACTTACTTACCTGGCAATAGTAATCCATGCTATAAACATGGCTTGAAACGTAAGCCCTTGTTGGAGTCGCTGGAAACACCTAACAGAAATATGTCGTAAACATTGTAGCCAATGAGAGATAAAACATCACGTTTTCACTAGAAGTATGACATTAAGCTGTCTAAATTGAGCTAAGTGTCTTTTAAAACCTATATAAAATACTTAACGAATTGATTAAACTAATTTTTTGGCGAAAAACATCTACGGATCTACACTATAAATGCATTTCTCAAGGTGAATCGTAAGATACAATTGAATCTAAAAACCATATCCACATTACGTAAGGTTTCTTTGTATTAAAAATGAGACGTTATCTTGCGCCTTAAAGAAAACAGCAAGAATTTGCAATGAGTTTGTTTTTCGATGTCCTCAACTAATAATTTTAAGAGGGTAGATAATTTTTATATAATTTCTTTGTATCCTGTTTTTCTAAACTAGTTTAAATAACATCTTGCATGTCAGCAAACAGCAAAATAATTACCTGATTGACGATGTGGTTAAAATCCTGCTAGACAGTACAATCCAGAGTGTAGTGAATTGATCTTCGGTTGGCTTGTTGATACAATACTGATGTATCTGACGAGTCCCTCAAGTTGGTCAACAATCAACGACAATACCACCCTAGGTGTAGTTCTATTTATTTTAGTCTTGCAATTCCGATTTGTTTTAAAACGTATCTGTAGGTTAACTTTTGCAAATAATCCATACAAAGTAACTAATTACATTTCGTCACTTTCATCCCTAAACTACTATTTTCTTATTTGGTTTTATTGTTGGCGGACACGAACTTCCAGATGACGGGGTGGAGGTCAGTGGAACATGTTCGTCCAGGGTATTCTTCGTGCCTAGAAAGTCGAGTTTGATAGGGTCTAGATCTAAAAGACTGTAATGTCAGGATTGGTGCGACCACTAAGAACTTATCGCATGTTGACCTGACAAACTTAATTTGAAACATTGTTTCTCATAAATGTGACAAACATTCCCAGGTCTAGGTCCAAAATAGTAGGGAAGGTTTTTAGAGAGTAGTCTTATTTAGGAGTCTCACTACTACAACTTACCACCACTTGTGTGCGTAAATGCATTTTCCCTCCTCTCTCCTAAAAAAATGTTTTCTAATCTGTGGTTCTGTTTCAGGTATGCTTTCCACTTAGATTAACGGTGCTTCTAAACAGTATGTTGTTACTTTCAAGTAGGTATTTAGTTAAGTTTTTTACTTCTTTCATTCCCACACTACTCGGAATAGGGTGAGCTAGTGAGTAGTTAGTAGGTGCTTCGTAAATCTAAAGTGGGCAGCTTTTCCAGTTTCCCTATATTTGTCCAGTGTTTGCAATATTTCGTTAGTATATTGTATCAGTGTGTTAATTGAGTAGATCAGTTAAAAAAGTTACATACTAATTTCATCGAGGTTACTATTTATGATGACCTCATTAACAGACAAAACCTTGCTAAACAAGCAATTCAATCATATTCGAGCCACGTGTCACTTACCTATTACTACTCTTCCAGCCAACTGCGCGTCAACAATAATTTATCAATTCAAAACCTCATATTTTAATAGTCATGATTCGTATGTTTTATAATTTACAACATAAATATAAGTATTTGCCCTTTACGTATGTACAAATACTTGTATACATCTTTTGCGTATTCTTCAGTAAAGACAGTGGAGAAGGGTTGTTAATTTATGTCATGTTTGTACCATAATCTCGGGGTTACTCCTACTACTCGTACGAGGATTGTGTTTAGCCACACCGTGACTTGTGTGGATTAAGTAATCAGAAACGTGTTACCTAAAGCTCACGGAACTCTGATTGATAACGTAATCTGTGGCACGGTAGGCCTTCCTTAAACCACATTTAGTGCAGATTAAGTCAGCTGGATCTTGTACTAACTACCAACCATGGTGGATACTTAAAACTTATGTCGAACGAGTCGTTTGGGAGTTATGGTTGAATTGTGTTAGCTATCTGTTTCGCTTTTTCATATGCATCGTTTACCTGAACTTCATCTGCAGAGTCCTCCTATTTTTTATGTCTAGGTCATCAAATAACAAGCTTTAAGAATACTAGATACTGCAGAGACCTCTGTAACCCCATCTTCCTCAAACTAAAAATATTCATATTTTAGACTCTTCATGGTAGTCAGCCTGTATTGGGAACGACCTTTTTCGTTGGCAATCCTATATGGGGCTTTTTAATATACAGATACCAACACAACTCATATACAAAAAGGTATAAGGCGAAAATAAAATCATGGCTAAAGATAAACCCATTTTGTTCAATTGAAGATTATTCTAAAGATGAATCAAAGTATGTAGAGTTATGCCTATCGCTTACACCCAGGCAAACGCAGATCTAAACATTAGTTGTAAAATAATAATGCAATACTCATACACGTACTGTATAGTAGTGAAAAGTAAATACCCCCGCCGCAGCAAACCTGCAGACAAGCGAATTTCCATTTGACTGATTGGATTTACACTGAAATGTCTACTTAAAAATATAACATTTATTCTTGATTTAAATAGAATTAGTTTAACAAGTACTTAGGTTTGCTGCATCAGGGAGGGTAAAACTGTTTTTTTAAGAAGTAAGAAATAAAAACATTTTCCAAATTTGATCAAAATATGTTCACAAATAAGCAAACTACAACAGTTTACTTATTCTCCATAAGAATAACATGGGAATTTTAAATTTACAATTTTTTGGAATTTTCTCCGTAACCATTAGGCGCATAATAACGCTTCAACATACTAAATTATTTGTTTTTTTAAGCTCTACAAAATGGTTTGGAAAGAAATTGCTAAATTTTATGTTTTTTGGGTCAAAAATGGGAAAAACCTATTTTTACCCCATAAAACCCCCCGTAAACCCCCGTTCCCATGGTCCGATCATGCTGGATCGCGAACTCGTTCGAAGAAACGTACGTTTACACGTTTGTACCAAATTTCATCAAAATCGGATCATTTTTGCTCGAGTTATCGTGCTGACGGACACATATATATATATATGAAATTGAACGGATGGTGTTTTTGGCCTCTAGGGACCTCAAAACGAAAAAAAAATCGGTCCCGCGTCCAGGTCTTACCATGAGTACTACGGTAAAAGAGAGGTTTTACGGCATTTCTGAATAAGGAATCTGACATTTTCTGTTGGTAGGAAAAACAAAGGAAATGCAAATATTAGTACACAAATATGACGGCACTAGGAATACGAAATTAATGGAAAATACTCTATGTATCTGTGTCGTAGTTTAAAATATCTTCAACGCTATGAAAAAGGTTGCAGTGACAAAACCACTTATTTTATTAAATGTATAATATTGATATATATCAAAATTCGACTATGATCACAATGAAGGTAGATTAGAGATGGATAAAGATACGTTTTGCCCCTTCCTACGCAACGAGACCTACCAAATTCCCAGAAGTGAAACTCAGGTAGTTATAATGTATAGCTGCGAAACTTTTTCAGCTCTGGATTTATCTTTTTGGTTCATACTGAAAATTCCAAATAATACATGTTCAGATTACGCTTTTCTAAATATTTACATTTACCATTGTTTTATGAGTACCTACTTATCGGAGTTTTATGTATTACAAAAACTACCACCATGATCTTTTATGTTTGTGTCCCCAAATCCAAAAATATAGTGAAGAAGTGTAATACAAACCAACGGATATTGTATAGTCATGAACAAGAACTGATATGGAAGGGACGGTTTGCGAGGAGTATTTTACACTAAAACGTATTTATGGACAAATCTAAACTGTGTACTGTGTGTAAACTGTGTGTGTCTAAACTGTGTGTGTGTATAATATGTGTATTGTTCCACTTAAGGACAAAACTTTTAAAAGCAAGATCACCTTTGTAAAGTTAGGCTTGACGAAAAATTCAAATATTTTTCCGAATAAAAATACTCTTAGAAAAACATTAACACGTATTGTAGTCACAGTTTTATAACTTAACACATAGTTACGATAGCATATACAATTTAATATACATTTACATGTGGATGTCTTGAAATTCAAGCAAGCTGTAATTTCCTCTGAAACATTACCTGCAGCAACAGCACAACATAATTACCTGTCTTGTCTGAGATGTAATTGTGTATTGAACTCACACGTAATATAATATTGTTTTAGGATGAATTACCATTGCATCTCCAGCATTAACCTGTATAACATTGGAATAAATTGTAATCAGATCAAATAAAGTACTAGTAGTGATATACTACAAGCAACATCAAAGGCTATCAAAATAATCGAAATAACTATCCTTCTAATAAGCAGTCGAGCAATTTATCCATTCAATTACCCAGTTATTTAAATAAATATTCTACGAATGATCTGACAGAAAATAACTGTGGGGTTGTATAAAAAGGCGTTTTTAAATTAGGTAGTGTTATATGTATTTTGATGTATACATTTCGATTAGATCTTCTAGTATTGTTTTAAAATAAGGAGTAGAGGGCTCTAAAACTATGTTTTTCTTGGAAATGTAAATGCAATGTAAATACAAGTGAAATGGACTACTTTCAATTGAATTAAAGCCGATTTGAGAGACTCTCTGATGAATGTCATCAATAAACCATACGGCGCGCGTCTGAAACGCATAGATGTGTTTGATTATTAATGTTTCGGATCCGCAGACTGTGACCAGCATATGAGATGTAAAGAAAACCACCGCATAGTACGCTGAGAGGAACTCTTATATGTTTGTGAAAGGATCAAGAGGACGTTATTAAAAAAACTAGATCTTTTACTTCCGTCAGTTCATTTCTCATCTGTATTATTTTTTATGTATCAAGCAAGACCCTATGTGATTTTAATTTTTCTGAATCTAAACAAGAACAATTCACCAATACCTTAAATGCATTGCAAAGTTATGTTTCCCTAGTCTATATTAAATCCATGTAATATTTCACGTTTGGATTAAAAAAATGTAGGTTAGTGTGACGATTGAATTACCTCCCTGATGTCTAGTTTCACTGTAGACCAATGGCTTTAAACCTGAAGATTCAGTTGAGGCAAAATATATTGATACAAGATCAATTCACAACCTATCGACAAAAAGGATTACTCATTAAGTATCCATTTGTATACAACATAAATATGAACCTTAAGGTTTAAATTAGTCTGTTAGTCTGTTGATGCCTAATTTTGCAATCACCTAACATCGTATGATGTCTAAGTTTGTTACAGGTTTTTACTACTGCATACCGTACGTCGTATTCGCATCGTATTAGTGTTGCATTTTTTTTACCTGGGAGTTTTAGATTTGTAAGTTTGTGTAAAGTAGTAGTAGGCACTACTATATTCGTCGTATGAGCGCAAAAAACTAGTGTTAAAATATTTTTTACTATGTAGTTTGCACTGATAGGTTTCGAAACTTTGTACCATTACAACTGTACACGCCGTGTATGCGCTCGTATTGTTTCTTTAAACAATTGTAACTGCTTACTATGTATATGTGTTGCACAAAGGTCTCGATTGTGCAAGTTTGTACTGAGTTTGTACTACAGTACGACGCGACACGCAGCAATGCCGCAGCAACAGGTGCAATCAATACGCTGCAGCCCGGGCAGAACTCCCGCGCCCGCCAACACTGTTTCCGGTCATTCCGCTACTTAAAGGACCTAAAAAACCTTTTGGGACGACGCGACATTTAACAAAGAATTACTGAAGTAGTGTTTAGAGAAAATATTCCTCCATGAAGTTCTAACAAACTTTTGTAAAAAAAAATTAAAGTTCATGAAAATTTTAAATATAAAACAAATTTAACCAGATTTGGGATATTGTAAGAGGTTCTATGATTGCACTTTTTTTTCATCATAAACATTAATTGAAATAAATCCATTTAATTACATTTTAGACAGTTTCTGGGTCTTATGAAAGCTTAAAAAGTAACCCGACTCAGAAACTTTACGTTTACATACACTCATAATTTGTATAGAGTATGTTTTTGTTGTTTAAAAACTCTAAAACTGCAATCAACACGCATTCAGTAATTGTCTATGATTGTTCAACACAAATGAATCATCAAACCTCAATACTCTTTGAAATACAAAGAAAAATATACACAAAATATAACAACATAAACGATATATATTTTAAGGAAGAGCTATCTGGAGTTGTAATTATTATAAAGTCCATATTCTTATTAACTTACTTAGAATATATTTTTTTAAACGGTTTTTGAATGATATTACCATTGTTTTTGAAGTATGTTCTAAAACTCTATAAGATACATACAGTATACATGTACCAATAACTTTTGTAAAAGTATTATTAAAGACATTTTCTCTCGGGTTTGACATGCAAAAAAAGGATCAGCTGGCTGTAGTTTTAAGTTGCGTCTCTGTTTTGTTTGTATGTATATTGAATTTTCATATCATAGTTATTTATTTCTTGATGCAGATTTAAAAATTTGTTCAAAATTACTGTTCATCATCTGGAGTTGAAACCAAAGTTTAACGTAAGCTGAAAGAAACCTTACCCTGAAAGAAATTTAATCGCCATCATCCGACAACAAACACACAATACGTCTAATAGCAATATCTAAAGTCAATGGTAAAATCAATAAGTAAAGTTGTAAAGAGTCACAAAGTACGGAACGTGAGCTCAATATTTTCCTCACACTGTAAATCTGTAATGTGTAATACATGGGCCTTACATTCTTTACGACCTACCCTGTGTCACTTTATGACTTCTGGACTTTCGAAAGACATTCTATTACTGGGTTTACGCCTTATATTGTTATAAAGTCGAAGTAGAAATGGTATTTACACATTTTTGATGTTTTAAACTGTATGAATCAGCTAATTAACTATGAATGTCTTTAAACATGGCCGGAGAGAGTAAGTTACTTACTTTTACGATTGATCATGAATCATTCAATGGAGATTGGAGTTATGGTTAGAGTAGAGTAAGTACATTTATTTAGAATGAACAGTTCAATGAACCAAAAATGACAGTACTGACTATAATATTTTGTATAACTTGTAGTACCGAATCACTAACTAATAGCTTCACATGATCGAAATAGTTATTTTTGCAACTTGTGAACGAAATGGTTCTTTTAATAAATGAAAAATGTGTATGCAAAAATGTGTATGCACTAGGCTTGCCGAGTGCGTCGATTTCAACGATTTTAATACAATATTTGATCTTGAATTGCAAATGAGATTTTTCTACGGTTTTTGTTATGTGCTCGAAAGTTATTACGTATTCAACAAACACTTTACAACATTCAGGCTGTGTTGTTCTGTGGTTGAGCTGCATTATTGAGCAGACTAGTAAACAATGTCATGTCTAACATCAAACTCGACAAACGAAATATACTCTCCTTTTACCATCTTCATTGGTGTATAGTTTTACATTTTTTCATTAGGTTTTGTTTTTCAAAACGTTGGCTCTGTTGTTCATTTATAACTTTTAACTGATAAGGGTTAATTTAATTCATATCTTGCCCTGTGGATTATAATTTAATTAAAATCAACTTAGGCCTACTTGTATTTGTGGCTCACTACGGATAGTGAGACAAATTAGCGAGCAAAGTAACATTTAGATAAATGCTATATTTTAAAACCAATTCAAATAAACGAAATCCCCTGGTCTACGACAACTGGGAAGGGTATTTAGAATGTAGCCATGGATATAGCATAAATTTTTCCAGAGGTATAGAATTACTGTAAACTTTAACAGAAACATCATTTTGTGAAATATTTATAAGACCTTTTTCTTTGATCGGACGCGTTATTAAAGTTCGAGAGAAGCTCTAGAATGTTGGCTATTGAGCTCAATATTGCTTATTAAATTGATATATTTTCGTGGAATTTTGCGGGTAATTTGCTATTTTTAACGAAGTTTTCCCAAAATGATGATAAGAAAACTGTGTGTTCCTTTACTTAGTAGTCAAGTAAACTCATGATCCAAACTTAAACAAATATTTATAAGTATCTTTGATTTAATTTGTTGATTCATTTTATATTTTATTTCACAATATTAACCTTGTTTTTTAAAGGTATGCCTACAAATTCGTTTGCTTTAAGGATATAATAAATTAGTCTGCATCGCTATCCGTAATAATTAAAAATTATTTGCATGTACTATATTTGCAGTACCAACACGTATGATGTTAATTTGTCTTTTCTTTCCAAATAAAATGTAGTTTTAAAACTTGTAGAACAAGGAAATTCAGGGGTGTAAAGAATTTCCTTAAGAGCGTAGACGTTGGAAGTTAACGCATTTCAAAAGTAAAAGTGCTCTTATCGAGCCCCGTTATTTACCAGGGTTTGTTTCGACCCTCTTAAAGGCTTAAATGACGGGTAAAGTTCAGCATTCAGAGTTAGCGAAATCCCTACTTCCTTACTTGTAAAAATAAAGTGTATTCAAAAATAAAATGTTTAAGTAAATAAATGTTTCTTCCCCTCTTCCACGTTGCGAGTTTTTCCATCTTGAACTCTTCCGTTCTTTTAGTTACATTAATTAAATTCAAATGTAAAAACTGCTATCCATCTGATGTTTTACTTTGAATTTTTATTTACTTTTGTTTGTAGTATTTCTTTTCTTGTTGTCATCAACCGCTCTACTTTTTTTACAAAAATTGTGTAGCACAGTGGTTTATTGTTTTTCAAATCTAATAACCGTCTATGTAGTGAATGATGATTTTTGTATTACACAATTTTAAACCTGGTTTACTCGTCCTTATTAACTGTGTATTGAAGCCCAGAAAATTGATCTTAATCTCCGATACAACTGCAATCTTGAATGAAATCTTTGTGAACTTTCAACTCCTTTAGGTAGTCAAATTATTAAATGTATTAAATCAAAATTTATCTTTATCTCTGTACATTCATACTTTATTAATAAATTTATGAACAATACAATAGGCTACATTACCTCCGTATATATTTAAATGGACACCTAAATATTTATTTTTTTAACTGTAGACATTTTTAGACCAAATATAACATAGGTCAATTAAGGGATGCTAGATTGTATAGAGCTTAGAGCTTCGTTCACGCACACGTTTGATAATTCTAAACAATATAGGGAAGCCATTGCAGAACCAGAACCTTTTACATTTCCATCAACCATGTGTAGAAAAATACTTAAGATAAAATCCAATGTAAATAATAGAACACGTATAATATGCTCGTTCAAATATACCAAATATGTTGTTTTTGGGGTAAACTAGGTGCTGCTTCATGATTTAAAGACAATAAATAAAGAAATTTAATGTTATATCGATTTTTTATATTATTCTTCCACCTACAAGAAAATAAGGACAGCCTCATTCTCCAACACTCAAATCTTTTTATAGATCGATTCCAAATATACTTCCATGCTATTAAATGTTAAGGCATGAAACAGTATAAAAAGCTACTATTACAAGGCAGTGTAAATACCAGACAAATCATAAACTCTTTCATCCTAAAACAATTCAAGTAAACGTTATGGGTCGTGAGTCAATGTCGGTTTGATTGTTATTATCCGCATTTCGTGACATAATATTTTATGACGGCATTAGAATTGCTCGGTTTACGATAACGCTAAAGCACAATATTACAGAAAGGTTACTGGAAGTCACTGAAACACTTCAACTAGAGTCAGGTTTTAATGCTAGTAAAACTAGTGATGCTAGTTTAAGTTAGTTTATGATATTTTTAAATAATGGTAGTGATATTGACGCCAGAAAACAAGCTGAGGTCAAAAACTGTATTGTAACATGGGTTCTGAACTACTGGGAACTGTATTATCTCAAGTGGATGCCATGCTATACATTAAAATATACATGTTATTTATATGTTTACGCCACAAGGACTGGATGTAGGTGTGGTCGGTACAAGCATATAAATCCCCTTAAAAACTAGCTTGTAGCGTCTTCTTTCTCAGTCGATAAACGACGACTTTCCGGTCTAAAAAGAGTACTGAAAGAAGCTGTTTACTGTGAAAGGTGACGAAAAATGTATTGTACTAAAATACCGTATATATAACCACAGATTAAAGTTATCTAGACACTACACTTTTAATCTATGATACAACATAGTCTTTTTTATTATCATAACTTCCAAATAAAAAAAAATATTAATAATAATAATATGTCTCGAACTATATAGATTATTTAATTCATGTCTCGGATTGCTAGTTTAACACTTTCATCCTGTCTATTAAATTTACAGAAAAGTTATCATAAGTCCTCCTAAGTTTGTTCCAAAAAGAGATTTGAAACTTCGACCGAAGCTCAACAGGTTGTTGGGATTTACTGCAAACTTTGATTCTGTTGACATTTCAAAACTTGGGCAAGAGTGTAAATCGGTACAAAATGTTTGTTGGAAAGCGGAGTTCACTGGGCACATTCCTGGTATATTAGTTATTTACATTGAGTCTGAAAGCGTATAAATATTGCAATAGGCGTTTAATCTGACTTAATAAACAACTGAACCAGAATTCATTACGGTATGTTTGCTAAACTATTTTGTTTATTATTGTCATGTAGATTTTGTTATTATTGCAATATTAGATTGGGATAATCTGTTATTGTTTGTTGTTGTCGTTTCACCTATAATTAATGCAGCCCGTAAAATTTAATCCAAAATTCAAGTCCATAATACCTTATACGATTTTATTATTCTAATTGATGGCAGCTGTTTATTTCCTGTAAATTACAAGAACCAATAAACTAAGCAGAAGTAAATCGAATCAATCATCATAAGCAATTAGATGTGCTAGAAAAATATGTATACAAAAATGGATTCACTAAAGTGTAGTTTTTGACGTAATAAACTCGTTTCCTCATTATACGTTATTATTCTCAACTCTCAATCTAACAGCAGTTAATAGATAAGGAAGCTAAGTCATTATCACATTTCTAAAGGCCGTTGGTGATTGTCAGGACTTGATCCTAAGTGACGCACTTTCACCACTTCATATAGCCCTTCACTTTATCAGTCCTTAATGTGGGAAATATTATTCTTGATATATATTATTTTGTTAAAACTTGTATTTTTCGTATTTTAACAAACATTAGAACCATCTATATAATTTACGTTTCCTCGTTACTAATAATAACTATAATATTTTACAACGTATTTAACAACGTATAACGTATATTTTAGTAACGTATTTTTACAAACTAGCATACAATATTTTAACGTTGTACTTTAATCATAGGTCAATAATTCACGTAATATTAATATTTAAAATTTATATGAAAAAATTTTTACGTAAAAGTAATAATTTATGGTGAATATTCTCGTTAGTGTATTATAAAGCTAGCGTTTTTTCCTGTCTCCCAATTAGCATTCATTACATATGTTACAGTGGTTACTTGATCTTTAATCAGTTTTTTTTTTTTTTTTCTATCTGAGGATGAGGTTTTCCAAACAAACGATCAAAATAGAGTTTTTCTTAATCCGGCAATCCCTTACTATTACCATTGACTATACTGTATAACACTGTTCCCATTACTGTTGTAGTGGGGGAGCGAGCTGGTCTAGCGGTTAGAGCGCGGGACTTCGGTGCCTGAGGTCCCGAGTCCTCAAATCCCGCCAAATCACCAAATCACCAATCTATTTTATCTAAGTGATAATGCCACAACCCCTAGGTCTAGCCTGATGTAATGTGAACAACAATCCCAGACTCGTGCCTAGTTTGCTAGGAATAAATCCAAAAATTGCTTTTTTAGTATGGGTATAATATTTTGTTATTGTACTTAAAAAAAAATATATCTTAACAATAACTATAACCTTAATTTACACAACACTGTGTCTCCCTGTTCACACTCATTTACATCAGGATACAAAAAATAAAATAAATTCCAATCTGATACTCGATTGAACTTTCATACTGCTATAAATACTTACACTTACATCATCCCACTCTTAAACTTTGGTGGTATAAAGCATGTTTAATCCTTTGGGATAACATTGTATATATTTTTAGGCATCCAATTATATCCGTCCGCCCAATGTTTTCAACATTTTGATCACCTGGGATTAAAGGTTACATGGATAACTCGTAGATCCATCTCCATTATAATTCCTGCTTGTACCTTGCTCTTTATTGTTTCACGACTAAAATATTCTCCGTGGTCTAACCTAGTTTATCCTTGCAGCCAATATATAGTTTTATGTGCACGAATGTATCCTATTTAAACATTTATTATATTCATTAGGTTTTCATTATAGTCACTTTTCCTTTAAACTTCACTTTTCTTTACACCTTTAGACACTTAATAGTTTACTGCCAGTCTGCCACCGAGTTAAAAGTTTTCGTTTTTTTCCGTTTAACGGTTAAACAGTTTCCAACTGAAATGTCATTTTAATAGTAAGGTATTTGAATAATTTGGTGATCCATTCTTATTTGTCAATGGGACTCGGGGAGAGGGTTTGGAAACAAATAAATCAGTTTCCAATCTTTGTCAAAACTTACTTTTGTCACAAATCTGTATAAATAAAAATGTAACCAAACCACACAAAATTAACTGAGTATTACGAGTTGTCACAACTAATTTATAACTTCTCAACCCATAACAATGCCCCAAGTACACATTAACCAAGTACAGTACACCTCTACATGCGGGCAATGTAGACAGACGAACATGTTCGAGATAAGTGTTACTGTTCTATCGTAGCCCTAACACCCTTTATACTAATGCATGTCTGAGATGAATCTTACAGATCTCGTGTTATGTATAGCCTTAATAAGCCAAAGTGTTACGATAATATAGGCAATATTGCTAGGGTTAAGATGAAGAAGCTAATATTACTAAAGTGAAAGACGAGCGCCATTAAATCCCTGATAACGAACTTGGCTTGGCCTGAGAAAGCTGAATAAATTGAGTTTTCAAAAGCTTATCTTGAGTTTCAATGTCCTGCGTTGAAGACACAAAGTTCAAGTTGTTTGTGTTTTGCTACCACATTTTCTTCATAATTCCCTTGTTTTACGCGGAGATTCTTTGTCTAAAACTAGCAGTTTTAGTAAAACACAGTATAAATGCATGATCGGATTGTTATAGGAGATATATTCTAGTAGAAATTTCCTTCTAATTGGACATACAAATTTTACTTGGTATCGTAGCGTCTTGTCTTGGTTGCAATGTTACTTTATGATTATTACACTTTATACGTTATCCATAGTACGCGTTTTCTAAACTGCATTTCAGTTGCGATTGTCGTTCATCTAATAGTTTAGAGCATAAAATCTTTGAAACTTACCAAGATATGTTTTATCAATTTTTCACATCTCGTGCACGACTCTTTATCTCGCATTAAGTGGGAGGTTGCTACCTGGTAAAGGTTGTACATTCTAAAACTCGTTATGTTTATTGGAAAAACTTTTATACTAACACTTTTAAATTAAACTTGTTCGTGTCTATACTTATTTTCCGTTGAATTTATCCAATGGTGTATACTATAAGAAAGAGATAAAACTATCTTTCTTGAATATCTCTTTCTTAATAATACTCATTACTAAAAAGTAATTTTAACTTTTTAAGTTAGAAACTTAATTGTACTTTTATTTTTAAATGTAAGTTATTTTTGGCCCTTTTATGTTTTTTTTTTTATGTACTAGTTGGTACAAATAAGCAAGTTTCAATTTTTTTGAGTGACATGGTTTGTCCTGATAGTTTTGAATGTGAAACCTGGAAAACCTTGAAATCGTCCTTGAATTTCATTTCAAAGGGACATCCTAGGATTAACTACGTATTTTAATCTGGCTTTAAGTTTGAAAAGTCTATTATAAGAACACTCTGAGGGGTCTCAAAGAGTATTCTAAGAGCAGTTTTAACCCTTCTTGTCGATCCCTGTTCAATGGGAAAGGCTTGACCTTTTTTCGTACCTAACTAAACAACTTATGTAATGAGTCTAAAAAATGTGATTCTAATTATGCTTGGATGATAAATATTTAGTGTATCACATTTTTCCTTTATTATAAAAGATACTATATACATCAATCATGTATTCATGTCGCCTTAGCAAAAGTAGTACAAGTTACAAATTCGTCCCACTTCAGTATCAAGTCACGCACCCTGGTTTAACGGCGATCTTTACCAACTTGGCGGCAGTAATGGGTGCAGTAATGGCGGCAGTTAAGATTACAACTCTGACCAATCAACGCTACCGAACCATTTGACACATTTAATGGTTCGGTTCACAGTTTACATTAGGCGATGCAATTGCTGATGGATATAAAATATTTGTCTATACTGTAATTTGTATGGTTTCTTAATTTGTCATTCGTTTTATTACTGTTGGCCTTGTATACTGCGATAATTGCAATGGATCTTAATTGTTTGAATGTTAAATGTACCTCAACTTGGTACCTAAAAAAGAAAATAAGGGGAGACATATTTTAGAGGAAATTTTTTTATACACAAAAAAAATAAAATACTGTTATTACCACAATAATATTAATGTGTTTCAATACAGGATATTTTACAATTTCATGAACCTAAATGACTGTTGCTCTCCCTAGTTTATAGTTTTCAAGCCTTTAACTTCCTTTAACATTAACATGCAACTTTTTTACCCCAAAATTATCATTCAATCATTTACCTGAACATTTCAAAGATTAAGAAGATAACAATTTTTTTATTAATACCGGCATAGTTATTTTCAGTTAATCTTTTCTATCAAATGTTTGTATATGGTATAACAAAGTTTTTAAAAACACGTTCGAAAAGGCTTTGCCCCTAATGATGATGGTCTTAGCTTTATACAGAATGAGCTTTGCCGGTCTCTGGGGAGAGTAGAGTATAGCCTGTATAGCTTTTTATTGGCTAATACGTTGTATTAATAGTCAAAGCTGTTTTTTTTTCAACCAGGATTCTTTATCGAAATAAAAATATCAAGAACAACTGGGCTCAGTCTCAGACAAAAAAAATCTGTTGACATTTTCAAGATTGATCCTGATTAAGATTGCTAGTCCAACACTATACACACTCAAACCAAGCTGGTTTTCCAATACAATATAATGTTAATTAAAATTTGGTACATATTTGTTTATATTTTGTATTTTATAATTAATAAAGAAGTACGGTATCAACATAAAGGACAGAATACATTACCAGATATAAACTTTGCTGAGATAACACAGTTAGTGTATGGCGTGGCCCGGAGCTGATTCGTTTAGAAACAAACTTTACAATTTCTACCTTAATCTATGTATCCCCAACACGATTAGTGCTGCTGCAGCTTATCTTTCGTTTATGTCAAATTGTAGTTTGTAGTTTTTACTAGTTATCAAATCTGTCGTAATTATCAGCGTTGCTTATTTATTTATAAACCTAATGTCCAAAGCATTCGTCAGTTTAACAATACGTTCAAGGCAATCTATAATACATTGTTAAACTGGTACAGTAAAATTTAAACACTAGAACTTTACTACACTACAGTACTATGTAAAACAAGTGTTATGTTTCTAAAGTAAATAATGTATGTGTAATTATATCATAAAGCATATCAAAACAGCGTATTCTTTTTTACGCACTCCCCTTGTTGCAGCATAGCAGCTTGTATTAAAATAGCTATCTACGTGTTACACGATTATCTAACTCCACCACACTGAACATATAAATTATATTTTTTAAGATCTTCTAAACTAATCACAATTTCAGTGATGAAATGTCACTCCATAGTTCAAACTCATTTTAAATATTGCCAGAACCCCATTTTAAATTGAACATCAATCCATTCTCTTCATGACTCCTTTGTGCCTCCCACCACAAATTATAAATACCAAATAATCGAATATTGAAACAAATGAATTTTGAATTTTTAATTTAATGCAGATACTGCATTATTTTTACTGTAACAGTAGTTGTTGCGTTTATTTATTCATTTTAAAATTGGGTTTTGTACCTAACGGAGTTTTCAAGATTTGTTCGTATTTTTGGCTAGAAATCCCTTTAAAGTTCATTGACGTCTATGTATGAGCCAGAAATGCATTTGTAAAACGAAATATTGCTTTGTTTAGGTAAATATTATGTTATTTGGCAACATTTTCCCCCGGATAACCTGTTGCTTTCTTAGCTGTCAACTGTAGGATTACCAGAAACCTAACTAAATAAGCTATACTCGGAGAGCAATGCTATACTACTCTCTGATATCATTATTGTATAAGAAAAGTAGATCATGTTGAAATGTGTCTTCAGCATCAGTGTCTTGGTTATTTCTGATTTCACGATAAAACTGCTTCGAACCATTTACTTTGAATATTAAAGCAGACCTCACAGCTACAGCTAAATGTTAACTCAAATAAAACAAAATTCATCGAGTCTCTCCCATAAAGCAGCTAGAATTATAGTTTTGTTTCTATCTCAGTTCATACAGTGATAGCTGATGTATACCTAAAAAAATAGTATTTACGAACCTAACATGTGAATTGTATGTCTACATAGCGGTAGTGTATTATTAAACAAATTTAAAGCAACAAAAACTACGATTTCTAACAACTATTGCAATTCTTGTTGTAATTTCACTATTGCAGAACAATTTAACAACTCTCCTCCAGTGGAAGTAGTGTTCTATCGTACATCTTACAAACACTTCGGTCGTGTCCAGCTGTACAATCTCGTCTTATTACCCCACTTACATCTTACTGACCCCATTTGCATCCCTTTCATGCCGTTAGCCACACTCCATGTATGCAAAAATGGGACAATCTTTGGGGGTAAAGGAACGATATTGTGTTATTTGGTCAAACGTCGCACTGGAATATGTTAGTTTGATTTATATGTTTTTAGCCAACCTCATTTGACATGTATTATTTCTAAGTTCAATTTATGTTAAACATTCTTTATACGTTAGATAACAATGCACATATACGTTTATAATGGATACACCGTCGTCCAATTGTCCTACTTTTTGACCCCGTTTGCTCTTCTTTTACGACTTTAACCATGATCCACTTGTTTCTAGAAATAGGGACATTGTAAAGAAACCATAAAAATTAAATTTATGGTCGAACGATTTTTGTAGATATAGCCGAAGATTGCGTTCGGCGAGTGATTTTGTTATGTAATGAAACGATTACTAGCGTATGTATAGTTCAATATAGTTTAAATATTAAATGGTGTATCTTATGGAACAAATATGAATCATCTAACAGAGTAACAAATAACGGATTATTTTAACGTGGAACTCTGTACAACATAGCTTAAAATCGACTGAAATAGTTTTTGTAATGAAATTGTTAATTCTGTGATTTGTATTAGTAAAAGCCCAATTTCTTTAGCTTCCAGGGTTATTTTCTAAATTAGTTCCAACCGAATCATGAGCCTGGACGAAATTGAGTTATAAACAAATCTGAACTAATTTCAACCCGAATTAGCTTGTTGGAAATATTTACTTCATTTACTAAGTTAATCAGTTTATTATTAACTGTTTATCTATTACTCAAAATAATTAAATTATATATAATTATATAACAGTTTTAAGCTATTTAATGCTTAACCAACTTAAGCTTTTTTTACTTTTAACCAATTAATAAATCATTAGTTTCAACAATTCATTTTCAATAATTTTCTTTCGTTATTGTTAATTTATAATTTACTTATTGACTTAACCACGCATTTTGTGTATGGATTTTAACCAATACCTGACATGGGCTATTTATTCAAAGAAATTCTCACAATATATCAACTGGTTTGTCAAAAGTAACTGTGGACATAGCTCGTTAACAGAAAAGAATAAAAACTTAAAATGACTTACTTTATATTAAATTATTGGTATTTGCAGTAAAATAGTTATAGGATTTCTTTTATGTTTTAGGTAAAGTCTCCATTTCAGGATGTAAGTAAGACTGTATTATTTGGGCCCTTGGATTGGTTTTATGCTTGTGTTTGCTATCTGAGTATAATTAGTAAAATGATGTTTTATTGAGTTTGTGGTACCAACATTTCTTATATGCGACATTTAAATTAATAATGTGTCCATAATTATTGTATTTGTACATAACAAGAGTGTATTAGTGCCTTTTCTAACTTACAAACTATTCTAATCTATTGATTTGATAACTAATGCCTTTTTCTCTAGACTGTGAAAAATTTTAAACTATGATTTATTCCAATGGACGTTGGATACAGATAGTGTATACCATAGTATCACCAAGGCGACAGTACCACTTGGAAATCCGATATTTTTAGTCACTCGATATTATAATGAGTTTTAGATAATCAAGAATATTTAATTTGTTTTACACATTTTGTAAATATATGTTAGTACAAAGTGATGAATATTGCAACTTATACATCAAAATGAATATGGCCGTCAATAATCTATCAGGATTCCGACCAGCCCTAACCTTCAAATGAGATAAATTCCTTCCCTACCTGCAGTCGATCGCTTATATATTGCCAAGTCCGGAGCTGAATTGAGATCGCTTGCAAATATTCTGAAGACTTTCCTTTACAACATTATATAAAGACTCTCATTGAGTATAATTTGATTAGATTGTCAGAAATGATTTCGAGTTCTTTTAAAACACGTGTTTCAGAGAAAGGTGAATAATTTTTAGTTAATTAGAACATTCAAGGAGGGCTTAGAGCATTTAATATTTCTCAGTACATAATTATTTAAATCATAGTTAAAGAGGTACGTTCTTCTTTAATATTGCGTGTTACTTTTTGGATAAAATTATTTAAGAAACTGACAGAAAATATTATTTCATTGGAAAGAAAAACATAACAGTGTAAAGGACAAAAACCAGGAAACTATTAGATAATTATGGAAACATCTTATCTTACTAATATTATAAATGTGAAAGTTTTTGTGTTTGTGTGTTTGTTTGTTTGTTTGTTTGTTTCTTTTTTTGAAGTTCAATCACGCATTAACTACTGGACGGATTGGTCTGAAATTTGGCATGATGAAAGCTCACATTCCCGATTAACATATAGGCATATTCTTATCTCAAAAATCCTTTCGGGCTCCGCCCCAGTGGCTCTGTAGTTCCCCATGTTAACCTTATGAGTATTCATACTTGAAGGGAATTAAAGAATTTAGTCAGCTGTTTCAAGTAAAAAAGTTGGTTCTATGATATGCAAAAGCATTAAAAAGTTATAAGATCTACCAACAGGGTGCAGCACTATATTTTTTTGCATTTATGAAAACAGCTCATTTTGTGATACGCAACGAGAACTAACTGTCAATGTAGGATTGTTTACAGTTAATATGTTTTTTTTTTATTTAATAAATAATTTGTGATATTTTGCGAATTTTCGATTATTTTTTTGTTTGTTTAGGGGAAGTTATAGAACATTATGGCTATGGTAGATGTTTATTACTATAGAATATTATAAATTAAATTTAAAGATGCAAATTTTATCAAACTATGTCCTCCCTCATTGCAAATGCAAAGCTTGAGTATAACTGCAATAAGCATTTTATACTTATACGCCAACCCCGTACGAAGGACGGGTATCTACTCTGCTAGTATTAGAATAAACAAAAAACAAATTTATACAATTTAAAACTAATCATTTTCCAGCTGGTTTTAACAGGCTATTGGTGCACTCACCACAATAGTAATTGTGTTCGATTACTTAGATATAATAATGATAAGTACTTGTAGGACACATTCACTTTAATAAAATTTAAATTAACAAAAGTATTAAAATATGTCTCGTGTATTTTATTATAATAACATTAGCCGTGCTTTCAGTGCAATCATTTTACAGCATCTGCCAATAAGAACAATAATTCTTTCGTATCTTTTAATCAAAAAATTCTTTATTTATAGTATTTTCTTTAATTAAAATATAATATACATTATTATCATTACTATTCATTATAAGCCATTTAAACAGCAATTGCTCAGTAAATTATCTTGCAGAAGTTTTTAATAAAACCCATTTATACACATTTGTCTAAATGGGTCCTCACATCATGTTTCCTAATCATAAAGTTAGTTAAAATATTTAACTACGTATATTTTTTTAAACCTACTGTGGCATTGCCGTTATTTATAAAATAATAGGACTAGTTTTCTTATCTTGAGCAGCTCTGACTGTAGCTATAACTAATTAATTAATTATATTGTACTCAATCAATTATATTGTTAAATCTAATTGTATAATATCAATATGCGCTTTTCATGGCCACTGTTAGCCTTTATTAGCTCTATTTAGATAGTTCAATATTTTTTTCTCTTTAGGTTTATTTACCAAATGTTTTTATCTTAAAATATTTTATTGGACCGGTATTTGTTAACAAAAATGCATCACGTGTGACTTTGAACGAGAAGTTTAATTTTCATTAGGATATTTTGTTTTTAAACATATATACCACCAAGAGATAAAGATCCTGAAACAACTGTGCTAAGGTGTGCCAACCTCCCTTTTTACCTCATCTAATCTTTCCCTCGTTTTCAACAATTTTAAAATAAGGTTTTATTCATAACAGATCTGTTGAATTCCATCCTCTATCAAGGCTTTAAACCCTTGTGATATTGACCAGCTCGTATTCTGTAAAAAAAAAATAGTTTTCTTAATTTCATTGTGTGGTCTAAAGGTATTAAAACATGTATTATTTTACAGCATAATCTACGAAATGATTAACGCAAAAAAAAATGTTTTGATCGTACTTTTTAGGATTCAGATCTTTAGATTTAGAGTTTAGATCTTTGTTACTGGCAACACTTGAATGCATTGGTTTATTCATAATTTGTATTAATACATTCTAAAAAGGAATAAATCGATCACATTTTTGTTTTTCGAATGCATGAATAAGATCTAAGTCTATAGGGTGAACAACTTAAATATGTCCCTAGTAGTGTTTCGGAAACTATTATTTAAAGGAAATAAGAAATAAGTTACAAATAAATATCAAATCGGAAATACATTATTCAGTTTTAACATTCCTACTGGAAAATGAATGCTGGCTCTCAACATATTAACCACTGATTAATCATAAAAAATCAATTTTCTTCAAATAAAATAGTTCTTGTGCTACCATTAGAAACTAATTAAGACTGTTCACCGTGTAAGGCAATAATGAATATTGAAAGTGGATACCAAGCAATGAATATAAATGGTCTAAAGTTATCCTTAAGGAGCTTGTAGATGCGACACAAGTTGGCCAAGCTAACACGACCTTAGTGAAGCCTTAATACTGTAGTGAAGGATTACCACATGTTGACAAGAACCATGTCAACAATGGTTTACCAGCCAAACTTGGTTAATAAGTTTTTCATTGTTTCACTCTGATGTGATAAGTTATAGATTTCTATTTTATAACCTTCTGGTTACTATAGGAGTTGTAAGTTGTCAATAATTACTTCATTTTTTTCCTGATTCAACACTGAATTCATGGTTGAGCTCTCAATAAATGATTTATTAGACTATTTATATTTTGTATTCTGTTTTTTTTTTTTCACAAGTTAAACATTTATAGCTCGGTAAGGCAAAATACATGTGACAAATGTATGACAAAAAATGATTTTGGCGTTTAAAATGAAATAAAATAGTGCGTTGATAGTCAATCTAACAACTTACTAACACACACTTAAAATACAAGTTTTGGCTTTGATGTTTCTTTCGTTTTAAAATTGTCTTTCTGTCAACACAAAAATCATGAAAATCCGTCAAGTTGTTGATTCATAATCTTGAAATAACCAAACCCCTGTCACGTATATACCTTATAAAACCCCTAACCTTTAAAATATTTTAAACAAATCTTTTTACCCGTAATAGTTAGAGTGTTAAAATCTAAGACACCTGGAGTGAAAGGCACGTTGACATATTCAATGTCATTAGTCTAGCTGACATTCAAGTTTACTCGTAAATGTTTGTCACTTTCTTAACTTTAGTTTACTTTATCTTTGCTTTTCTCTCACACGTCTTCCCAGAATAGAATGTATGATTTTATAGACACATGACTCTTTATACGTAACAGATATTAAGCTTTATCGATTGTATAGCTGGGGAAATCAATGGTTGTAGCGCTCGCATAGCAATCAAAGGGTTGCAAGCCCGATACTGAGAGACGCAGTAGCTTTTTTACGAGTTAAAAACAGGGCCTACCTTTCTTTGTTAATTAGTATTTTATAAATTGCCCTAGCTAAAGAATCCTACTGATTATAGTCAGTTGCATGTCTACACGTTCCATTCATTCCTCCACACCCCCCACACCTCCATGGATTCATACACAGCTTCATCAGCTGTGAAGCTGATAATATACATACCTCAAAAACCTTAAAGAGCTTAAATAGTTTTGTTGTTATTTCTAGTTTGTCTACATTACCTCTGTGAATCACTTAGTAAAATTATATCCTCAGCCAAAATGTTAAGACAGAATTACAGAATTACTTAAAATAGGTGAATATTTCTATAATACAAAGGTCTTTAAACACTAATTTGAACACTGTTAACAAACCATCATGAGTTTTAATAGTATTTCGCCTAACCTGTTTGTTGTGTGTGTCTTATTTATCTAAAACAGTGACGTCATCTCGTGTGTGTCTCACACGCCGCTGAGGTTTGTGGGTAGGCGGAACATCTCAAAGTCTCTGTTGCATAAACCAACATGGTCTTGATGGAATGGGATTAATCAAAAGTTTTAGTTACACATGGAACAACCAAATATCAATTGCATTCGTTACAAAAAGTACACCGTGTCAAAAAAGAATGGATCAAATCTACAGTTTAATATACGTGCTGCCAAGGTTCGTAGGAAAGTCAACTATGAATCAATTTAAAGCTGGCATCTTTAAGTTTTTTTAGTAACCTTCAATAGTAATAAGCTGTTCCATAGTTGTCGGTGCGTTTCAATTTTCAAAATAATACAGTTATGGAGATGCAGTAGAAAGCACATTAAATGGTTTATAGAAACAAAATCTGCGGAGTGATATTTTTGGCCTGGGGGTTTGTGAACAATCAAGTGTATCGCTAGCCGATCTCAAACGTAGCTAAACTTAAAAAAAGATGAAGGTTATGGAAGCCTTTGAAATAAAATGTAAAATGCGCCACAATGTGTGGTCAGAGCTGGAACACCGACTTGTTCTTCTTCGAGCAAATTACGGAGAACATATGGAGGTTGGGTGGTGAAACCAAGGTAGGAAAAACGTAAGGATAGGGAGTTATGGAAAAATTGTATATAAAGTTAACTTTTTATCTTTAAGAATAATGGTTTTATGCCAGTTTACTTTTTTATCCATTCTTTTTGGGACTCCCCGTATTTCCACACTTGAGAACCATTTGTTAAATTAAATGGTTGTTTTTTTTTTTTTATATGAGTATATAGCGCACGAGCTGATAAAATTCTATTTTACCTCAGATATATCTAACCTCAGTGATATTTTGTGTTACTTGATTTCATTATTGGCTAATAATTATTATTTATTTTACTAATTGACTAAATAAAAAAAAAACTATAGAACCTACGCCAAAATGAATCTTCGGTCCACTGATTGGGTTACAAGCACGATGGAATTTTAAATGCTAGCGCAAAATGTACAGAAGAATCCAAGTTATGTTTGAATGTGAGGATTTATTTCTGATTGAAGAGTCGTGTTTGAATCGAATCACATTTCCATCCACAGACACGCCAGCTTTGAGATATGTTTCTGTCGCTAGACCGAGGGTGGAACGGCCAATTGAATATCAAAATTGGATCAGCTTGCCCACGCGAGACTGAAATGATTAAATCCAGTATTGTTTCTCTGGTTTCTAATTTTCCATGTGCATTTTCGTCAATAACACTTTTCATTGATTGTACCATCTTGAATTAAATAAGTTCAAGTTTATGGGTTGAAACGCAAAACTACTAGCCGATATCAGGGATCGTAATTCAATATTTTATCAGTACAGTGTATTTATGTTCTGTACTAACTCACGTTTTAATTTACTTGATACTTATATTCACAGCCCCGAGTCTCATGTGGATAAGAAAATGCAGGGTAAACAGGGCCGCTAACCTTTTAAAAACCCCTAGAAGTTTCATGAGTTTTTCAATGTTGTTCTGATTGCTCTAATTGTATATTGACTGTATATGTTCTAATATTACTATGAACAGGAGTATACTTGTTATTGATCACTTAAATTAACAACCTGGGCTGATCGAACCGCAATATATTTCATGAGCAATACAACGATTACTTCGCTAATGATGTTCTAAGCTAAGAGGTAGTGTTGATTGATTGAACGTCAGTGATATTCTTGTTTTGTTGATTGTTTATAGTTGTGTTGCTAATTTATCATTATTCTGTTGCAGTTGGCCGCCCGCAGCTGGATAGAGGCCACCTTCCAGAAGCGAGAATGCGTCAAATTCATCCCCAGCCCCAAAGATGAGCACAGGTCAGTTTTACGAAAAATTACAATATTTAACAAACTTTTATAAAATCAACGCTGATTTGCGTGCAAACACTTAAAAATCATAAAAAATCTACAGTTTAATATGTTTAAAAGAGTCTTGTAAATTCAAGAATCTTGAGTAACTGAATTTTCTTAAAAATAAGTAACAAAGTAGTTCGTGGTTCAAAGTATGTAAATGCCTTTTCCCTTACTCAATGTTCTATTGCAGAGGCACAAACACAGGTCACAGGTTACAGGTCATTCTGTCTAATACTGCGCTTATAGTTATTGGGGTTGTCTAAAAACACTAGCTTTTTTACGTATCAGAGTTTCTCCAAGTGCGGAACTTACAGGAGTAAAGTTACTTAACTGTTAGCAAAATAGCAGAGGTGCATAATTTAAACTCTAGCACTAAACTCAGCTCAATTTTCAGCTAATCAAAATCCAGTAAAATCTTAGTTTTGGTTTTTGATAATAATTCCCGTCCTTTAACAAATGTTTTGTGCAATTTTTTCATTTGTTTATACATTAGTGAATAAATAGATCAATCCGATATAATGTATTCCGAGTAATACTACTTCAAAGAATATGCAATAATGTAATCACACATACCACTCCGGTTAGTAAAGTAATGAAATGTAAAATGCAATGAGGCTTGCAGTAATCACATTAAAGCAAAAGCTCCATTTCTCTGGTATTGTTTCATCTGATAACTTTAATTGAAGTTTTCGCGATATGCTACTGCTTTAGCTAGATTCAACTTTAAATATTTGGATTTTCTTGGTTTAACTGTTTCCTTTTGAAAAAAAATTTTACTTATATTTTTCGTTGTTGTTTATGTTACTTGTTGTTTTGGTTTCTTTTAAACTTGTGTCTTGACATAGATAATTATATTCTTACTAAGTTAATATCAGTTAGATACAATTTAACAATTGGATTTTAATCAACCTTATGATAACTAAATAACTAAATGCTTTATTTTTAGAATAAATATTTCCTCTTAAATCTAATGTTTTATTTATATATTTTTATGAGTCAATTGCAATATTTCGAATAACTACCACAGTTTACTTAAATGTAAAATAGTAAGATTATTCTCCACCTTATTTACGAGTTTTGACTATATTAAAGAAAAAATGTATATAAAAAAATAACAAATTTTTGCTCATTTTATGGATGGTTAGTCTCATTTTTTAAAATTTTTATTGTGTGAATGAGTGTTTTTTTTTTCATTCTAGTTACACTTAGTAAACATTGTGCTCAGATTTTATAATATACCATCTCTCAACACTTTTCAACATACACACACTTATACTATAAATATCTCCAATATACATTAGGTCAAGAAGTTATTTTCAACATAGTGGTATAAATTTTAACTACCAAATTAGGAACCACGACTTAACTTAGCACTTAAAACTCCTTAACTTGTAGAATTGGAGCACTTAGTACAAACCTGATCCAAGGTCCCAATCGCCCTTATAAATTTTGCACAAGTATTATTGTATTTTATAGACAACACGTTTTCACTTAACCGATTATTCACGTAATTTTTTTTCATATCATAAACAGTTCAATTTCTACGTCTTTGATCACATATTATAAATGCTTTTGGAGATCAGTAACTATAAGCTATCAAAAGTATCACTCGAGTAAAAAAAGTATCATACATAATTTTTATATATGAATTTTTTAATATTTAGATAAATGGTAAACCTTAATTCCCCGCGGATCTCATTTCTTTTAATCGGAATGAAATTCCAATAAAGGTGCATTCGTCGCTTGATTGAACTCATTCAATAATAACAAGTCTTAAATCAAATCTTTAATCCTTTAGTAGTCAAAGTATCATTTTCATTTTCAGTCAATACTACAATAAGGTTAAGTTTCTGGAATCTTCGTTTTATTTAACAAATTATATTATTTATGCGTCAATATTAAATACTTACGTGTATAATTCACACTTTAAAATCTTTAACTATATGCTTTTAACTGGGAACATTATTTATGTTTATAAATATATTGAAACAGTAATATTTTTGTGAATTAAGAAATGTGTCATATTAATTTTAAAATGTTTTCTTCATTTCAGTTTCCTTTCTTATGAATCATAATTAGAGAACGCGTAATTGAATTAATTCTAGTACCTAAAAACATTCAATGTCTAACAATTTTGTACACGAAGTATGCTGTGTTAGAAATATCATAACAAAGAAAAGTTTTCGTAAAATTTTAAAACTAAAAGCTATAATATAACATACTTTAAAATCTTAAAGCTCATACTCGTATGACACAATCAATCTCAATCTCAACCCACTTTTTTTATTCCATGTATGTGCACATTGAGTTACAAGACCAATGAGCACACACCGTCCGCCGTGCAGTCAATTTGTGGCCACACGTGTTTTTGTAAAAATGTGTTTAAGGGTTTTAACTGTTTTTCGTTTTGTATTTATTGACTTTATGACGACCTTTTCGGAGTAATTATGTGTCCATTCAACGCCTGATGATGCCCCCTTTGATGGGTTGAAACCGGTCGCCTTTCATCGGTGACTTTTTGATCACACTGACGGATTATAAGGTATTTTAACCTCTAGTAATCTAAATATATAAAAGGCAAAGCCCTCACTGACTCATTGACTCACTGACTCACTCATCATTAATTCTCCCACTTCCCATTTACCTAGGAGGCTGAAATTTGGTACACTGATTCTTTAGGCATTAAATAGGAAAACTAAGTAGTTTTTATTCTGATCGGACTCTCGGGCTCCGCCCCAGTGGCTCTGGAGTTTCCCATGTTAACCTTATGATTTTTCATATTTAAAAGGAATTAATGAATCTTAACAGCTGTTTCAATTAAACAAGTTAGTTCTATTCTATGATGTTCAATAGCATTAAAGTTACAAGGATTACCAACAGGGTGCAGCACTATCATTTTTTTTTTCTTAATTTATGACAACAGCTAATTTGCAACCAAAAGGTGAGTGAGCGTAGCGAACGAACTTCAACCTGGAGGCGAGTTAGCGTAGCGAACGACCTAACCTGAAGGCAAGTGAGCACAGCGAACGAGCTCCAACCTAAAGGTGAGTGAGCGTAGCGAACGAACTTCAACCAGGACGTGATTGAGCCATGCGAATACTTATGAAGTTAAACGGGGCAAAGCCCGAGGGTACAGCTAGTAAATTTATATATTGTGATCAGGAGGCAATAAACAACAAAAATGGAATTAAAGTTAGTAAGTTTTCTACCTCACAAAACGTTCTGTATGAAAGTGAAGTCCAGGAGAAATAGTCAAGGTGTTATTGTGGAATACCTCAAAACCGATTGTGTTCCTCAAAACCCATTGTGTTTCCCAACGTGAGGTATCACACACCTCACATACCATATGTGATATGTTTTTCATTTTTATATTATCGTGTAGAATTATATTTGACACACTACACCATATGATGAATAATATTACTGCGACTTGAATTTAAGTAATCGAATTGCTTAATTACCTTCTCCGTCTAAGGTGTTTAAGGTGTACGGAACAGCAAATGGTGTTCTCATTTGATTTGGTAGTTACAAGAGGAAATAAGGTACAGAGGAAACATGCTTATGGCACAACGCGCTTTTAACTGTTGTATGTTGTGCGGAAAATACACTTTTGATGAGCAAGAAAGAGCCCGAGCTGCGAGCACTTTGCGGAAATTCCTATCGCAAAACATATTTCATGTACATACGCTTCGTATTCCATGGGATCCAGGGGGCGGTGTTAGACATTACCTTAGACACCAGTGACTGGTGCTAGACACCACTTAAGTGCACAGTTAAATGTTACCTCTGTACCTTACTTCTCTGTGATAGTTTTAGGAATGAGCAGTGTGAGTTTTACTAAGTAGTTCCACTTTAAAATTATGTAGTCGGGGTTTCAATTTAAACCTATGATCTAGTGATCGTGTCATCGCTAGTCAATACACCTTGCTGTATTAAAAAATTACGAATTGGTTTTCTGTAAAATACAACTGCCATATCTCGTTAGATTATAGTCGGTGGCCCAGTCGATAGATATGGACTACAAAGGGTTACGCGTTACATCCCGGTAACTTAAATTTGTTTAGTTCAGTTAATTAGTTCTTAGACTGTACCCCTTGCTTTGCTTAAAACATAAAACGCACAAGCCTCTGCCCGTGTTAGCGGAGAATTTCGATGTTAGAGGCCGTCAAACACTTGCGTTCGTTACGTATTTTTGTAAACTAAAATGGATACCGACGATCTGATCAACGCCACCCGATTAAAACGAGAGTTGTTGACAACGTCACATTTAAGTATTGTATAACCACAAAGAACCGCAAATTGACTACAAAATACTTAAAATTAAATATAATCGGTTGTGGTTTTTGTTATTTTAGAACCTTAGATGTCAATATACGTAATGAACTACAACGACCTCTATACATTGCTGTATAACCGTCATGTTAATATACAAACTAGCGTCCAGAGAGTAGTTAGTCATCTATTATCCGTCCAATTCAAGGACAGCCTAGGGGGTGATGATTTAGGTCCATCGGCAAATTGGTCACTATACCTGGTATTAAATCGGTTGATAAATTGATTAAAGTTAACTACTATAAACTATTTTTAAACTCCGAATTATATCTACATCTATTGTGAACAGTTGCAATTATCAACAATTAATTGATAACACTTCATTTTGTTCAGATATAAGCACTTTCCCTGAGCGCGAGCGTATAGTCCATTCGGGAAATTATAAATTAAGAGTTAAATGTTTTGTATATAACGTTAACAAATAATAAATAATTGATAGTTTTTTTTTTCTTTTGTAAAACCTGGTTGTCTAGAGTAAAGAATACTTAAGTATAGTGTGCATACCTTTTCACGCAAATTCAGTGCATGGTATTAACCTGAAAATTACACAACTTTTTCCGTGTTAAAATGTAGTCCGTGGCAAAAAAGATGGCGATTACGTTAATTTTTAAGCTATATCCATAATTTAAGAGCTATATTAATAACTAAAATAGTGAAACACTTTGTTGCTTTGGCGATTAGAACTGTATCTGTAATCAAATGTTGATATACACAAAACCCCGCATGATCGTTCGTAAATTTCATAATTGATTTAACATACTCACTTATAACATTATCCTCATTAATCAGTTAAAGGTAGTTTTGTGACTAGTTCCCGTTTAGTTAATTAATAGTTTAAATAGGTCCATATCTGTAAATACAAGCTGAATATTATTGATGACATACAATGCTTCATACGTCACCCATGCTTGTAGAAAATACCTACAATCAATTATAGGTGAGCTGCAAGAACGTTGAATAACGATGACACGTAATTCATCAGCAACTGCGATATATCGTTACAAAGGAACAACATGGTTCGCCAGTAATTGAACTTTGCATTCTATTGTCAGCTACTTTACCATTGTTCGTAGTCACTTGAATGTGCATTGATAATTACAATAAACATTATGAAATAATCTGATATAAATAATTTTGTGCCAATTGAGGTAGATACGTGGACACTTTCAATCATTGTTAATTAAAAAAGGAATTTCACGTTTCGAAACCTAATAAAATTGAATAATGTTAACTATTTAACGATGTTTAAAACCCGAATGATATCCTGAATTTTTCTGGCAAATGTTTGCCATGGTTTATTGTGTCAAAGACTTGCATAATTATTTTAATATACTTTATCCTATTACAGATTAAAACTGAATTCCACGCTTCGATATCTTCTCTATGTGTTGAACAATTTTATTTCCATATCACAATTTTCATAAATCCATCCAGAATGTTATAAATATTTTGTTTAATAATTTTTGGTAAAAACCAGTCCCATATACGTCGGTAGTACATGTGTCCATGTTGTTCTAGTAAATAAAACTAGTAACATTGTGGTTAAAGTACACCTTACAAATTTATTACTGGCTGAACAATATTATGGAAATAAAATTTACTGATCTTAAATATGCTGAAAGTATTTTCCCCTAGAAAATATTCATACAATAAATTGTACAACAAGGGTGCGCCTCTAATTAAATTGGCTTCATTTGTTCGATGGTGAGTATTGTTAAAGCCTAAACTGTATTAGTCACCAACAATAACAGTTTAATGAACTTCCAGCATGTGTGGTTTGTCGCTAAGCGAACATGAATCAATGAATACATCTGTTTCCTTCATTAAGCTAGTTTTGTGAGTGAAAAAACGGAGTGAACTTTATTATTCAGTGATGGAATACCGTATGAATACATAAAATTTACTTAGTTTTTCTTGTTTGTTTTGAATCAAGTAGCAATTTATAAGGGGAATCATTTTACACATAAATAAATAAACTACACGCGATACGAACATGGAAAACATTTATAGTAATTGATCAGTTTTAACAGACGACGCTAACCCAGTGGAGTTTTAATCCACACCAGGATTGCTTACTAGCAGGTATTTAAACCTTTATATTCTCCAGGCTTCATTCGTAGTCTTCAATAAGCTTACAAACCCTAATACGTATTACATTGTGAATTGTTCTCATGGGTCACATTGAATACTTTCCTTTTATTTGCTAGATGTTACTACAATTCTGTTTATAAAAATATCACAAAGTGCCAAAGTGCATAAGATAGAATCTCAATTAAAACAATTAAAAACTATATAAAATTTATGTCTTTTGTAGCCGTTAGTTTTTTATTTAGAAGTTTATAGTTTGAAATTTTTAATTTAAGGTTATCAATTTTCACACAAATGGATATTTTACAATAATACACAGTTGTCAAAATGTACACAGTTTTAGTTATCAATTGTATGTTTATCAGATAAGTGGCGGCTGGCTGGCGATGGCTATGATAAAGGGCGAAGAGGTGTAGTGGGGGGGAGGGAAAAGAAGAACCATTGATGTAGGAACTGATTGATAGTATCCATTGTGGCCAACCGATGTTATTGGAAGTGTTTCATTTGGCTTTTATTGGTAAAAGTGCCAAATAGAAAGAAGATTTTAGCTGTTGCCAAGTTGTGTTTTTAGTTTATTTCGGTCTTTTTCATTCTTGTTTTACATCTTATTCAATGTATTCATCCACAAATTTGGATTTTGGATTAATATTTTGTACGGCATTGATGAGCACAGCACACACAATTTGGTCCAATTAAACAAAATTGTATTTCCAAGGGATTAAATTTTCCATACATATTATGTGTTATTTAATTATTTATTATACTCTTTTAATTATGTAAGCACAGTTTGTGTGTTGAATTGTAGCCTATATTTGAATTTTCTCTTTGTAGATGTATAAAATGTAAAACAGTTAAAAAAAAATAATGAAAACCGCAATTGAGAGTTGGTTCCCGATAGCTCATGTACCTAGGGCTGAAACTCGTTAAATAATTATACTGTATGATAAACTAGCTACAATCTTTACGAGCTTTACCGAATACATTAACGTGCCATTAACATTTTGCATTAACATTTTGAAATAAAAAGCTAGTAAATAACGACATTTCGGATTGTTTTTTTATCCATCTTCCACTTAGGTA